>NC_035444.2:115377109-115980609 GCF_002127325.2 Helianthus annuus | reverse complement strand
GCCTCTTATGCAAGATTTCACTACAATCAATATAGGAAATAAGATAGCGCTCATAATGGTCTGCTTGTATGGTCCAATCACACTTGGTTGTTGGTATTTTTTAAAGTCACATATTAACAGTTTGGGGCCCAATGAATATGTTGTGTCTTAAATGTGTCTTACATAAAAAAATTCAGTTTAACCGGCCTTTATATTGTGTCTTAAAGGATTGTCGGTCATATTATAAAATCGGTCCAATTGCATGTGTTTATTGACCACCGGCCCATGTGATACAAATTGGAGATCTAAACAAAGTAAATTGAATGTTGAGATAAGTGTTGTTTGTCAGACTTTATATGCGGCCCAATCAGTGAAGGATTACATGTGTTTTATAATCGGCCCAATCACTGTTTTGTATCATAATTTGTTGTCAGGCTTAGTGGTTTAAAATTGGCCCAATCGGATATTTTTTTACATGGAATGGGCGCCTAGTGGGTTATTTGGTGCAATAAGAATAAAGTGTTAGAGGTTTTGGACGACCCAATGAGAAGTCTTATATTATAAATATTGTCGGCCACAATGGAATAGAAGGTCCAATGACATTAAAAGTTGTTTTTGGTTCAAAAGACTTATGTGTCAGTTGGTGATGTGATTTCACACTAAGATCAAATTAAATTGAGTTGATATCATAAACTTGTCGGTTACATTTGACTTTTAATAAACTTCAAATACAAGGTCTTATCATATTATAACAACAAGTAATCGGCCCAATGAGAAGGAATATGATATAAGTGATGTCAACCACCATTAAAGAATGAGAGTGAATTTTGTCTGATTGTGCATACAATCATCATTGGATAAAAGGTTTGTGGCCCAATTTCATTCAATATTACATCAAAATTTGTGGGCTTTTGTATGTGAATGTGATTAGTTGGTTAATCGGCACAAGAGTTTGAGTTTATTGTCCATTTGTTTGAAAGGTCAATTAGTATTGACATATATCAGTTGAGATTATTGTGGTAAAGATTGTTTGAAGTGTGAATTTAGATTAGGTGAGTTTTCAGTTCGTTTAAAGATTCATCAATTCGCTTGAAAGTTGGTTCCAATTCGTATGGTTTGGAGTTCAAAGGTTTTAAAAAGTCTGGTTGTTTGAATTTGATCCGAGTCATATCAGTTCGCACAGTGTGTCAAACTTCAATCCGCACAAAATATTCATCAGTTCGAGTGATTCAGTTCGCACGGAGTATCAGTTTGATTTAGTTGCTTTAATAAGTTTTTTTAAACTTATTGTGTTTGGTTTGTTTGTGTTGTCAGGTATTCTTACAAGGTGATAAAGTTGTGAAAATCCGGAAAAATGGACGAAGAATTCTACAACGCATTCGCTACTCCAGTTACACCGATCAGTTTGGCACAAAATACGATGTTGGAGAACGAAACGCGTACCATGCAAAAACCACCTAAACTCATGAACATCGAGGAGTATAAGGGTTGGGAAGGTCGTTTCGAGAACTGGGTTCAAGCAAACTATCTTGATGCATGGGAATGTGTCAAGACAAAGTATGTAAGGCCATTAAATGACGATGAAGAGGAAGTTGCGATCAAAGACATGAGTGCTGATGACAAGAAGAAGTACAAAAATGAGAAAATGATGCTAAGTCTGCTACAACAAGATGTGAAGGAAGATATTATGGTATCGCTACAACACAATGGGAGTTCATACTCAATTTGGAAGGCGTTGCGTTCAAAGTTTGTTGGTTGTTAGGAGATGGTGAAAAATAAGAAGTCGCTTTTGAAAAAGGAGTTTGATTTGTTTAGAGGTTTGAAGAACGAGAGTACCAAACAAATCATTGAAAGATATTGCAATTTATTGGTAAACATGAAGAGGTTAAGCATCAACAAAGACAATGAAGAGTTAATTGAAAAGCTTGCTGATGCGTTACCACATGAAACGTGGGGAACCTATCTAATGATGCTCAGGAACAAAAAGGGTTTTAGCACGTTAACGTTAAGCAAATTCATTGAGAAGCTGGAAGCTCAGGAAATGGATCAGAGAAAGATTGTTCGAATGAAAGACTTTGATGGAGAACAGAATATTGGGTTGTATTATAAAGCAGGAGTGAATGAAAAGTCTTCAAATCTATCTCCGAAAATAGAAACTGCTTACAATGCCAAGAATTCTCCTGGTAGTTCATTATCAGGATCAAATAGCAAAACCAGTTTCACATCATTTCCGTCCTTTGATCCGAACATTTCAGCAACTAAAAATGGAAGAAAACTTCAGTGCAACATTGTATTAAATCTTGAAAATGATCAAGATTATTCTGAGGAAGTTGCTAAAAACCACATGTCTTTATTAGGAATGGTTTTAGAGTCTTATAGTTGTTTTGTTGCAGGTCGTATCGGAAATCCAATGCTAACAAAGGAAGATTACGACCAGATAGATGCTGAAGAGATGGAGCTGATGGACATAAAGTGGTGTTTGGCAAGCGTATTGAGGAGAGCTAAGAAATTCAAGCAGATCACGGGGAAAGATGATCTTCGTGATGCAAATGTTTCTACTTTAGGTTTTGACAAATCTAAAGTCACTTGTTTTCGTTGCAGGGAGAAAGGTCACTTCAAGAGGGAGTGCACCAACCGCGAAGCAAGGGGGGCTCAGAATCCGTTCAACAACAACAATGATTACTATCGAAAAGCCATCTATCACCAAGTTGGTCAACAATCATCTCAACAACATAAACATCAAGCTCAAACTGCACATGGTAGAGATATAATTGAAGATTCTGGAAAGAGAGCTTGTGTGGGTAATCAAGCTAATTTGAAGAGAAGAGATGGTAGTGCTTTTTTGATTGATCAAGATGATGAGAAATTACCAGAGGGTTTTAGCTGGGAGAATTTCACTTGGGATAACTATATTCCTGATCAAGAAAAAGCATACACAGCTTTTGTTGCTAAAGTTGAAGAAGAAAGTGATGATGATACTGAGTACTATGCTAAACAGATGGCAAAACATTTGAAGATGTTAGCAGAAAGTGACAGTGAGGATGAGAAGGCAAAGAAGAAAAAGAAGAAAGTGAAAACACCGGTGAGCAGTGTAGGATCGGTTTCGCAACCTGAATGAGTCGTTCGGAAGAGCTCTAATCCGTTTCAGAGGCGGAAACTAAGAAACGAACTTGAAAACAGCTAGAAAATCACTTTAATCCTCTTTTTCATTCAATAAACAACGTTTACAATGAGAGGAAATACCGGCAGCACCTCGGTATCAAATTTTTGAATCGTTACAAATGACATCGCTTGAATGATATATATACTAGAAGCTTGACCGTTTGAACAAACTCAAACGGTCATGCATCACTCAAACGGAATGCCCTCAAACGGTCACCACTCAAACGTCATACATCACATTCAAACGACCAACTATCTCAAACGGAAGGGCTTGTTCCAAACGGCCAGGATTCATTATCTTGTTTAATGATGTCATGCTTGATCAAATCCACTCCGAGACTGAGACTCGACATCAGACGAAGACAACAGATGACTGCACCAACAGACTCCCCCTCAGATGTTGACGCGTCTTAAGTGTCGAGTCTTCACAATCTTTAGTCTTAATCTGTCTCTAGGCTTCACTCTCAGTCTTTTCCTGTAGGTCTTCAGACTCCCCCTTGCGATATGCTGGCATTTCTTCAGATCATCAGCATCATCAGCTTTAGGATCGTTGTCTGGCTTTCCGACTAGCAACTTTTCATCCTATCCTGCAAAAACTCTACCTCAAAGTAAATTTCTCTCACACACATATTTCAAATGTAAACACTCGCACTATTCAGACTCTCTATCAAAACAATTACAGATCTTCCAACCAGATGAACCATTTTAGGGTTAGATTATGAAAACATTAAATTTCAAACAAACACTCCCCCTCAAATATTGCTCATCATGTTTAGTACTCGGAATTTTGAAAATCTGCTTTTCAATATCAGTTGTCGAAAATCTTTTTGAATTTTTCAAAATTTATGCTAAAACACACCAAAAATCTTTTTGAATCTTTGAATAGAAGTAAATGCAGAAACGAAATATTTACAGACAATATTTTTGCGAGTTCGTGCAAGAGGATCATATCAGTTTTTAAGACATATCACCAACACCGTTAAGCTTTAACCATTCTCAGTTCTAAACAATTTACCTAGATTGTCAGTATATTGGTCCACCTTAAATTTTCACACAAATTTCAATCGATTCGAGATACGATATTAGTGTTTTAGAAACTTAAACTTAATTATGTATCACTCCACTTGAATATACTCCTGTATCCAGATCCCAATATTCAGTCTTACAGGTGAGTATACCACAGATGATATCTGTAAAGGGGTTATGTGCGAGGGCCGTGAGAGCTCAGGTCGATACTTCCGTATACGCAGAGAGATGACGGCTTCGACTTTTGGTGGGTCCCCTTTAGAGGATCTTTTGTTACAACAGCAGCGACTATCAATTTTATTGTTTCATCAGCTTGCTGAGGGCGAGCTTATATTTCAAAGCTTTTTGCAGAAAGCATTATCCGGGGACTAGGTCAGTATTTCCATACAGCAGAAGTCCCGGGATAATACCCCAGATATCACTGAGTATAAAGACCTAGTATCTCAGAATACGGGACCTTTCAAACAAGATTTCAGGGGTTACCCATATATTCAAGAATAGTTACCCACGAATTAAACAAGTTTGAATTTAGGTTTATATCTCGTTTCAATTTACTAATTGTGCGAAAACCTACTGACACATCCGCAGTAAGATTGTTTATCACATTTTTGACTATACATTTCTTTAGCGTGTCGTGATAGTCCACTGATGTACTATCATTTCCTCTTTTATGCAACAAAAACTCATTTTTCAGTTTTATCATGTTTTTGTCTTTTTCAAATTTTCTGATGTTTTTGGATTTTCTAAAAATTCTTACTCCCCCTAAAATTCAAATTCATCTAATGAAAATTGAAAACAAACTGTACAGAACATGACAACTGATATCGAATCGCTTCAATTCTCCATCCGTTTGGCTTAAACAATCAGAACTCCCCCTCACAACAAACTATTTTCCCATAATGATTTCAAAACACTTAAGTTTGTTTTAATCAGAATGGTTTTTCCGGAAAATAAGTTTTGTTGATTTTACCACTTGTAAAATTTTGGGGATCAAATCATCACATTGTTTTACCAATCTTTTGAATGATAGTTAACTCAAGTTCAAATTAATGACCTTGATTTAACCACTTGTACGATCAACCTAATTCAAAATCTGAACCACTTATAACAATCACAAACAAACAACTCAAACCTGTTTTTCAACCAATTACCATCTGTTGGTTGAATTCTGAAGGTGCCGATTCATACTCCACGCTTACAAACCTGGGAGTTCCGGCAAGTCCTGCAATTCCTCAAACACAGATTTAGAAGGATGCCGATTCATGATCCACGATACCAACTTGGGATCTCCGGCAAGTCAGGATTTTATTCTTTAAAAAATATATCCACCCAAGCCTGACCTTCCTTGGGTGTAACAACATCTTCTTCTTCTTCTTTACTTTTAACGGACCTGTGAACACCTCTTTTGGCAGCGTAAAATTCTTCAACACCTTTGGCCTTACCATTGACCATGTTGCCAAAAATACGTTTCACATTTCCGTTGAAAGTCTTTTCAACATCAAATTTCTTCTTGTTAGAATAAAATTGATTTGAAATTTCGACTTTTCCAACTTTCTTCATAAAATTTTCAACACGCAACGGTGGAAAATTTTCATTATTCATAGTTGGAACGTTTCTCTCAAACTTTTTCACAACACTTGGCTCCTCTGATTTTATGGAATCAGATTCATCACCAGACTTGTTACCTGAACCTTTTACAACCCATTTCTGACTTGTGGCATTGTCTATTCTTTTTGAAGCACTCTTTGAACATTCTCCCTTTTCAAAAATTGAATTTTCAAAGCCAGTGAACTTCCGGTTTGACAGTTCTGTCTTTTCAACAACTTTTTCTTTCATTTTGCCAGAGACTTCCTGTTTTGGCTTGAAGGTTTTTGGACAATCCTTCGCCACATGACCAGCAATCTTGCACTGAAAACATGTTCTTTTCTCAATCTTTTTTGGAACTTCATTTTTCTTCAGTTCTTCTTGCTTCTTGGCAAGGAATTCCCGATTTGAATGCTTTCTGAATGATTTTTCTTTTTCAGCTTCTGTCATTTTTCCTGAAACAAATACAGTTTTTGGTTTATAAACTTTTTCATTTTTATAGTTTTTTTGTGGAACAAAACCAAGACCTTTCTTTTTGAAATTACAATTATGGTTTGATTTCTTTTGGAAATTATAACCACAATTGTAACCCATTTTCTTGTTAATTCTTTGTTGCACTCTTGAAGTGTATTGTTTAGATTTTCCAATAAGATTTAAATCTTTTATTTCAGAAATATTAATTTCTGTTATTTTGAAAACCTTTTGAATCATTTCAAATCTGACACTTCTTATTGGAAAACTCTCGTCAGAATATAATTTGTCAGAACCTTTCAAAGTATATGCTACTTTGACCGATTCATCATTCAAATTAGATTTCGAAAGTAAAAATTCTTTATCATAAACCCGTTTGTCCTTATTGAATGTCGGCTTTGACGCATTTGACCCAGACTTTGACTCTGTTTTGGACTCCTGTTTTGACACCTCACTGTCATCTTTTTCTAACACCTGATCAATCACACTTTTTATCAACTTTGACTCATGATCAGTGTCAGATGACGTATACGTGACATCGATATTTTCTGGCAAGTCGGAATTTGGATTTTGGGGTGAATATCCATTTTCAACTGGTGGCGGACATCTGTTATAGACAACACTTGATTTCTTACCAGAATTCTTCAACTTTTCTTCATCTTTTGTCACGGATTTTTCTTCTTTAGATGTCTTCACTTCTTCAAACGTCTTCAAATCTTTCACAACTGGATAAATCCTGTCAGCAACAAAAGTAGAACATGAGTAACTATTTAATAACTTCTTAACTTTCTCAGTTTCTATCTTTTGTGTTGCTAGCTCCAACTCCAGATCAGCACATTTCTTTATGTGAAAATTCGCATCATCAAGCTGTCTAAGGTATGCAATCTTCAGTGTATTCATTGCCTCAGCTTGTTCACCACTCGAATCTGTATACTTGTTGATCTCTCTGTTCATCGTATCATACGATTCTTTCAACCTGTTGATATTGTGCAATAACTCATTGTTCTGCTTGATCAGCGAATCACAGTTCATACACTTTTCTGAAACTTCAACTTGTTCTGCATCAATCTTCACTTCAAATTCAGGAACCTCGTTGACAGTCCTGTATGGTTGTAAGAATTCAGCTCTTCTCCTTCTCTCAGCTTTAGCTTCAGCTTTTAATCGCTCTTCCTCTTCTTCCTCTTCTTTGTTCTTCCTTCGTCTTTCTTCAGCAGCTTCCATGACTTTTCTGCACCTTTCTGCACATTTCAAATCATAAGCATTAGCAAAGAAAGCATGAGAAGTGTTTTTGGACATCTCTTTGGCCATGAGATCTTGATCCGGACAAAAATCATCCCAAGTAAAACCTTCAGCCAACTTTTCATCATCTTGTTCAACCAAACACACTTTGCTGTCTTTCGGAAGATACTTTTCCCAGGTAAAATTATCATATTTTCCCTGACTAACAACACATGCCTTTCTATCAACCACATCTCTCCCATTAGCTGTTTGTGCCTGTTGCTGTGCTGGTGGTGTGATTTGATGATAGATGGCCTTCTTGTGATAGTCGTTGTTTCCAAAAGGATTCTGGGCTCCGGTAGCTTCACGGTTTTTGCACTCCCTCTTGAAATGCCCCTTCTCCCTGCAACGAAAACACGTAACTTTAGATTTATCAAAACCCAAAGCTGAAATGTTTGCATCACGAAAATCATCACAGCCTGTAATTTGTTTAAACTTTTTAGCACGTCTCATCACACTCGCCATACACCATTTGATATCCATCAATTCCATTTCCTCAGCATCGATTTGATCGTAATCCTCTTTCGTGAGCATTGGATTTCCGATCTTTCCTGCAACAAAGCAACTATAAGACTCTAAAATCATCCCTAACAAAGACATTTGATTTTTTGCAATTTCTTCAGTGTAGTCTTGATCATTTTCAAGGTTTAACACAATGTTACACTGAAGTTTTCTACCATTCTTTGTTACAGAAATGTTAGGATCGTATGATGAAAATCTTGTGCTGTTTGATCCTTGAGATGCCTTCTTCTCAGGAGAATCTTTAACACTGTAAGCAGTTTCGATCTTTGGAGAATACTTTGTAGAATCAGTAGCACCACTCTTATAGTATAAACTGACATCCTGTTCTCCATCATAGTTTTTCATTCTAGCGATCTTCCTCTGCTCCATCTCCTGAGCTTCCAGATGCTTGATAAAATCTCCCAGTGTCATTTTCTTATAATCTGTTTTGTTTGACCGCAGCATCATCAGAAATGTTCCCCATGTTTCATATGGTAGCGCATCTGCAAGTTTTTCAATCAATTCATCAGTATCTTTCTTAACACCAAGTTTCGTCATATTTCTCACCAAGTTACAATATCTATCAATTATTTGCTTGGTGCTTTCATTTTTCAATCCTCTAAATAAATCAAATTCCTTTTTCATGAGAGACATCTTATTCCTAAGCATATCGTCACTTCCAGTAAACTTTGCTTCCAACTCTGTCCAAATCGAATGTGCAGTTCCATCATGTTGAAGCAGTATCAAAATATCTTCTTTTATCGCTTGCTGACGCAGACTCACCATCAATTTCTCATCTCGATATTTCTTTTTATCTGTAGTACTCATCTCTCTAAGTGTTAACGGAGTACCATTCACAACATCGTTCTTTGTGGGCTTAACATACGGCTCTTAAGTGTGTTCCCACGCATCTAGATGATAAGCCTCGACCCAATTTCCAAAACGTTCAGACCACACGTTATAGTCATCAATATCCATGAGTTTGGGTCGTTTCTGAGATGTTCCGGTTTCATTTTCAATCATAGCACTTTGAGTCACTGACATCGGTGATGCAAAAGCGTTATAAAACTCAGAATCCATGATAAACAGAATAATTTCTCAAATGAACACAACTTCAAACGATCAGACAAAACTCAAACGACAAGATCTTATCTCAAGCGGTCAAGAAGTTTTCAAACGGTCTGATGTGATTTCAAACGACATAATTACTTTTCAAACGACAGAATGTCTTTCAAACGGACAGATCTGGTTTCAAACGACAGGATCACTTTTCAAACGAACTGTTATGATTTCAAACGATTGGACAATAGCTTCAAACGATGGGAACTGTTTTCAAACGATCAGATCAAACGATTAACCTGGTTTCAAACGGAAGGTCTCATGACGTCATCATTTTGTCGAATGATTTCAAACTGACAGCCAATTTTTATCAATTTTACTTCGATTTTCAGTCTAAAACTTTCAAGGCTTTGTCAGTTATCAATTCCGAACACAGTGTGAAGTTTTGAGCTAATTTTGACCGTGGAAAGTATCGGCTTTGAACAGAAGGTGTAGAAAATCAGATTTCCAAGCTGAATATGGCAAGAACTCCTCGTCCTGAGCTCTGATACCAATTGTAGGATCGGTTTCGCGACCTGAATGAGTCGTTCGGAAGAGCTCTAATCCGTTTCAGAGGCGGAAACTAAGAAACGAACTTGAAAACAGCTAGAAAATCACTTTAATCCTCTTTTTCATTCAATAAACAACGTTTACAATGAGAGGAAATACCGGCAGCACCTCGGTATCAAATTTTTGAATCGTTACAAATGACATCGCTTGAATGATATATATACTAGAAGCTTGACCGTTTGAACAAACTCAAACGGTCATGCATCACTCAAACGGAATGCCCTCAAACGGTCACCACTCAAACGTCATACATCACATTCAAACGACCAACTATCTCAAACGGAAGGGCTTGTTCCAAACGGCCAGGATTCATTATCTTGTTTAATGATGTCATGCTTGATCAAATCCACTCCGAGACTGAGACTCGACATCAGACGAAGACAACAGATGACTGCACCAACAGACTCCCCCTCAGATGTTGACGAGTCTTAAGTGTCGAGTCTTCACAATCTTTAGTCTTAATCTGTCTCTAGGCTTCACTCTCAGTCTTTTCTTGTAGGTCTTCAGACTCCCCCTTGCGATATGCTGGCATTTCTTCAGATCATCAGCATCATCAGCTTTAGGATCGTTGTCTGGCTTTCCGACTAGCAACTTTTCATCCTATCCTGCAAAAACTCTACCTCAAAGTAAATTTCTCTCACACACATATTTCAAATGTAAACACTCACACTATTCAGACTCTCTATCAAAACAATTACAGATCTTCCAACCAGATGAACCATTTTAGGGTTAGATTATGAAAACATTAAATTTCAAACAAACACTCCCCCTCAAATATTGCTCATCATGTTTAGTACTCGGAATTTTGAAAATCTGGTTTTCAATATCAGTTGTCGAAAATCTTTTTGAATTTTTCAAAATTTATGCTAAAACACACCAAAAATCTTTTTGAATCTTTGAATAGAAGTAAATGCAGAAACGAAATATTTACAGACAATATTTTTGCGAGTTCGTGCAAGAGGATCATATCAGTTTTTAAGACATATCACCAACACCGTTAAGCTTTAACCATTCTCAGTTCTAAACAAGTTACCTAGATTGTCAGTATATTGGTCCACCTTAAATTTTCACACAAATTTCAATCGATTCGAGATACGATATTAGTGTTTTAGAAACTTAAACTAAATTGTGTATCACTCCACTTGAATATACTCCTGTATCCAGATCCCAATATTCAGTCTTACATGTGAGTATACCACAGATGATATCTGTAAAGGGGTTATGTGCGAGGGCCGTGAGAGCTCAGGTCGATACTTCCGTATACGCAGAGAGATGACGGCTTCGACTTTTGGTGGGGTCCCTTTAGAGGATCTTTTGTTACAACAGCAGCGACTATCAATTTTATTGTTTCATCAGCTTGCTGAGGGCGAGCTTATATTTCAAAGCTTTTTGCAGAAAGCATTATCCGGGGACTAGGTCAGTATTTCCATACGCAGAAGTCCCGGGATAATACCCCAGATATCACTGAGTATAAAGACCTAGTATCTCAGAATACGAGACCTTTCAAACAAGATTTCAGGGGTTACCCATATATTCAAGAATAGTTACCCACGAATTAAACAAGTTTGAATTTAGGTTTATATCTCGTTTCAATTTACTAATTGTGCGAAAACCTACTGACACATCCGCAGTAAGATTGTTTATCACATTTTTTACTATACATTTCTTTAGCGTGTCGTGATAGTCCACTGATGTACTATCATTTCCTCTTTTATGCAACACAAACTCATTTTTCAGTTTTATCATGTTTTTGTCTTTTTCAAATTTTCTGATGTTTTTGGATTTTCTAAAAATTCTTACTCCCCCTAAAATTCAAATTCATCTAATGAAAATTGAAAACAAACTGTACAGAACATGACAACTCATATCGAATCGCTTCAATTCTCCATCCGTTTGGCTTAAACAATCAGAACTCCCCCTCACAACAAACTATTTTCCCATAATGATTTCAAAACACTTAAGTTTGTTTTAATCAGAATGGTTTTTCCGGAAAATAAGTTTTGTTGATTTTACCACTTGTAAAATTTTGGGGATCAAATCATCACATTGTTTTACCAATCTTTTGAATGATAGTTAACTCAAGTTCAAATTAATGACCTTGATTTAACCACTTGTACGATCAACCTAATTCAAAATCTGAACCACTTATAACAATCACAAACAAACAACTCAAACCTGTTTTTCAACCAATTACCATCTGTTGGTTGAATTCTGAAGCTGCCGATTCATACTCCACGCTTACAAACCTGGGAGTTCCGGCAAGTCCTGCAATTCCTCAAACACAGATTTAGAAGGATGCCGATTCATGATCCACGATACCAACTTGGGATCTCCGGCAAGTCAGGATTTTATTCTTTAAAAAATATATCCACCCAAGCCTGACCTTCCTTGGGTGTAACAACATCTTCTTCTTCTTTACTTTTAACGGACCTGTGAACACCTCTTTTGGCAGCGTAAAATTCTTCAACACCTTTGGCCTTACCATTGACCATGTTGCCAAAAATACGTTTCACATTTCCGTTGAAAGTCTTTTCAACATCAAACTTCTTCTTGTTAGAATAAAATTGATTTGAAATTTCGACTTTTCCAACTTTCTTCATAAAATTTTCAACACGCAACGGTGGACAATTTTCATTATTCATAGTTGGAACGTTTCTCTCAAACTTTTTCACAACACTTGGCTCCTCTGATTTTATGGAATCAGATTCATCACCAGACTTGTTACCTGAACCTTTTACAACCCATTTCTGACTTGTGGCATTGTCTATTCTTTTTGAAGCACTCTTTGAACATTCTCCCTTTTCAAAAATTGAATTTTCAAAGCCAGTGAACTTCCGGGTTGACAGTTCTTTCTTTTCAACAACTTTTTCTTTCATTTTGCCAGAGACTTCCTGTTTTGGCTTGAAGGTTTTTGGACAATCCTTCGCCACATGACCAGCAATCTTGCACTGAAAACATGTTCTTTTCTCGATCTTTTTTGGAACTTCATTTTTCTTCAGTTCTTCTTGCTTCTTGGCAAGGAATTCCCGATTTGACTGCTTTCTGAATGATTTTTCTTTTTCAGCTTCTGTCATTTTTCCTGAAACAAATACAGTTTTTGGTTTATAAACTTTTTCATTTTTATAGTTTTTTTGTGGAACAAAACCAAGACCTTTCTTTTTGAAATTACAATTATGGTTTGATTTCTTTTGGAAATTATAACCACAATTGTAACCCATTTTCTTGTTAATTCTTTGTTGCACTCTTGAAGTGTATTGTTTAGATTTTCCAATAAGATTTAAATCTTTTATTTCAGAAATATTAATTTCTGTTATTTTGAAAACCTTTTGAATTATTTCAAATCTGACACTTCTTATTGGAAAACTCTCGTCAGAATATAATTTGTCAGAACCTTTCAAAGTATATGCTACTTTGATCGATTCATCATTCAAATTAGATTTCGAAAGTAAAAATTCTTTATCATAAACCCGTTTGTCCTTATTGAATGTCGACTTTGACGCATTTGACCCAGACTTTGACTCTGTTTTGGACTCCTGTTTTGACACCTCACTGTCATCTTTTTCTAACACCTGATCAATCACACTTTTTATCAACTTTGACTCATGATCAGTGTCAGATGACGTATACGTGACATCGATATTTTCTGGCAAGTCGGAATTTGGATTTCGGGGTGAATATGCATTTTCAACTGGGGGCGGACATCTGTTATAGACCACACTTGATTTCTTACCAGAATTCTTCAACTTTTCTTCATCTTTTGTCACGGATTTTTCTTCTTCAAATGTCTTCACTTCTTCAAACGTCTTCAAATCTTTCACAACTGGATAAATCCTGTCAACAACAAAAGTAGAACATGAGTAACTATCTAATAACTTCTTAACTTTCTCAGTTTCTATCTTTTGTGTTGCTAGCTCCAACTCCAGATCAGCACATTTCTTTATGTGAAAATTCGCATCATCAAGCTGTCTAAGGTATGCAATCTTCAGTGTATTCATTGCCTCAGCTTGTTCACCACTCGAATCTGTATACTTGTTGATCTCTCTGTTCATCGTATCATACGATTCTTTCAACCTGTTGATATTGTGCAATAACTCATTGTTCTGCTTGATCAGCGAATCACAGTTCATACACTTTTCTGAAACTTCAACTTGTTCTGCATCAATTTTCACTTCAAATTCCGGAACCTCGTTGACAGTCCTGTATGGTTGTAAGAATTCAGCTCTTCTCCTTCTCTCAGCTTTAGCTTCAGCTTTTAATCGCTCTTCCTCTTCTTCCTCTTCTTTGTTCTTCCTTCGTCTTTCTTCAGCAGCTTCCATGACTTTTCTGCACCTTTCTGCACATTTCAAATCATAAGCATTAGCAAAGAAAGCATGAGAAGTGTTTTTGGACATCTCTTTGGCCATGAGATCTTGATCCGGACAAAAATCATCCCAAGTAAAACCTTCAGCCAACTTTTCATCATCTTGTTCAACCAAACACACTTTGCTGTCTTTCGGAAGATACTTTTCCCAGGTAAAATTATCATATTTTCCCTGACTAACAACACATGCCTTTCTATCAACCACATCTCTCCCATTAGTTGTTTGTGCCTGTTGCTGTGCTGGTGGTGTGATTTGATGATAGATGGCCTTCTTGTGATAGTCGTTGTTTCCAAAAGGATTCTGGGCTCCGGTAGCTTCACGGTTTTTGCACTCCCTCTTGAAATGCCCCTTCTCCCTGCAACGAAAACACGTAACTTTAGATTTATCAAAACCCAAAGCTGAAACGTTTGCATCACGAAAATCATCACGGCCTGTAATTTGTTTAAACTTTTCAGCACGTCTTATCACACTCGCCATACACCATTTGATATCCATCAATTCCATTTCCTCAGCATCGATTTGATCGTAATCCTCTTTCGTGAGCATTGGATTTCCGATCTTTCCTGCAACAAAGCAACTATAAGACTCTAAAATCATCCCTAACAAAGACATTTGATTTTTTGAAATCTCTTCGGTGTAGTCTTGATCATTTTCAAGGTTTAACACAATGTTACACTGAAGTTTTCTACCATTCTTTGTTACAGAAATGTTAGGATCGTATGATGAAAATCTTGTGCTGTTTGATCCTTGAGATGCCTTCTTCTCAGGAGAATCTTTAACACTGTAAGCAGTTTCGATCTTTGGAGAATACTTTGTAGAATCAGTAGCACCACTCTTATAGTACAAACTGATATCCTGTTCTCCATCATAGTTTTTCATTCTAGCGATCTTCCTCTGCTCCATCTCCTGAGCTTCCAGATGCTTGATAAAATCTCCCAGTGTTATTTTCTTATAATCTGTTTTGTTTGACCGTAGCATCATCAGAAATGTTCCCCATGTTTCATATGGTAGCGCATCTGCAAGTTTTTCAATCAATTCATTAGTATCTTTCTTAACACCAAGTTTCGTCATATTTCTCACCAAGTTACAATATCTATCAATTATTTGCTTGGTGCTTTCATTTTTCAATCCTCTAAATAAATCAAATTCCTTTTTCATGAGAGACATCTTATTCCTAAGCATATCGTCACTTCCAGTAAACTTTGCTTCCAACTCTGTCCAAATCGAATGTGCAGTTCCATCATGTTGAAGCAGTATCAAAATATCTTCTTTTATCGCTTGCTGAAGCAGACTCACCATCAATTTCTCATCTCGATATTTCTTTTTATCTGCAGTACTCATCTCTCTAAGTGTTAACGGAGTACCATTCACAACATCGTTCTTTGTGGGCTTAACATACGGCTCTTCAGTGTGTTCCCACGCATCTAGATGATAAGCCTCGACCCAATTTCCAAAACGTTCAGACCACACGTTATAGTCATCAATATCCATGAGTTTGGGTGGTTTCTGAGATGTTCCGGTTTCATTTTCAATCATAGCACTTTGAGTCATTGACATCGCTGATGCAAAAGCGTTATAAAACTCAGAATCCATGATAAACAGAATAATTTCTCAAATAAACACAACTTCAAACGATCAGACAAAACTCGAACGACAAGATCTTATCTCAAGCGGTCAAGAAGTTTTCAAACGGTCTGATGTGATTTCAAACGACAGAATTACTTTTCAAACGACAGAATGTCTTTCAAACGGACAGATCTGGTTTCAAACGACAGGATCACTTTTCAAACGAACTGTTATGATTTCATACGATTGGACAATAGCTTCAAACGATGGGAACTGTTTTCAAACGATCAGTTCAAACGATTGACCTGGTTTCAAACGGAAGGTCTCATGACGTCATCATTTTGTCGAATGATTTCAAACGGACAGCCAATTTTTATCAATTTTACTTCGATTTTCAGTCTGAAACTTTCAAGGCTTTGTCAGTTATCAATTCCGAACACAGTGTAAAGTTTTGAGCTAATTTTGACTGTGGAAAGTATCGGCTTTGAACAGAAGGTGTAGAAAATCAGATTTCCAAGCTGAATATGGCAAGAACTCCTCGTCCTGAGCTCTGATACCAATTGTAGGATCGGTTTCGCGACCTGAATGAGTCGTTCAGAAGAGCTCTAATCCGTTTCAGAGGCGGAAACTAAGAAACGAACTTGAAAACAGCTAGAAAATCACTTTAATCCTCTTTTTCATTCAATAAACAACGTTTACAATGAGAGGAAATACCGACAGCACCTCGGTATCAAATTTTTGAATCGTTACAAATGACATCGCTTGAATGATATATATACTAGAAGCTTGACCGTTTGAACATGCTCAAACAGTCATGCATCACTCAAACGGAATGCCCTCAAACGGTCACCATTCAAACGTCATACATCACATTCGAACGACCAACTATCTCAAACGGAAGGGCTTGTTCCAAACGGCCAGGATTCATTATCTTGTTTAATGATGTCATGCTTGATCAAATCCACTCCGAGACTGAGACTCGACATCAGACGAAGACAACAGATGACTGCACCAACAAGCAGTGATGATGAAACAACTCCGGTGATTCGAAAGAAAGTGAAAGTTCCAGAGTTCAAGATTGATGAAGAAGCTGTTGCTAAGAAAAGTCCAATAATTTGTGAAAATTGTGAAGCTGTAAAGAAACAAAATAGTTCTTTGATTCACAATATGAACATATTAAAGGAATCTTATGATGTGCTCAACAAAGCGATAAACATGTACAATAACACAAGTGAAGAGAAAGCAACTGCAATGAAAACACTTCAGGGAGCTTTCATGGTCAAGCAAAAAGTTGTAAACAACTATATTGAGAAGTGTACTGATCTCGAACAGAAACTTGAACTTCAAAGAATTGAAACTGAAAGAGTTAACCGTTTGTTGAAGAGTTACTCATGTTCTTCTTATGTCATTGACAAGATTTATCCGATGGCTGAAAGTTTAAAGGCATTTGAAGAAAATGAAGTAACTGAAGAAAAGAAAGTTTCTGAAGAGAAGGTTGAAGAAAAGACTCAAGTGAAAACGACCAAAAAGAAGAAAGACACTGAAAAGACACCATCTGGTAAGAAACAAGGTGTTAGTTACAACAGATGTCCACCCCTGCTGGAAAACGGATATCTAGCGAGAAATCCAAATGATGAAAGAGTAAAAAAGGCAACAAATTTACAGTGGGAGTCGGAGTCGTCAGTAAACTTGCCAGATAATATTGATGTCGTGTTTACATCGTCTGATACTGATCAACTGTCTCAATTAATGAAGAAAGTCGTGGATCATGTGTTAGAAAATGATGAGATAGAGGAGTCAAAGTCGGAGTCCGCGTCAGAGTCAAAGTCTAGGTCAAGCACTCTGTGTCAAACAGAAAAACAGGACAAAATAGTTTATGATAGAAAATTTCTGTTATCACAATCTAATTTGGATGATGGATTGTTTAAAGTTGCATACACTTTGAATGATTTTGACAAATTATATTCTGATGAGGAATTTCCAATAAGAGGTGTCAAAACTGAATTGATAAACAAGGTTTTCAAACTCACAGAAATTAATATTTCTGAAATAAAAGACTTATGTCTTAATGAAAAACCAAGATCTTACACCTCAAGAGTACAACAAAGATTAAACAAGAAAAAAAATTACAGTTCCGGTTCAGGTTTCCAAAAGAAATCAAACCATAATGGTAATTTCAAAAAGAAAGGTTTAGGTTTTACTCCTACAGAAAAACAGAAAAATGAAAAATATGTTCGTGATTTAAAATCTAAAATGACATTTGTTTCAGGAACGTCATCTGAGGAAGAAGAAAAGAAAGATTTCTGGAAACAGTCAAACAATGAATTCCTTGCAAAGAAGCAAGATGAGTTGAAGAAGATGGCTGAGAAGAAAAAGGATCCGAGAGCCTGTTTCCAATGCAACACTGTTGGACATATTGCCAGAGATTGTTCTAAGGCAATACAATCAAAACAGGAAGTATCTCGTAAACTCAAAGAGAAAGTGGTTGAGTTTGAACCACCAATTGATCGAACCAAACTGTTTAAAAATTCTATTTTTGAAATTGGTGAATGTTCAAACAAGTTTTACAAGAAGAGAGCTAAATCTGACAACCAGAAATGGGTTGTTAAGAAAGTTGGTGAAAGCTCTAGCGATGAGTCTGATAGGTCAAAATCAGAGGAGCTATCTTCTGGCGATGAAACTGATTCCATAAAATCAGTTGAGCCACAAGTTGTTTCAAAATGTGAAGCTGTTTTAAAAGATGAAAAATCAGTTTCGATTGTGAATAATGAGGATTTTCCATCACTTCGGGCTGAGAATTATAAAAAGAAAATTGGTAAAATTGAAATTTCTAACCAATTTTATAATGATGAACAGGAATTTGATATTGAGAAGATCTTTAACCCCAAAGTTCAACATATCTTTGGTAAGATGATTGATCGAAAATCAAGGGGGTTAAGGAATTTTATGAGAAGAAGAGGAAAGGTAAGAAACCGAGTGCTGGTGACTCGGTGAAACCCAAGGCTGGTCAGGCTTGGGTGGATATTTTCTTCGACTAAAAACCTGACTTGCCGGAGCTCCCAGGTTGGTAAGCGTGGAGCATGAATCGGCATTTTTCTTGAGTTTTATTCGGTAACGTCAATCATACAAACGGTAGAGAGGTTTGTTTATATTTGTTGGTTATAATTACAAGTGTTTAGAAGATTTGGTTATGCATCTTTGCATATGGTAAATCAAGGACATTAATTTGTACTTGTATTTTCCTACATCTGGTTGGAAGACAAGATGATGAACCACATCCCCGAATATTTGTTTGATAAATCTACAAGTGGTAAAATCAATCAAACTTATTTTCCGGAAAAACCATTTTGATTAAAACAAACTTAAGTGTTTTGAAATCTAAATGGGAAAATAGTTTGTTGATAGGGAGAGTTCTGATTGTTTATACGTTAGTGAATGGCGAATTGATGTAATTCGATATCGGTTGTCAAAGTTTGTACAATTTGTTTTGTCAAATTTCTTTAATGTGTTTGCATTTTAGGGGGAGTAGAAAATTTCAGAAAATCCAAAAACATAAGAAAATTTGAAAAAGCCAAAAACATGATAAAATTTAAAATGAGTTTTTGTTGCATAAAAGAGGAAATGATAGTATATCAGTAGACTATCACAACATGCTAAAGAAATGTAACGTAAAAATGTGATAAACAATCTTACTGCGGATGTGTCAGTAGGTTTTCGCACATTTAGTAAATTGAAACGAGATATAAATCTAAATTCAAACTTACTTGATTTGTGGGTAACTATTCTTGGATATATGGGTAACCCCGAAATCTTGTTTGAAAGGTCCCTCTTTCTGAGATCCTAGGTCTTTATACTCAGTGATATCTGGGGTATTATCCCGGGACTTCTGCTGTATGGAAGTATTGACCTAGTCCCCGGATAATGCTTTCTGCAAAATGCTTGAAACATAGCATCGCCCTCAGCAAGCTGATGAAACAATAAAATTGATAGTCGCTGCTGTTGTAATCAAAAGATCCTCTAAAGGGGACACACCGAAAAGTCGAAGCCGTCATCTCTCTGCGTATACGGAAGTATCGACCTGAGGTCTCACGGCCCTCGCACATAACCCCTCTACAGATATCATCTGTGGTATACTCACCTGTAAGACTGAACATTGGGATCTGGATACAGGAGTATATTCAAGTGGAGTGATACACAATTAAGTTTAAGTCTCTAAAACATTAATATTGTATCTCGAATCGATTGAAATTTGTGTGAAAATTTAAAGTGGACCAATATACTGACAATCTAAGTAAATTGTTTAGAACTGAGAATGTTTAAAGCTTAACGGTGTTAGTGATTTGTCTCAAAACTGATATGATCCTCTAGCACAAACTCACAAAAATATTGTCTGTAAATAGTTTATTTCTGCATGTATTTTCTTTCAGAAAATCCAAAAAGATTTTTGGTGTGTTTTAGCATAAATTTTTGAAAAGTAAAAAAGATTTTCGACGACTGATATTGAAAAGCTGATTTTCAAATTTCTAAGTGCTAAACATGATGAACAGTTGGTTTGGGAGATTGTGTTTATTTTGATAAGAAAAATGTTACAATTCCAAGTGGTTCATCAGTATCTGATTGGTTGATTTGTTTGTGATTAGTGATGTCTATATGCTTAAATGTTTATCATAAAACTTATGTTTGTGGTAGAGTTGTTGTGCAGGAAGAGTCAGAATGTGAGGGGGAGTGCATGTTGGAGATGAGGAACTTAAAGATGTCAACATCCAAGAGAAGAAGTTTGTTGGTCATTTAAGAGTAAGAGATGAAGAAAGAGAGAGAGAGAGAGAAGCCCAAAGACTGATCAAGACTGAAGGTGCGAAGATACGACATTGTCAAAGACTCGATGAACGACTCCGTCAACATCTGAGGGGGAGTTTGTTGGTGCACTACATCTGTCGACTTCGTCTTGGATCGAGTCTTAGTTTTAGATTGTTAGATTAGGGCGTGTTTTACGAGAAAACTGGAGAGTATATGTGTTTTAGAGAGTAGGTCCGCTTATACGTACATGTCCGTATATGGGAACCTATCATGTCCATATATGGGAACCTATCATGTTCGTATATGGGAACCTCTCATGTCCGAATATGGGAACCTATCATGTTCGTATATGGGAACCTCTCCATGTCCGTATGTGGGAACCTACTAGGTTCGCTTATATGAACATGTCCGAATATGGGAACCTACCAACACTATAAATACTCTTGAGCGAATCTCATTTGTAACTTTACCTATTTCCATACCGAAGTGCTGTCGGTGTGAAGATCGAAGTGTAATCATTGTCAAATCAATAAAACAGTAGATTAAAGTGAAGTACAAGCTATTTCTACCTATGTTTCTTGTTATTCCGCACCTGAAACATAGGAGAACGCCTCTGAACGACTCATTCGGGTCAAAACACGATCCTACAAAGTTTGACTTCTTTGACTGTAATTAGTCTATTTTATGTTTTATTTGTATTATGTGGAGTAAGTGTTGTTAATCAAAGGAATCGAAGTAAATCAAACGTTTATTTACGCGAACTGATCTACGACATTGAATAGTAGGAAGTAACAATGCGATAAAGTCAACTAACCAATAATCAAGCTAATCGAATCCTCATCGAACTCGAAGCTCGAATTACGCGAACCATGGTTGTTAATATACGTGTGTGTGTGCCTTATGTGTTACTTGTGCATGTTTACTTTATGTTATGTGTGGTGATCAATCGAATCTATTGAATCAAAACTCGAAACTCAATCGAACTCAATCGAAATCAAGTTGTGACAATTGGTGGAGAAATGATTACGCGAGATATAGATAATTATATGTTAGATATAGTGATTGGGACTAAAAGTAATTTGAATAGAAACACTATCGTATTCGTATCATCTTCAATCGAAATCGAAATATCAAAAATCGTCGCACCGAATGTCCGAGACAGGCTGTTGATCGATCAGGCCCTGATCAAACAGCCCAGCCGATCGGACGGACTGTCCGATCGATCAGGCTGTCCGATCAGGGTGCCTGGCCGATCGGCCAGCCCTTTCCTCTTTGGGAAGCCTATAAATAGCCCTGTTATTGTCATTCTTTCCACTTTTGGAAACCCTCTGACCGGACAGCTCGTGCTCCCCTTCTTTCCTCAGATTTCTTCCGATTTTGGTAAGTTTTCATCCTAAATCTTGTACTTTCTTGATCAATACACACTCCTACACCTTTCTATCTTTCAAATCTTAACTTTTAACCGTGAAATCATCAAGATTCAAGCATTCTAGGATGATGTCATCATGGTGTTCTTAAAGAACTTCATGTTTTGACCTCAATCCACCATGAATAGCTTGGATCTAACCGATTTCCACATAAACAAACACAGATCTATCACAGATCTAAACATATTCTCGGTGGAAAGGAGTGAAAGATGGATTTTCCAACTTTCTTTCAACTCTTTTACACTCAATGCCTTCAAACGGTGGAAACGGAGCTTGAATCCACTCGTTAATCACTCTAGTAGCTGAAGCGGTTCGAGATTCGGGATTCTATCTACGAGGTTCACCAACTTTGGGTTAAACATCAAACTACCGTTCCGAACAGTTCACCGGCCGGACTTGGGTGATTCCTGTCCGAGCAGGGGAAACAAGTAAGAACAAAGGTTCTATGGTTCAGCTCGTTGTCAAAATACCTCAATATAACGTCAAGCAATCCGAATAGCCAAGTGTTAGACGAACAGGCCGACCAGGTCAGGATGCTGACAGATCGGTTAGGCTGTTCGAACGAACAACCCAACCGATCGGACATGTCAGCCGATCGACCAGGCCAGCCGATCAGCTAGCACATGGTCCCACACTTTAACAACTTTATGAAGTCTGGTATGGAACGAAATGCTGTTCGATCGAACTACGTTTTGATTTGAATTACTCTTCGGATCATGAGATACTATGCGTCAACACTTAATCGATTTCCAATTCATTCGACGTATTGGAGTGCCACCCGATCGAACATGCCATCCGATCAGGTGACATCCTGCTGAGGACTCCTTAGTGAAGCACCAAATCGATCGGTTAAGCCGGCCGATCGAACGGCCCGTTCGATCGATCGACCAGGAAGAGACAATCCACTCAAACAGTCCAACCGATCTAGCCTACCGGCCGATCGAACAGGCCGTTCGAACGGACTGTCCAACCGAACGAACAACCCGCCAGATCGAACCCACCGTCCGATCGACCAGGCTTTTCGACCCATCAGCACTTGTACTCATTTTACGCGTTGCTTATTGTATGCTATCGAACTATTCAGGCTAACCCTACTCTCAAGTGCTCCCTTCAATCCATCAATCAATCGCTGTGAGTATACTCGATCCCTTTTTGCTTTTAGCACTTTTGGGTGTTACATACGTTTCTTATTTCAAATCACAAACGAACACAATACTCAATCATTTGAACGCTAACCGTACCGCATGTATTACGTGACTAAATGAATGCTTGTTGTTATGTTTACACGTGGAATGCTGTCTACCTGCCTTAACGACGATAGTACTATAGTTTGGACTCAGCACCCGTTCACACGGGGGTTGTTAAGGACCATTACTTGCATGGATTACGGTGGTAATCATGTATTGCGAACTGCCTCAGGCAGTCAACCCGCAGTCATTGGTATCAATAGATCCATGTCGATAAGTAACATGCTCCGTTTTCCTCTGTGTACGTGCTGGTTATGCGTAACTATTCGAACTCTATTACGCTATTATCAAACTTGTATGCTCACCTTTACATTATATGTATTGACATTTTAACGTATGTGACAGGCAATTAGGATGCTTATCTGCTAGGAAGGCGAGCTAGGAATAAGCGTCTAGAGCATAGTTGTCTGTAGATCTTGCAGATCGAGTCTCTAGAAGCATTTGAACAATATTTATATTTTTATTTAAATCTGAGTTGTCGGAACAGTATATTTGACTAGATGCTTATCTGTAATAACTTGTTTTATTATTTGGGATACGGTATGGGACGTATTATTTAAACTAAATAGTAATGATAGTTGTTGTGGAAACTTCTAGACAATCTGTTTCGCTCAGTGCCATGCCCCGATGATTCTGCCATCGGTTGGGGTGTGACAAGAGGTGGTTTGCTTTGATAAGATTATTCGTATTCCTTCGTCTTCTTGCGATGTTCTGGAAGTTCGTGGCGAGAAACCTTCAGGTGGATTGAAGCTTATGTCGTGTATGGAAGCCCAAAGATATTTACGGAAAGGATATGTTGCTTTTTAGCACATGTCACCGAGGAGAAAGACAAGGGCAAGAGTATTCAGGATATTCCGATTGTTCGGGATTATCCAGAGGTGTTTCCTGATGAACTGCCTGGTTTGCCTCCAGTTCGTCAAGTTGAATTTCATATTGACCTTGTACCCAATGCCAACCCAATTGCAAAAGCGCCTTATCGACTTGCACCATCTGAGATGCAAGAATTATCGAAGCAGCTTCAAGAGTTATCTGATAAAGGATTCATTCGACCGAGCTTTTCACCTTGGGGAGCTCCTGTCCTCTTCGTGAAAAAGAAAGATGGGTCTTTTCGAATGTGTATCGATTATCGTGAGCTTAATAAGCTTACCATCAAGAATCAATATCCCCTACCTTGAATTGATGATCTCTTCGATCAGCTACAAGGTGCTTCATGCTTCTCCAAGATCAACCTGCGTTCTGGTTATCATCAACTTCGTGTTCTCGAAGAAGATATTCCCAAAACTGCTTTTCGCACAAGATATGGGCATTATGAGTTCACTGTCATGCCTTTTGGTTTGACGAATGCTCCAGCTATCTTTATAGACTTAATGAATAGGGTTTGTAAACCTTATTTAGACAAGCTCATTATGGTGTTCATCGATGATATTCTGGTTTATTCAAAGTCTCGAGCCGAGCACGAGCAACACCTTCGCTTAACATTAGAACTCCTGAAGAAGGAACAACTTTTTGCTAAATTCTCCAAGCGTGAATTCTGGCTTAAAGAAGTTCAATTCTTGGGTCAAATAGTCAATGAGCAGGGTATTCATGTGGATCCATCCAAGATTGTTGCTATTAAAGACTGGAATACACCAACAACACCTACAGAAGTTCGATCTTTTCTTGGTCTTGCTGGTTATTATCGTCGATTCATCTTAAACTTCTCGAAGATCGCAGTTCCACTCACTGCTTTGACTCAGAAGAATTAGCCTTTTGAGTGGGGACCCAAGCAAGAAGAAGCGTTTCGAACGCTGAAACAGAAGCTTTGTGACGTTCCTGTTCTATCTCTGCCCGAAGGAGTTGATAATTTTGTTGTCTATTGTGACGTGTCGAATCTAGGACTTGGTTACGTCCTTATGCAACGAGGTAAAGCCATAGCTTATGCGTCTAGACAGCTGAAAATTCATGAGAAGAACTACACAACTCATGATCTTGAGTTAGGAGTTGTAGTTTTCGCGCTTAAAATCAGGAGACACTACCTCTATGGAACGAAGTGTGTGGTTTTCACAGACCACAAAAGTCTTCAGCATATTCTTAATCAGAAAGAACTGAGCATGAGGCAACGACGTTGGGTTGAACTCTTAAGCGATTACGATTGCGAGATTCGTTACCATCCTGGTAAGGCGAATGTCGTAACCGATGCGCTTATTCAAAAAGAGCGAGTCAAGCTTCATTCTGTTCAAACGCTATCTGATCTTCAAACTCGTGTTCTTCAAGCTCAGAAATTTTGTGTTCACAAAATTTGATAGGTGAGGAATTACCACATCAGCTTGAGCTTAAGCTCGAAAGGAAAGACGATGGGTTGCTCTACTTCAAGGATCGTTTGTGAATTCCAAAACAAGACGATCTTTGCACCTTGGTAATGGACGAATCTCATAAGTCTCAATATTCTATCCATCCTGGTGCTGATAAAATGTACAAGGATCTTCGTACTAAGTTCTGGTGGCCTGGTATGAAGAAGGATGTTTCCTTGTATGTATCAAAAGGCCTGACTTGTCTCAAGGTCAAAGCTGAACATCAAAGACCTTCTGGTTTGCTTGTACAGCCAGAGATACCGGTTTGGAAGTGGGAGAACATTGCGATGGATCTCATCACTATGCTACCGCATACATCTAAAGGTCATGATGCTATATGGGTTGTTATCGATCGATTAACGAAATCAGCTCATTTTATTGCAATTCACGAGGATCTATCTGCTGATAAACTGGCAAAGATTTATGTTAATGAGATTGTATCGCGACATGGTGTGCCTTTGGATATCATTTCTGATAGTGATGCTCGATTTTCATCTCATTTCTGGAAGACCATGCAATCTGCTTTGGGAACCCAACTGAATCTAAGCACTGCTTATCATCCGCAGACAGATGGTCAATCTGAGCGAACAATTCAAACTTTGGAGGATATGCTTAGAGCATGCGTGATAGATTTTGGTGGTAATTGGGATTCTCATCTGCCAATGATCGAGTTCTCTTACAACAATGGCTATCATACTAGTATTAATATGGCACCTTTCGAAGCTCTCTACGGTCGAAAATGTTGTTCACCTGTCTGTTGGAACGAGACCGGTGAAGCTCAGCTTACTGGACCTGAACTCGTTCTGGAAACAACAGACAAAATCAAGAAAATCCGCGATAATCTTGTGACAGCTCGAAGCCGTCAAAAGAGTTATGCGGATATGCGACGCAAACCCTTAGAATTTCAAGTCGGAGACCGTGTCCTACTCAAGGTTTCACCTTGGAAAGGAGTCATGAGATTTGAAAAGAAAGGAAAACTTCCACCTCGATATGTGGGACCATTTAAGATTGTGGAAAGAATTGGGAAAGTTGCCTATCGACTAGAGCTCCCTCCAGAACTTGGGAATACTCACCCGACTTTTCACGTGTCCTATTTGCGAAAGTGTTTAGCTGACGCTGATCTTCACATTCCTCTCAACGAGATCCAAATCGATGAAACAATGCACTTTGTCAAGAAACCTGTGGAGATATTGGACCATACTTTCAAACAGTTGAAGAACAAACGGATTAAATTAGTAAAAGTTCGTTGGGAGTCCAAATGTGGCCCAGAGTTTACTTAGGAACGTGAGGACCAAATGAACTCGAAATATCCGCATTTGTTTTCACAAGCTTCCTCTAGTTAAAATTTTGGGAGGAAATTTCCTGAAGTAGGGGAGACTGTGACAACTGTGTTCTATAATCGTTGTACAATATAAAACAATGTTGGTTATCAATAAAACAATGTGCTTTGGTGTTATTATATGTGTTTTTGTGTTATTATGTGTGTATTTATGTTTGGTGATTTTACAATTTAATTAGATTCTAATTTCAAGCTTTAAATCGCTTTCTAGAGGTTATACGCGCACTGATGCGTAAATATAACCAGTTTAATGCAACAAACACTCCTTAATAGTGAAATAGGCTTAACATACCTTAAACAACCTCCACATAACTTAGAAATAAGTTTTGGATGGTTTGGTGTGTTGAAATCAAGTTTGTTCGATCGCAGGGACTATTTGTGTCAAACTGCGAAACTATACCGATTTGTATAGTAACGAACATTCCGGAACTTGATCATGAGTTAAACATACCCTATATAACCTTTACATAGCTTAGAAATACGCTTTGAGGGGTTCGGTATGCTAAAATAAACTTTATTGATCAATAGGGACTAAAAGCGTCAAAAAGTGCACACGTTTGCATTTTCGCGCATATTTTACGTTCTGAATATATCCGGACTTCCAAAAATTCATGTAATCATTAAAATGTTATGTTTTTGTGTTTGGGCTGAAAAAAATCCATTCGTCGCTTGATTTGGATCGTTTTTGCGTTCGTTACGACTTCCGTCGTAATTAAGCGAATAACGCGACCGTACGACCAAACGAACCGACATCCGAGATATTTTTGAGCATGTTTTGAGTTCCCTATACTTTAACTTTATATTAGAGCCTTGAAATGGGGTTAACGGGGCTTAAAAGTGCAAAAAAAATCAAGTTTTACAAGTGCAGGGACCATTTTTGAAATTTCTGACCAGATTCAATGAACCTAGTCCATTTTGAAGTGTTGATGGTTTTAAACCATGGTTTTGCAAAACTATGGGCTGGTATTCAATGAAACTAGTCCATTATGACTCATATTAGGGGCTCCCATGGTTTTAGAAAAGCATGGGCACACATGTAAGGTCCATATCAAAGCTCAGTTTTCGATGAACGATCTTAACGATTCTTGAATTCCTATAAATACCCACCCTCACTTCCTCCCAAAGCACACTTGAATCTTATTTTGGATCTCTAATTTTAAGTTTATGCTACATACCTGAGAGTAAATCGGATCAAGAGCTTGCGTGGACCTTCTGTAAGTATTCTTTTGTTCTTTTCATTCGTTTCTATCGTTAAAGTCAAACTGCGTTTGACTTTCTGCTTTGACCAGTTTATGGTCAAAGCGAAGTTCATTTGAACTTCATAACGTGAGCATAATCACGATGGTTATAGTCCCTAGTGACTGTACCTACTGATTGCCACGTTATCTAGGCTTAGTGACGAGTCGTAGTTTCGGCCAAAATGCGTTTTCTCGCGTATTTTGTAACCAACCTACTCTAGGATATCAAAACCATTTGTTTTGATATCAAAACCTGTTTTCTAACTTACGTAAACATGTTCTAGCATGTTTAGCTCGTCACTTTTTAGATTAGTGCTTGTGTAGAGTTGTAAGTCAAGCGGACTAAACACCCGCTTAGACTTTCGAATACGACCCGTTTGGTCGATCAATAGGATCCAACCAAACACGTTTAGTGACCATAGTAGCGTAGGGAATAACCTTCCGAGGTTATACCTTATGGTCACTTAGGTTTGATTAGTCGCATGATAGGTAGTTTATATGCCTTTGGTAAATTACCAAAATGCCCTTTTCATACATAATTGGTAATTAAGCATATGTAACCTAAACTTTTGTCACGTAACTGATTATGTAACATATTTAAACATGTCTTGGCATATAATACTTGTCATAGGACTAGTGAGACGTCTCAAACGCGCATTTGCGCACACGACACGTTAAAGTAGCGTAAGCTACCTTAATGGGTCACGATGGGTCATAAGCACTTAGGTTAGGTTTGAATTTAGGATGTAGGCTTTGTTAAACCATGTCACGTGAGTTCCAACACTCATTTGGTTTACAAGACCTCATTCTATCCGATCGGCCGATTTAGGCGTCTATTGTTTGATTAGTGGTTCGATTGCTAGGTGCTACTTGATTCCTTTGATTTGCTTGAGATTGTTGGAAGTTCTATTGATTGAGGATACTTTGCACTTCATGTGAGTACATAGTTCCTCTATTTTACTGTTTTCAATTGTTTTGGGGTGATTCATATATACGAAATGGTTTTCAAAGTTTAAACGATGGTTTTTCAAAAACAATTAAGATGGTTTATACAAACTAATAACGATTTCAATAAACTGAACAAACTTGTTGGTTGTAGTTACATAACTAATGACATTCATTAGCATTGATCAAGCCGACCAGTATTAGGTTATGGTACCATAGGATCTGACAAATCCCGTTATTTTACATCACCCATGGTTATGTGTGGGGGTTGTGGGTAACGACCGAATCTGATGTTAGTTAATTTACCCTTTGGTGGTTTGTTAACGCGAGAAGCGAGACGCGAGGTAGTCGAGTTACAAAGGTTTGAATGTTATTAGCCAGACAACCATATATAGTTTTCACAATTAAAACAAGGATGATTTAAACGATTCTAAATGAGTTAACGATTTGGAAATGATTTGAAAACGATTTGAACGAGTTAAACGAGTTGGGTAAACGATTGGTTTTTGGTTAGTGTTTATATAAAGGGACGGGTGTAATGTAATGGAGGCATGGTAGATACGCCGCTGGTACTTCTTATATATAAGTGTTTTCATCATGTTACATACCGTGGCATTATTTAGTTCCCTTGGGTAAACGATTTTGAAACGATGTCACACAACGATGTTTTCTAAAGGATATAAACCATACAAGTTTTTAACGAGTTTTTACAAGATGTTTTACAAGTTGGCTTTCTAAAACAAATGTTTTTGGGGTTAAGAATCATAGCTACGATATTTTATAAACTATAACCATCTTGATTTGAGTTGGTTAACTATGTTGCAATACCCTTTTCAAAATGAGGTTTGTATTTTGATTCTTGCAGTCTAATTAAGTACTGCAACATGTAAACAAAGCCATGATTCCGATACCCTTATAAAACCTATGTACTCGCCAACATTTCTTTGCTGACTTTGTTTTTACATATGCTTCAGGTGATGTAGCTTGATGTGATATCTAGGATGCATGCGTCACATAGGATCTAGACGAGGTCTTAGTGACCTAATAATAGTGATAGACGATGTAAAACTTGTTTGTTCTATGTTAAGATAATGTTGATGTTTAATATTTTCAATAAAACGAAACACTTTTTGTATCCATGGGTATGAAACAATAGCTTCTGTTACAACACTCCCCGACGTTTCCGCCACGGTTTGTTGTCCTATGTGGTCGGGGTGTGACAGAAGAAGTTGGTATCAGAGCCAATGGTTATAGGGAATTAGGTTATTAGTAACTCTTTGACCTAGACTATAACTTTAGGACCCTAACACAAGTTTACTTGTGTTTAAATTTTAAAACAATACCGTCACCTAGCCTTAGGTGATAACCACAATAAGTTCGAATCCGCTTTGAAAACTAATCATCTGTTCTAGGATGATTGATTACTAGGTTTTGAACCCTCTGTTATAAGGTTTTGAACCCTCTAAGTTTTTAAAGTCTCGTCAAGGTTTGGGCTAAAATAATGTGAACACGTGCAAACTGGAAGAGTGAGTGCCTGTACCCTGAGTTTTCTGTCTAAGGCTAGAGTGTTCGTACAAATCCATATAATCGGACCAGTCACTCTTACCTGGGAACTCTTGGGGTGAGTGTTCACTTATAGGCGAGCATGTCTTCGCGATACATTAGTTTGACCCATTTAGTTTGATTAGTCACTGCGTGTCGTTTGTTTGTTCGAGGTAACGAACAAATGATCGCCATCCTTGTGTTTTGTCGATGTTTTCAATACCTCTTTTGTTTATCCGAATGTGAACTCGAATGTAAATCCTGCCCGTGGACGAGCGTTCAATCTGAATGCAGACGAGGCTCAAGCTGACAACCTTGTTGTCAGTGGTACCTTGGTTGTCAATGGTACGTTTCTTGTTAACAATCAACCTGCATCTGTTCTTTTTGATTCTGGCGTAGATAGAAGTTTTGTTTCATTATCTTTTGAACCTTTGCTTGCGATACCTAGAACTAAACTGAGGAAACCCTTATCTGTTGAAGTTGCTACTGGTAAACCTCTTGTTCTCGATTCTGTTATTCGTGATTGTCAGTTGAACCTTGATAACCACCTTTTTCCTATTAACCTCACGCCGATGCAACTTGGGAGCTTCGAACATTATCATTGGAATGGATTGGTTAACCAAACATCATGCAGAGGTGGTTTGCTTTGATAAGATTGTTTGTATTCCTTCGTCTTCTGGCGATGTTCTGGAAGTTCGTGGCGAGAAACCTTCAGGTGGATTGAAGCTTATGTCGTGTATGGAAGCCCAAAGGTATTTACGGAAAGGGTATGTTGCTTTTTTAGCACATGTCACCGAGGAGAAAGACAAGGGCAAGAGTATTCAGGATATTCCGATTATTCGGGATTATCCAGAGGTGTTTCCTGATGAATTGCCTGGTTTGCCTCCAGTTCGTCAAGTTGAATTTCATATTGATCTTGTACCCAATGCCAACCCAATTGCAAAAGCGCCTTATCGACTTGCACCACCTGAGATGCAAGAATTATCAAAGCAGCTTCAAGAGTTATCTGATAAAGGATTCATTCGACCGAGCTTTTCACCTTGGGGAGCTTCTGTCCTCTTCGTGAAAAAGAAAGATGGGTCTTTTCGAATGTGTATCGATTATCGTGAGCTTAATAAGCTTACCATCAAGAATCGATATCCCCTACCTTGAATTGATGATCTCTTCGATCAGCTGCAAGGTGCTTCATGCTTCTCTAAGATCGACCTGCATTCTGGGTATCATCAACTTCGTGTTCTCGAAGAAGATATTCCCAAAACTGCTTTTCGCACAAGATATGGGCATTATGAGTTCATTGTCATGCCTTTTGGTTTGACGAATGCTCCAGCTATCTTTATGGACTTAATGAATAGGTTTTGTAAACCTTATTTAGACAAGTTCATTATTGTGTTCATCGATGATATTCTGGTTTATTCAAAGTCTTGAGCCGAGCACGAGCAACACTTTCGCTTATCATTGGAACTCCTGAAGAAGGAACAACTTTTTGCTAAATTCTCCAAGTGTGAATTCTGGTTTAAAGAAGTTCAATTCTTGGGTCATATAGTCAATGAGCAGGTTATTCATGTGGATCCATCCAAGATTGTTGTTATTAAAGACTGGAATACACCAACAACACCTACAGAAGTTCGATCTTTTCTTGGTCTTGCTGGTTATTATCGTCGATTCATCTCAAATTTCTCGAAGATCGCGGTTCCACTCACTGCTTTGACTCAGAAGAATTAGCCTTTTGAGTGGGGACCCAAGCAAGAAGAAGTGTTTCGAACGCTGAAACAGAAGCTTTGTGATGCTCCTGTTCTATCTCTGCCCGAAGGAGTTGATGATTTTGTTGTCTATAGTGACGTGTCAAATCTAGGACTTGGTTGCGTCCTTATGCAACGAGGTAAAGTCATAGCTTATGCGTATAGACAGCTGACAATTCATGAGAAGAACTACACAACTCATGATCTTGAGTTAGGAGCTGTAGTTTTCGCGCTTAAAATCTGGAGACACTACCTCTATGGAACGAAGTGTGTGGTTTTCACAGACCATAAAAGTCTTCAGCATATTCTTAATCAGAAAGAACTGAGCATGAGGCAATGACGTTGGGTTGAACTCTTAAGCGATTGCGATTGCGAGATTCGTTACCATCCTGGTAAGGCGAATGTCGTAACCGATGCGCTTATTCGAAAAGAGCGAGTCAAGCTTCATTCTGTTCAAACGCTATCTGATCTTCAAACTCGTGTTCTTCAAGCTCAGCAATTTTGTGTTTCACAAAATTTGATAGGTGAGGAATTACCACATCAGCTTGAGCTTAAGCTCGAAAGGAAGGACAATGGGTTGCTCTACTTCAAGGATCGTTTGTGAATTCCAAAACAAGATGATCTTTGCATCTTGGTAATGGACGAATCTCATAAGTCTCGATATTCTATCCATCCTGGTGCTGATAAAATGTACAAGGATCTTCGTACTAAGTTCTGGTGGCCTGGTATGAAGAAGGATGTTGCCTTGTATGTATCAAAATGCCTGACTTGTCTCAAGGTCAAAGCTGAACATCAAAGACCTTCTGGTTTGCTTGTACAGCCAGAGATACCGGTTTGGAAGTGGGAGAACATTGCGATGGATGTCATCACTAAGCTACCGCATACATCTAAAGGTCATGATGCTATATGGGTTGTTATCGATCGATTAACGAAATCAGCTCATTTTATTGCAATTCACGAGGATCTATCTGCTGATAAACTGGCAAAGATTTATGTTGATGAGATTGTATCGCGACATGGTGTGCCTTTGGATATCATTTCTGATCGTGATGCTCGATTTTCATCTCATTTCTGGAAGACCATGCAATCTGCTTTGGGAACCCAACTGAATCTAAGCATTGCTTATCATCCCCAGACAGATGGTCAATCTGAGCGAACAATTCAAACTTTGGAGGATATGCTTAGAGCATGCGTGATAGATTTTGGTGGTAATTGGGATTCTCATCTGCCAATGATCGAGTTGTCTTACAACAATAGCTATCATACTAGTATTAATATGGCACCTTTCGAAGCTCTCTACGGTCGAAAATGTTGTTCACCTGTCTGTTGGAACGAGACCGGTAAGCTCAGCTTACTGGACCTGAACTCGTTCTAGAAACAACAGACAAAATCAAGAAAATCCGCGATAATCTTGTGACAGCTCGAAGCCGTCAAAAGAGTTATGCGGATATGCGACGACAGCCCTTAGAATTTCAAGTCGGAGACCGTGTCCTACTCAAGGTTTCACCTTGGAAAGGAGTCGTGAGATTTGAAAAGAAAGGAAAACTTGCACCTCGATATGTGGGACCATTTAAGATTGTGGAAAGAATTAGGAAAGTTGCCTATCGACTAGAGCTACCTCCAGAACTTGGGAATACTCACCCGACTTTTCACGTGTCCAATTTGCGAAAGTGTTTAGCTGACGCTGATCTTCACATTCCTCTCAACGAGATCCAAATCGATGAAACGATGCACTTTGTCGGGAAACCAGTGGAGATAGTGGACCGTACTTTCAACAGTTGAAGAACAAACGGATTAAATTAGTCAAAGTTCGTTGGGAGTCCAAACATGGCCCAGAGTTTACTTGGGAACGTGAGGACCAAATGAAGGCGAAATATCCGCATTTTTTTTCACAAGCTTCCTCTAGTTAAAATTTCGAGACGAAATTTCCTGAAGTAGGGGAGACTGTGACAACTGTGTGCTATAATCGTTGTACAATATAAAACAATGTTGGTTATCAATAAAACAAGGTGCTTCGGTGTTATTATATGTGTTTTTGTGTTATTATGTGTGTATTTACGTTTGGTGATTTTACAATGTAATTAGATTCCAATTTCAAGCTTTAAATCGCTTTCTGGAGGTTATACGCGCACTGATGCGTAAATATGACCAGTTTAATGCAAAAAACACTTCAGAATAGTGAAATAGGCTTAACATACCTTAAATAACCTCCACATAACTTAGAAATAAGTTTTGGATGGTTTGGTGTGTTGAAATCAAGTTTGTTCGATCGCAGGGACTATTTGTGTCAAACTGCGAAACTATACCGATTTGTATAGTAACGAACATTCCGGAACTTGATCATAAGTTAAACATACCCTATATAACCTTTACATAGCTTAGAAATAGGCTTTGAGGGGTTCGGTATGCTAAAATAAACTTTATTGATCAATAGGGACTAAAAGCGTCAAAAAGTGCACAAGTTTGCATTTTCGCGCATATTTTACGTTCTGAATATATGCGGACATCCAAAAATTCATGTAATCATTAGAATATTATGTTTTAGTGTTTGGCATGATAAAAATCCATTCGTCGCTTGATTTGGATCGTTTTTGCGTTCGTTACGACTTCTGTCGTAATTAAGCGAATAACGCGACCGTACGACCAAACGAATCGACATCCGAGATATTTTTGAGCATGTTTTGAGTTCCCTATACTATTACTTTATTTTAGAGCCTTGAAATGGAGTTAAAGGGGCTTAAAAGTGCAAAAAAAATCAAGTTTTACCAGTGCAGGGACCATTTTTGAAATTTCTGACCAGATTCAATGAACCTAGTCCATTTTGAAGTGTTGATGGTTTTAACCCATGGTTTTGAAAACCATGGGCTAGTATTCAATGAACCTAGTCCATTATGACTCATATCAGCGGCTCCCATGGTTTTAGAAAACCATGGGTACACATGTAAGGTCCAGATCAAAGCTCAGTTTTCGATGAACGATCTTAACGGTTCTTGAATTCCTATAAATACCCACCCTCACTTCCTCCCAAAGCACACTTGAATCTGATTATGGCTCTCTAATTTGAAGTTTATGCTTCATACCTGGGAGTAAATCGGATCAAGAGCTTGCGGGGACCTTCTGTAAGTATTCTTTCGTTCTTTTAATTCGTTTCTAACGTTAAAGTCAAACTGCGTTTGACTTTCTGCTTTAACCAGTTTATGGTCAACGCGAAGTTCATTTGAACATCATAACGTGAGTATAATCACGATGGTTTTAGTCCCTAGTGATTGTACCTACTGATTACCACGTTATCTAGGCTTAGTGACAAGTCGTAGTTTCGGCCAAAATGCGTTTTCTCGCGTATCTTGTAACCAAACTACTCTAGGATATCAAAACCGTTTGTTTTGATATCAAAACCTGTTTTCTAACTTAACTAAACATGTTCTAGCATGTTTAGCTCGTCACTTTTTAGATTAGTGCTTGTGTAGAGTTGTAAGTCAAGCGGACTAAACACCCGCTTAGACTTTCGAATACGACCCGTTTGGTCGATCAATAGGATCCGACCAAACACGTTTAGTGGCCATAGTAGCGTAGGGAATAACCTTCCGCGGTTATACCTTATGGTCACTTAGGTTTGAATAGTCGCATGATAGGTAGTTTATATGCCTTTGGTAAATTACCAAAATGCCCTTTTCATACATAATTGGTAATTAATCATATGTAACCTAAACTTTTGTCACGTAACTGATTATGTAACATATTTAAACATGTCTTGGCATATAATACTTGTCATAGGACTAGTTAGACGTCTTGAACGCGTATTTGCGCGCACGACGTGTTAAAGTATCGTAAGCTACCTTAATGGGTCATGATGGGTCGAAAGCACTTAGGTTAGGTTTCAATTTAGGATGTAGGCTTTGTTAAACAATGTCACGTGAGTTCCAACACTCATTTGGTTTACAAGACCTCATTCTATCCGATCGTCCGATTTAGGCGTCTATTGTTTGATTAGTGGTTCGATTTTTGCACTTCATGTGAGTACATAGTTCCCCAATTTTTCTGTTTTCAATTGTTTTGGGGTGATTCATATGTACGAAATGGTTTTCAAAGTTTAAACGATGGTTTTTCAAAAACAATTAAGATGGTTTATACAAACTAATAACGATTTCAATAAAGTGAACAAACTTGTTGGTTGTAGTTACATAACAAATGACATTCATTAGCATTGATCAAGCCGACCAGTATTAGGTTATGGCACCATAGGATCTGATAAATCCCGTTATTTTACATCACCCATGGTTATGTGTGGGGGTTATGGGTAACGACTGAATCTGATGTTAGTTAATTTACCCTTTGGTGGTTTGTTAACGCGAGAAGCGAGACGCGAGGTAGTCGAGTCACAAAGGTTTGAATGTTATTAGCGAGACAACCATATACAGTTTTCACAATTAAAAAAAGGATGATTTAAACGATTTTAAACGAGGTAACGATTTGGAAACGATTTGAACAAGTTAAACGAGTTGGGTAAACGATTGGTTTTTGGTTAGTGTTTAGATAACGGGACGGGTGTAATGTGATGAAGGCATGGTAGATACGCCGCTGGTACTTCTTATATATAAGTGTTTTCATCATGTTACATACCGTGGCGTTATTTAGTTCACTTGGGTAAACGATTTTGAAACGATGTCACACAACGATGTTTTTCTAAAGGATATAAACCATATGAGTTTTTAACGAGTTTTTACAAGATGTTTTACAAGTTGGTTTTCTAAAACAAATGTTTTTGGGGTTAAGAATCATGGCTACGATATTTTATAAACTATAACCATCTTGATTTGAGTTGGTTAACTATGTTGCAATACCCTTTTCAAAACGAGGTTTGTATTTTGACTCTTGTAGTCTAATTAAGTACTGCAACATGTGAACGAAGCCATGATTCTGATACCCTTATAAAACCTATGTACTCGCCAGCATTTCTTTGCTGACTTTGTTTTTACATATGTTTCAGGTGATGTTGCTTGATGTGATATCTAGGATGCATGCGTCACATAGGATCTGGACGAGGCCTTAGTGACATAATAATAGTGATAGACGATGTAAAACTTGTTTGTTCTATGTTAAGATAATGTTGATGTTTAATATTTTCAATAAAACGAAACACTTTTTGTATCCATGGTTATGAAACAATAGCTTCTGTTACAACACTCCCTGACGTTTCTGCCACGGTTTGTTGTCCTACGTGGTCGGGGTGTGACATGAATGATGATTGTTTAGAATGCAAAAAGGGGAAGCAAACAAAGAAATCACACCCGAAGAAGCTTTTGAACTCTATCAGACTACCGCTCGAAAGGCTCCATATGGATCTGTTCGGACCGGTAAATGTGAAGAGCATAAGTGGAGATATGTATTGTCTAGTGGTCACTGACGACTATACAAGATTTTCTTGGGTGATGTGTCTCGAAAGAAAAGATGAAACGTTTGATTCGTTGATGATTTTATTCAAAAAGACGGAGTTTAAAAACAATTGTATGCTCGAGTTTTGCAATGACAAAGGCATTCTTCATGAATTCAGAGCACCGTATTGTTACACCCCCAAAATCCACCCGCGGAGTACCACCGCTTGGAGGCGTGACATGACCAGGATCAAGCCACCAATCATATTGAAAATAGCATATAATAATAAAAGTAGTTCATAAAAATCCAACTCAATACAATTGTTGTTCAAACCAAACGTAGTTTAAGTAGCGGAAGCAAAATATGAAAACCCAATGTATGTAATAAGTTCAAGTGTTATAAAACGTTTAACATGGCATCCACAATCCATGTCCCATAATTAACTAAGTCTATCTTCAGTTTTAGTCTCTAAGGCACATGTCCGCCCTAGTGTCATGATCATCAGCCTATGGAATAGCTCCTGAAAACACATGTGAAAGTAGGTACGTCAGCATAAAAATGCCTGTGAGATACATAGGTTTTGTGAAAATGGGATTCATGACTTGAGTTTAAAGAAATGTTTAATAATAGTCAGTCATGAACCTTGTAATTTGTCTTGCTTTGTAAACCATTTGAAAAACGATAATATCAGATGATATGTATAGATAAGTGTAAGGTTAAACGAGTAACCAAGTAAAATGAGTTGAATAAGATAAGTTGTTTGTAAAAATAATGTCTTGTGAAGAGTATGTTATTTGTGTAAAATGTAATGTGTCTAAACTGAAATGACTTAGATAACGCTACGATATGTAATATTATACAAGCATTTATATATAGGAAGTACCAGCGGCGTATCCACCATGTTTGTATCATATTACATACGCCACGTTACTCCAACCATTTACCCAAACCAACCGCCATGTAAATTGTTCATGTATAAATCAATTGTCAAGTGTTATTGTGTAAACCATATCGAAATGTCTATGTTCAATGTAAACCACCAAGTATGTATATCAATGTCAAAATGCTTATGTTTAATGTAGATCATGTAATGTATACCCAAAATATATCTTGTATGGTAAGTGAGATGTATCAACTAAACCATATGTAAAATGCACAAAACAAGGTTTTGAAGTAAAACATGGTTTAAATCAACGTTATGTTTTGTGGAACAATGCATGCTATACTGATATAAACATTTATGCGGTATTGTGAAAATGCATACATCCAAGCCTTGAGACTGTGGCGATAAACCCTTAAACAAATTAAAGGTTTATCTAAGTTATGTATATCGAATTCGGTCATTCCTTCCAATCCAAACAAACCCAGGATTTCAGGAACGGGAGTTGTCAATTCCTATGGTACCACTACCTACTAACGAACGGCGTAGCTAATGTTAATGAATGTATTGTTCCATGTTAAACAAACCAAATGTTGTACCAAAATGAAGGCATGTGATGTAAACAATTGTACTAAGTACGCACACAATGGGCATAAATAGCATGAAATGCAATGTGAAACAATGTACTAAGTACGCACACAATGGGCATACATAGCATGAAATGTAATGTAAAGCAATGTACTAAGTACGCACACAATGGGCATACATAGAATGAAATGTAATGTAAAGCAATGTACTAAGTACGCACACAATGGGCATACATAGCATGAAATGTAATGTAAAGCAATGTACTAAGTACGCACACAATGGGCATACATAGCATGAAATGTAATGTAAAGCAATGTACTAAGTACGCACACAATGGGCATACATAGCATGAAATGTAATGTAAAGCAATATACTAAGTACGCACACAATGGGCATACATAGCATGAAATGTAATGAAATCATGTACTAATATGTACTAACGAATATAGGAGGTATACGATGTGAAAACATGGAAAGCATGAAAGTAACAGGTAGGCACATGTGTTTCACCCCAAAACAGTTTGGAAAACAGTAAAAGAGGGGTTCAATGTACTCACCTGAGATTGCTTTGAATTCCTTGTGTAATAATCACACAATGCTAGAGATCACGGGATATCAAACGGCACCTAATAGGTAGCTATATTAATATACCGGACCAAAATCGGAAGGATCGGATAGTATGCGGGTTCGTAAACCAAACGAGTATGGAGACTCGTGTAATATGGTTTAACAAAGCCTACATCCTAAAATGAAACCTAACCTAAGTGCTTACGACCCATTACGACCCGTTTAGGTAGCTTATGCTACCTTACGCGTCGTTCGCGTAGAACGCGTCTGGAACGCCTAACATCGTGACCACAAGGCATAACCTCGGAAGGTCATAGCTATGGTCACCTAATGTGTTTGGTCGGATCCTAATGATCGACCAAATGGGTCGGGTTCGAAAGTATAAGCGATGGTTTAGATCGCTTACCTTACGACCCTATATAAGCACTATACTAAAAGTGACGAGCTAAGCATGTTAGAACATGCTTAACTAAGTTTAGAAAACAGGTTTGGCATCAAAACAAACAGCTTTGATGCTCACGAGTAGTTTGGTTACAAAATACGCAAGAATGTGCATTTTGGCCGAAACTACGACTCGTCAGTGAGCCTAGATAACGTGGTAATCAGTAGGTATAGTCACTACGCACTATAACCATCGTGATCACGCTCACGTTATGAAGTTCTAATGAACTTCGGGTTGACCATAGGCTGGTCAATGCAGAAAGTCAACAAAACGTTGACTTTTGGACTCGAAAAGCGAATAAAAGAATGAAAGAATACTTACGGAGGGTCCCCGAATGCTAATCTAGATCAAAGAGCTCAGGTATGAAGCAATGGCATCAACTTAGAGCATTTTGATCAGATTTTTGTGGGTTTTACACCAAAGGGGGGGTATTTATAGGAAAAGTAGAGCCGTTAGGATCGTTTCTTGAATATCGTGCCACGATCTTATGCGTACACTTGTCACAATGTTGTGGTGGCTCAAAATGACCCTTAGCTCCTGAAATGGTGAAAGGGCATTGTCCTTTGGTGTGTTTGAAAGGCCAGATTTGCAAGAAAGACAAAAATTTTGTTACTGAAGGGGCCATGCGGCCCGCATCAGGATCTGACAAAACTCAGGCGGGCCGCCTGGCTATGTCTGATCTGCACAAAGTTTCAGAATTGGCAGTTTTGGTCCCTGTTGCGTGTTTAAGCCATTTCCGACACTTCTAAGGCCCGTAAAGCCAACTTTAAGGCCCTAAAATGATGCCTAAACATTGTGGACATGAAACATGCTCAAAAATGTTCCAGATGTTGGTTCGTTTGGCCGAACATTCAATGTTCGGTTAATTACGATGGAATGCGCATAAGTGCGAAAAATGATCCAAATGACGTGACGAATGGATTTTTCTCATGCCAAACACTAAGGCATAATATAAGGATGCTTACATAAATTTTTGGATGTCTGGATGTAATCAGAACGTAAATTATGCGCGAAAGTGCAAACTTGTGCACTTTTTGACACTTTTAGTCCCTGAATGATCCAAAAGTTTATTTTAGCATACCAAACCCCTCAAAGCCTATTTCTAAGCTATGTAAAGGATATTTATGGTATGTTTAACTTATGGACATGTTCAGAAATGTTCGTTACAATTCAAATTGGCATACTTTCGCAGTTTGTCAAGTTTAGTCCCTGTAAGCGAATTAACTTGTTTTTGCCATACCAAAGCCTTCAAAACTTATTTCTAAGTTATGTAAAGGTTATTTAAGGTATGTTGAGTATAACTCTCCAGAAAGCGATGTAGAGTTTGAAATTGAACAAAAGTCAAAACATGAAAAATATAAAACACAACCAAACAAACATTAGGATCAAATAACATTGTTTTATTGATAATAGAACTGTTCATAATGATTACAAGCACAAATGTTACAGTCTCCCCTACTTGTGAAAATTTCGTCCCGAAATTTATTTAGAGGAAACTCGTGGAAAAAGATGCGGATATTTTGCCTTCATTTGATCTTCGCGTTCCCAAGTAAACTCGGGTCCACGCTTAGATTCCCAACGAACCTTGATCAAAGGAATGCGCTTGCGTTTAAGCCACTTGACTTCATGTTCCATGATTTCTACCGGTTTCTCAACAAATTTCAGTGTTTTATCAACACGAATTTCGTCAAGCGGTATGTAGAGGTTTTCATCAGCTAAACACCTCTTGAGATTGGACACATGAAAGGTTGGATGAACATTTCCAAGTTCAGGAGGTAACTCAAGTCTGTAGGCTACCTTACCGATTCTTTCGACGATCTTGAATGGTCCAACGCATCTAGGTGCAAGTTTTCCTTTCTTTCCAAATCTGATCACACCTTTCCAAGGTGAGACCTTAAGTAATACACGATCACCGACTTGAAAATCCAAGGGCTTGCGTTTTAGGTCCGCGTAACTCTTTTGACGGCTTCTAGCTGTCTGAAGGTTATCACGAACTTTCTTAACCTTATCTGTTGTCTCTAAAATGAGGGCAGGTCCAGTAAGTTGAGCCTCGCCGATCTCGTTCCAGCAGACTTGTGAACGAGATTTTCGACCATAGAGAGCCTCGAAAGGAGCCATGTTGATGCTGGAGTGATAACTGTTGTTGTAGGAGAATTCAATCAACAGAAGATGTGAATCCCAACTACCACCAAAATCGATCACACAAGCTCTAAGCATATCCTCCAGTGTCTGGATTGTTCTTTCAGATTGACCATCAGTTTGCGGATGATAAGCTGTGCTCAGATTAAGTTGGGACCCCATAGCAGATTGCATGGTTCTCCAAAAATGAGAAGTGAAACGAGCATCTCTGTCAGAAATGATGTTCAAAGGAACACCATGTTGAGCTACAATTTCATCCACGTAGATTTGAGCAAGTTTGTCAGCCGAAAAATCCTCACGGATTGGCAAGAAATGCGCTGACTTGGTAAGACGATCAACGACTACCCAGATGGCATCCTGACCTTTCTTTGTGCGCGGAAGTTTAGTAATGAGATCCATAGTAATGTTTTCCCATTTCCAAACTGGGATCTCTGGTTGCTCCAATAATCCGAAAGGACGCTGATGTTCAGCCTTAACCTTAAGACAAGTAAGGCACTTTGATACATTTAAGGTGTGACAACTCGAATTTCTAAGATTGATTTCATACGTATTACACGAGCATGTGTTTGACTAATTACTTAATTGCACATTTGATTGATATGAAAGTATATATATACATGTTTGATTGCTTGATTGTGCATAATTGTTTGATTGTGTATAATGGGTTCCATATTGTGAAACTTGTACTGTATGTTAGCTAGTTAGTGTGAATCATGGCCCAACCTACGAAGGATGTTCCACGAAACATGATGCATGAATCGAAGGATGTCGAAACATATCTTTCGATTCGAAAGGTCCTCCTTCGGATTGAAGGTCTCGAAACATATCCTTCGCGCTCGAAACATATCCTTCGATATGTTTCGGCCCAGTCATTTTAAATGGGCCTTGGCCCACTGCCGATTTAATATAAGTTGGATTAGAGACTTTACGTAATAACATTTTTGATCGGCAAAACCCTAGAGCTTTCGGTTTCCTTGTGTGTGTGACGGCATATAGCAAACCTACTCTCTGTTCGAAGGATTTCAGTCCGTAATTCAGATTTCCGGTTAGTGTGTGATGTTGTTTACGATGCCTTGATTTCATGATTAACAAATTGTTTGGCAATATATTGTTAGTATGTTAATCGTTTCTGTTTTCGTGATGTTCAATGATAATGATTTGTGATCGGCTATGATAACCGGATATGTATGATAGTATTGCTATATGTTGTATGCTAACCAGGCACGTATGTTAATTGAATATGAATGTTAATCGGATATAGGTGCTAATCGGAGGTATATGTTAATCGGATATATATTGTGATGATGTTGATTATGGAATCGTGCTCGTATGATACTCGTTATGTAGATGTACTGTTAAGATTTGGTACTTGTTGTCATTTGTTTGGGCATGCATGATTGATGATGACGGCTGTAGATGATTAGGGTTCTGTCTCTGTAACTGGCTGCGTGATAAACGTAACTGCTATTCCGTAACTGATATGTATCGAAAGATATCAATGGCTCGAAACATAGTTTGACCGAAAGATACTAGTTTGACCGAACCATTATTGGATCGAAAGATAGTTGGACCGACAGATAGTTGGACCGAAAGATAGTTGGACCGAAAGATAGGTTGGCCGAAAGATGACATAGGATTCGGAACATAGCATTGGTCCGAAGGATAATTGTGATAATTGCTTCCGAAAGATAATTGTGATTACTGTTGTCGAAAGATAGTGACTGGATTCGAAGGATGTTAGGGATTATGAACATACTTTGACTGATTGATTATATGTTGATCTAATTGACATGCCATGCTTAGTGATGAACGTGCAATACTACGTGCCGTGCTGATATGCAAACTGACTGCTATGTGAACATTAAATTGCATGCGTATCGTTGTGAACATGAACTGATTTGTTATACGTGCATACGATAGGACGTGAATAAATTACTTGTGAGTGCATAACCTAGCATACCGAGCAAACCAAGGTGAGTTCACACAGCCAAGGCATGGGTTCCCAGGGTGGGAATGGGTTGGATGATTACTTGTGCATACTTTGATACTGTAACGAACGATTAAACTGTTGATGCTTACGAACTACTCAACTGCCTTCGCACCCACCCTGGTCGGTAAAGACTATGGTCGCGAACGAACTGATAAACTGCCTTCGCACACACCCTGGTCGGTAAAGACTATGGTCGCGAACTAACGAACATAATCTTCGCACACATGCCTGTGAGGCCGCGATGGAACTGATACGATACGAAACTTAATTGAACAAACGCACTATTACCCAAACTAAACTATAAACTGTGAACTCGCTCAACTAGTTGTTGATTATCTGCTGCATGCCTTGCAGGACCTTAGGTACTTATGGAGCTTGCACTGGAGGAGCGGGACGTTGTGGGCAGTGGGTTAAGAACGCTATGTTTAAACATTTCGAATAATTGAACTTATGGTTTACTTGGGTTATTTACTTATGCTTCCGCTACTGATACTATGATTGTTTTGAAACGTCAATTGTATTGAATGGGGTTTTACGTATTACTTTATTTGTATTATGCTATGTTCAATATGATTGATGGCTTGATCCTGGTCAGTCACGCTCCCAAGCGGTGATACCCCGCAGGTGGATTTTGGGGGTGTGACAGATTGGTATCAGAGCCATTGGTTATAGAGAACTTGGTTTTAATATGTGAAAAACGTTTTTATTAAAACCAGACTATAACCAGAACAGTGCTCTCAACGATCCACAACGACGCTTCGCTCCACGTGCAAGACTCGACATCCTAGGTAATAAGGTTTATGTTTATTACCTGCTTGCTAGAATTTGCACAGAACTTTGCTCGTAGTATGCTTACATTACCTTGCTCACAACATGTCATCGCATGAGAATATTTATGTGCTTACACTCTTCTGTCATCGCACTATTCGCGAACCTTTCTCACTTATGTTGCCTTTGATGTGAAGATCAATGGCCGCACGAATTACCATGACTCAAGCCCAGCTAGAGGCTCTCGTTGCTGCGGCAGTTGCAGCCGCCCAAGCAGGTAGTATACCCTGCAGTATAGACACTAGGATCTTTAGATCCTACATTAATTCTCGTACTTAACTTTGCCCTATTCGTACACAATAGGTCAACCCGCTCAGCAACAACCTGGGTGCACCTTCAAGAATTTCATGGAATGTCGTCCTAGTTCGTTCAGTGGCACGGAAGGAGCAGTTGGACTCCTCCACTGGTTTGAAAAGCTCGAGTCGGTTTTCGAAATGTGTGAATGCCCTGAGGCTCGCAGGGTGAAGTTCGCCACTGGCACACTTGAAGGGATTGCGCTCACTTGGTGGAACGCACAAGTGCAGATCTTAGGGTTGGCAGCTGCTAACGCCACACCCTGGAATGAATTCAAAGAACTGATCAAGAGAGAATACTGCACTAGAGAAGACATTCACAAGTTGGAGGATGAGTTGTACAACTTGAAGATGGTGGGTTCAGAGATTGAAGCTTACACCAAGAGGTCGAACGAGTTGGCTGTGCTATGTCCAACCATGGTAGACCCACCATACAAGCGCATTGAGTTGTATCTCAAGGGGCTTGTACCAGAGATTCAGAGCCACGTTACCTCGGCTAACCTCAACAACATTCAGGAGATCCAGCGTCTCGCTCATCGCATCACTGATCAGGCAGTGGATCAGAATAAACTGCCAAAGCGTGTCGGCGCTACTGCTACAGCTGTTACTTCAGTCACTCCAACAGCTGCTACTTCTGCCACACCCAGCGAGAATAAAAGAAAGTGGGACGGGGATTCCAGCAGGGGATCAGCGTCTGTTCAGTCCCAAACTCAGCAACGTCGCACCAACGATTACCAGAGTCCGAGTCAGCAGTCATCGGGCAGTCAGGGACATAGTGGTTATAAGGGAAATCACCCGTGGTGTAACAGGTGCAACAAACACCACAGTGGAAGATGTCGCAGGAGTCAATGTCAAAGATGCCACAAGATGGGCCATGAGGCCAAAGATTGTAGAAGCGCGCGACCAGTGAATCAGAACCAGCAACTTCCACCGCCAGCTCCACAGAATCAGCAGCAGCAGCCACAGCGTGGAAACCGGGGGTGTTTCCAGTGTGGGGCTGAAGGTCACTACAAACGCGATTGTCCCCAGTTGAACCAGAATCGCAATAACAACAACAACCAGGGCAACGGGAATAACAACAATAATCAGAACAACGGGGGAAACAACAACAACAACGGCAATGAAGCTCGTGGTCGTGCTTTTGTGTTGGGTCGAGGAGATGCAGTGAATGATCCCAATGTGGTTATGGGTAAGTTTCTTCTCGACAATATTTATGTTACTGTCTTATTTGATTCGGGTGCTGATACAAGTTATATGTCCTTGAAAATGGGTAAATTATTAAAACGTACACCAACACCCCTAGACACCAAACACGTCGTAGAACTAGCCAATGGTAAAAGTGTAGAAGCCACACAGGTAGTCAAGGGTTGTAGTATTGTTCTAGCGGGTCAGACTTTCTCGATTGATCTTATACCCATAGTCTTGGGTAGCTTCGACGTCGTCATCGGCATGGATTGGTTATCTCAACATCACGCAGAGATCTTATGCAAGGAAAAAGTTATTCGTATTCCTCGCTCCAGTCAAGAACCTCTCGAAGTACAGGGCGACAAGAGTGGTGCTGTGGTTGGCATCATCTCTTACTTGAAGGCGCAGAAATGTTTACGAAAGGGGCATACTGCCATTCTGGCACTTGTCACTGACGCATCAGCAAAGGAAAAGAAGCTGGAGGATATACCAGTTGTGCGTGATTTTCCTCAAGTGTTTCCTGAAGATTTACCTGGTTTACCTCCTCATCGTCAAGTCGAGTTTCAGATTGAGTTAGCTCCTGGAGCAGCACCAATAGCCCGCGCACCGTATCGTTTAGCTCCAACCGAACTGGAAGAACTGTCGAAACAGCTGCAAGAGCTCTTGGAAAAGGGCTTTATTCATCCAAGCTCTTCGCCTTGGGGAGCTCCAGTGTTATTTGTGAAGAAGAAAGACGGTACGTTCAGGATGTGCATCGACTACCGTGAACTCAACAAGGTGACGGTGAAGAACCGTTATCCTCTTCCACGCATAGATGACTTATTCGACCAGTTGCAAGGGTCGTGTTACTATTCTAAGATCGATTTGAGGTCAGGGTATCATCAGCTGAGAGTCCGGGATGAAGACGTCTCCAAAACTGCTTTCAGAACTCGTTATGGTCACTACGAGTTTCTGGTCATGCCATTCGGGCTTACAAACGCACCTGCAGTCTTCATGGATCTCATGAACAGGGTGTGCAAACCGTATCTCGACAAGTTCGTCATCGTTTTCATCGACGACATTTTGATTTACTCCAAGAGTCAGGAGGAGCACGAACAGCATCTACGTATTATTTTGGAACTTCTTCGAAAAGAGCAACTGTACGCAAAGTTTTCAAAATGCGACTTCTGGCTTCGTGAAGTCCACTTCTTAGGCCATGTGGTAAACAAGGATGGGATTCATGTCGATCCATCCAAGGTTGATTCGATCAGAAACTGGCCAGCACCACGTACACCGACAGAAATACGCCAATTCTTGGGTTTGGCGGGTTACTACAGACGATTTATTAAAGACTTCTCAAAGATCGCGCAACCACTTACTATGCTAACACAGAAAGGTGTCGTTTACAGATGGGGTAATACGCAAGAGACCGCTTTTCAGTACTTAAAGGATAGGCTTTGCAGCGCACCTATTCTTTCATTACCAGAGGGCACAGATGACTTCGTGGTATACTGTGATGCATCCATCCAGGGTCTTGGATGTGTGTTGATGCAACGTGATAAAGTGATAGCCTACGCTTCGCGGCAACTCAAGGTTCATGAACGAAACTACACGACGCACGATTTAGAGCTGGGAGCTGTTGTTTTCGCGCTTAAGATATGGCGACACTACCTGTACGGTACCAGGTGCACGATTTACACCGATCACAGGAGTCTCGAGCATATTCTTAAGCAAAAGGATTTGAATATGCGTCAACGGAGATGGGTTGAACTTCTAAACGACTATGAATGCGCCATCAAGTATCATCCAGGCAAGGCCAATGTTGTGGCTGATGCCCTCAGTCGGAAAGACACTCTACCTAAGCGCGTGCGAGCGCTACAGCTTACCATTCAGTCCAGTCTTCCTGCACAGATACGAGCTGCTCAGTTAGAAGCACTGAAACCCGAAAACGTCAAGGCTGAAGCCTTGCGCGGTTCAAGGCAACAAATGGAACAAAAGGAAGACGGCGCCTACTATGTAACGGGGCGTATTTGGGTCCCACTTTATGGCGGCTTACGCGAACTTGTGATGGATGAAGCGCACAAGTCTCGCTACTCGGTACATCCAGGGTCGGATAAGATGTACCACGATATCAGAACAACTTACTGGTGGCCAAACATGAAAGCTCTTATCGCAACTTACGTCGGCAAGTGTTTAACTTGTGCAAGGGTTAAAATCGAGTACCAGAAACCATCAGGCCTACTTCAGCAACCAGAAATACCACAATGGAAATGGGAGCAAATTTCCATGGATTTTGTTACTGGCCTACCTAGATCCCAGCGTGGGAATGACACTATCTGGGTGGTCGTTGATCGGCTCACAAAGTCTGCTCACTTCTTGGCTATCAAAGAAACGGATAAGTTTTCTACCCTAGCAGACGTTTACCTTAAAGAAGTTGTTTCGAGGCACGGAGTGCCCACCTCTATTATTTCGGATCGCGATGCACGATTCACGTCAGAACTTTGGCAAGCGATGCACAAATCTTTCGGCTCACGATTAGACATGAGCACAGCATATCATCCTCAGACGGATGGGCAGTCTGAGCGAACTATTCAAACTCTAGAAGACATGCTTCGAGCGTGTGTCATCGATTTCGGCAACGGCTGGGAAAAGCACCTCCCTTTGGTGGAGTTCTCGTACAATAACAGTTACCATACCAGCATTCAAGCCGCTCCATTTGAGGCATTGTACGGACGTAAATGCCGGTCACCTCTCTGTTGGACAGAGGTGGGGGATAGTCAGATTACGGGTCCAGATATTGTTGTGGACGCCACAGAAAAGATAGCACAGATACGTCAACGCATGGCGGCAGCACGCGACCGTCAGAAAGCCTACGCGGATAAGCGTAGAAAACCATTGGAATTTGAGGTCGGGGACCGGGTTTTATTGAAAGTTTCACCCTGGAAGGGTGTGGTACGTTTTGGCAAACGGGGCAAACTAAATCCGCGGTACGTCGGACCATTCGAAATTTCAGAAAAGATTGGCAAGGTAGCCTACAAGTTGAACCTACCAGCTGAACTCGGTGCAGTTCACAATGTATTCCACGTGTCGAATCTGAAGAAATGCCTATCAGATGAGACCCTTATAATTCCTTTTAAGGAACTCACTATCGACGAGCGGTTGCAGTTCGTCGAGGAACCAGTTGAAATCACGGACCGGGATGTTAAGGTCCTCAAACACAAGAGAATCCCTCTTGTTCGAGTTCGTTGGAACTCCCAGCGTGGTCCAGAGTATACCTGGGAACGCGAAGATCAGATGAAAGAAAAGTACCCCCAGCTATTCGAAACCAATGCATCCACTTCTGAGGCTGAAGCTACTACTACTGAATTTCGGGACGAAATTCCAAATCAACGGGGGGATGATGTGACACCCCAGGAAAAACCAGTGAACGATACCTAGCTTCCTCAGTAAGTGCGTACCAAATTTCGGGACGAAATTTCTTTCAAGTTGGGGATAATGTGACAACTCGAATTTCTAAGATTGATTTCATACGTATTACACGAGCATGTGTTTGACTAATTACTTAATTGCACATTTGATTGATATGAAAGTATATATATACATGTTTGATTGCTTGATTGTGCATAATTGTTTGATTGTGTATAATGGGTTCCATATTGTGAAACTTGTACTGTATGTTAGCTAGTTAGTGTGAATCATGGCCCAACCTACGAAGGATGTTCCACGAAACATGATGCATGAATCGAAGGATGTCGAAACATATCTTTCGATTCGAAAGGTCCTCCTTCGGATTGAAGGTCTCGAAACATATCCTTCGCGCTCGAAACATATCCTTCGATATGTTTCGGCCCAGTCATTTTAAATGGGCCTTGGCCCACTGCCGATTTAATATAAGTTGGATTAGAGACTTTACGTAATAACATTTTTGATCGGCAAAACCCTAGAGCTTTCGGTTTCCTTGTGTGTGTGACGGCATATAGCAAACCTACTCTCTGTTCGAAGGATTTCAGTCCGTAATTCAGATTTCCGGTTAGTGTGTGATGTTGTTTACGATGCCTTGATTTCATGATTAACAAATTGTTTGGCAATATATTGTTAGTATGTTAATCGTTTCTGTTTTCGTGATGTTCAATGATAATGATTTGTGATCGGCTATGATAACCGGATATGTATGATAGTATTGCTATATGTTGTATGCTAACCAGGCACGTATGTTAATTGAATATGAATGTTAATCGGATATAGGTGCTAATCGGAGGTATATGTTAATCGGATATATATTGTGATGATGTTGATTATGGAATCGTGCTCGTATGATACTCGTTATGTAGATGTACTGTTAAGATTTGGTACTTGTTGTCATTTGTTTGGGCATGCATGATTGATGATGACGGCTGTAGATGATTAGGGTTCTGTCTCTGTAACTGGCTGCGTGATAAACGTAACTGCTATTCCGTAACTGATATGTATCGAAAGATATCAATGGCTCGAAACATAGTTTGACCGAAAGATACTAGTTTGACCGAACCATTATTGGATCGAAAGATAGTTGGACCGACAGATAGTTGGACCGAAAGATAGTTGGACCGAAAGATAGGTTGGCCGAAAGATGACATAGGATTCGGAACATAGCATTGGTCCGAAGGATAATTGTGATAATTGCTTCCGAAAGATAATTGTGATTACTGTTGTCGAAAGATAGTGACTGGATTCGAAGGATGTTAGGGATTATGAACATACTTTGACTGATTGATTATATGTTGATCTAATTGACATGCCATGCTTAGTGATGAACGTGCAATACTACGTGCCGTGCTGATATGCAAACTGACTGCTATGTGAACATTAAATTGCATGCGTATCGTTGTGAACATGAACTGATTTGTTATACGTGCATACGATAGGACGTGAATAAATTACTTGTGAGTGCATAACCTAGCATACCGAGCAAACCAAGGTGAGTTCACACAGCCAAGGCATGGGTTCCCAGGGTGGGAATGGGTTGGATGATTACTTGTGCATACTTTGATACTGTAACGAACGATTAAACTGTTGATGCTTACGAACTACTCAACTGCCTTCGCACCCACCCTGGTCGGTAAAGACTATGGTCGCGAACGAACTGATAAACTGCCTTCGCACACACCCTGGTCGGTAAAGACTATGGTCGCGAACTAACGAACATAATCTTCGCACACATGCCTGTGAGGCCGCGATGGAACTGATACGATACGAAACTTAATTGAACAAACGCACTATTACCCAAACTAAACTATAAACTGTGAACTCGCTCAACTAGTTGTTGATTATCTGCTGCATGCCTTGCAGGACCTTAGGTACTTATGGAGCTTGCACTGGAGGAGCGGGACGTTGTGGGCAGTGGGTTAAGAACGCTATGTTTAAACATTTCGAATAATTGAACTTATGGTTTACTTGGGTTATTTACTTATGCTTCCGCTACTGATACTATGATTGTTTTGAAACGTCAATTGTATTGAATGGGGTTTTACGTATTACTTTATTTGTATTATGCTATGTTCAATATGATTGATGGCTTGATCCTGGTCAGTCACGCTCCCAAGCGGTGATACCCCGCAGGTGGATTTTGGGGGTGTGACATAAGGCAATGTCTTTCTTCATACCAGGCCACCAATACTGAATACGAAGATCCTTATACATTTTATCTGAGCCAGCATGAATAGAATAACGAGACTTATGGGCTTCATCCATAAGCAAGGTACGAAGATTATCTTGGCTTGGGACCCACAAACGGTCCATGAAGTAATACGATCCATTGTCCTTCGGTTCTAGAGCAGGTGTTATGTGATAAGGAAATTCCTTATCCATCAAACCTTGCGAAACACAAGATTGTTGAGCCTGAGAAATACGTGCTTGGATATCGGATTGAGCTTGAATAACAGATTGGACACGTACACAATGAAGCTTAGTACGTTCCTTGCGACTCAAAGCATCGGCTACGACATTCGCCTTACCAGGATGGTAGCGAATTTCGCATTCGTAGTCGTTTAGAAGTTCAACCCAACGTCGCTGCCTCATGTTGAGTTCTTTCTGATTGAAGATATGCTGGAGACTTTTGTGGTCAGTGAAAACCACACATTTTGTACCGTACAAATAGTGTCTCCAGATTTTGAGAGCGAAGACAACTGCACCCAACTCAAGATCATGAGTGGTGTAGTTCTTCTCATGTATCTTCAACTGCCTTGATGCATATGCTATGACTTTGTTTCTTTGCATCAAGACGCAGCCAAGACCTAATTTAGACGCATCGCAATAAACGACGAAATCATCATTGCCCTCGGGCAAAGTTAGGACAGGCGCGTCGCAAAGTTTTTTGCTTCAAGTGTTGAAAAGCTTCCTCTTGCTTGAATCCCCAATCAAAGGGTTTGTTCTTCTGAGTTAGAGCAGTTAGCGGAACTGCAATCTTTGAGAAGTTTTCTATGAAGCGGCGGTAATAACCCGCCAGACCAAGAAAAGAACGAACTTCAGTAGGGGTAGTAGGCGTATCCCAATCCCTGATCGCACTGATCTTGGAGGGATCTACATGAATACCTTGCTTATTGACAATGTGTCCTAAGAGTTGAACCTCTCTAAGCCAGAATTCACACTTGGAGAATTTGGCGAAAAGCTGCTCTTTCTTTAGGAGTTCCAACGTAAGACGAAGGTGTTGTTCATGATCAGCTCGCGTCTTAGAATATATTAAAATGTCATCAATGAAAACGATGATGAACTTATCCAAATAAGGCTTGCAGACCCTATTCATCAAGTCCATGAAAACAGCAGGAGCATTAGTCAAACCGAAAGGCATGACTGTGAACTCATAATGCCCATAGCGAGTACGGAACGCTGTCTTGGGAATGTCTTCTTCATGCACACGGAGTTGATGATATCCAGATCGCAGATCAATCTTTGAAAAATAAGAAGCGCCTTGCAATTGATCAAAGAGATCATCAATGCGGGGTAGGGGATATCGATTCTTGATGGTGAGCTTGTTAAGCTCACGATAATCGATACACATCCTAAAAGATCCATCATTTTTCTTGACAAAAAGAACGGGAGCACCCCAAGGTGAAAAGCTGGGACGGATAAAACCTTTGTCGGAGAGTTCCTGCAGCTGCTTAGACAACTCTTGCATCTCGGACGGTGCAAGACGATATGGAGCTCTGGCAATGGGATTTGCACCAGGTACGAGATCAATACGGAACTCGACTTGGCGTGCTGGAGGTAGACCATGTAACTCTTCAGGGAAAACTTCAGAATAATCCCGAACGACAGGAATATCTGAAATAGACTTACCCTTGCCTTTATCTGCTGTAACATGTGCTAAGAAAGCCACATAGTTCTTCCGTAGATACTTCCGTGCTTTAAAACAAGACATGAGTTTGAGACCACCGGCAGGCTTCTCACCACGAACCTGTAGGATCTCGCCTGTCAACAACGGCACACGAACAACCTTCTCAGAACAAACTATCTCTAGGCGATGCTTAGATAACCAATCCATTCCTACAATAATGTCGAAGCTTCCGAGTTGCATAGGCGTGAGGTCAATAGGAAAAAGATGGTCGTTAAGGTTCAACTGGCAGTTGCGTAGAACAGAATTAAGAACAATGGGTTCACCACTGGCAACCTCTACTGTCAAAGGTTTATCTAGTTTCGTTCTAGACACGCGAAGCATTGGCTCAAAAGACAATGACACAAAACTCTTGTCGGCACCCGAATCAAAAAGAACAGATGCAGGCTGATTATTAATAAAGAACGTACCGTTCACCACTTCATTGTCTGCTTGTGCCTCTTGAGCATTCATGTTGAAGACTCGCCCTCGAGCCTGAGCCTGATTCTGGTCGGCTAGTCTTGGATACCGATATCTGTAGTGGGTCAGATCCCCACAGTTATAACAAGCACCTGGTGGGTATTGTGGTCGTGCAGCTTGACCCTGTTGCTGAGCAAGAGGCTGAACAAATTGTTGATCAGGGTTCTGAACTGCGTGATTTTGAGCAAACCGACAAACATCGGCAAGATGACCTGACTTCCCACAGTTAGTACAGAAACGGCACTGATGTTGCGGCTGATGGTGACTGTTGCATCGATTGCACAAAGGTGCACTTCCTGAATAGGGCTTCTTTGCTGGAGGCTGTGCGGCTTGGTTGGGAGCTGCCTGGTTAGCTTGGGCAGTGACAGCAAAATTTTGGGAAGCCTTACGCTTCCTTAACCCCCTTGAGGAACCAGAATCCTTTCCCTTCTTGTTTTGACCTTTCTTGCTATCTTCCTTGTCAGCCGACTGTTTCTTGCCCTTGTCACCCTTCCTGTGTAATTTATTCTTTCGAATCTGCGACTCAGTTAGTGTCGCTGATAACTCGATTGCCTGACGGAGTGTGGTAGGGTTACTACCAGTAATAATTTCTTGTACCGAGTCAGGAAGGCCGTCGATGTACCTTTCGATAGCCTTGTCGAGTGGGGCGACCATAGTCGGGCAAAGTAGACTCAACTCCTCGAACCTATCAGTATATGCCCTGTGCTCGCCACTATCTTGTTTCAAATCATCAAACTCCTTCTCCAACGCTCGTTGCTCATGACGAGGACAAAACTCCCTCATCATAAGAGCTCTCAGTTCAGCCTACGTCTGTGCTAGAGCAACGTCTGCACCCTGGTCTCTCATTACCCCATTCCACCATGTAAGAGCCCTCTTCTGAAACACGCTCGAAGAAAATTCGACCTTGCGATTATCCGGACACTGCACGTGGCGAAAAGTATGTGACAACTCAAGTTTCCAAGATTCCTATTTCGCATTTATTGCACGTTCATTGATTGTTTAGTTGTTTATTTGCACAATTAGTTGCTATGGAATTTTATACGTTTTGACACAATGAATTGTATTGGGTGATTGTGCATGATTGTTTGTTACTTATGAAAGATTTGTCTAATGTATCAACTTGGTGGTGGAACTGTGAAATTGTTTGAGATGGTGTACTATTGAAAAACATAATAATAAAGGGTGTATAGAGTAATTAGTGAAACTTAAACTATTCTTAACCCTAATCCCTTTTCACTAATCATTACACAAAACAAAACACGTACTTTCATCCTCTGATCCTCTGGCAATCATCATCATCTTCATCATAGGCACAAGCTATTCATCACTCTTGATTTCCATACTCTAACTAGAATCAATTCAAGGTAATTGTTTATTGATTGTTGATTGTCCTTAATTCTTGATTCGTGTGATTCTTGTAACCCCTAGTTCTTCACATGCTAGTTCTGTAATGTTTCTGTGTTTATTGACTCTGATGATTGAGTAATGAATATGATTAGTTGTATGCCGATAAGATTGTTCACGTAATGATTGTTGTTAATCATCGATTGATTGCTTATGAATTCTGCAATGTGTAAGACTGAATAGGGTTCCTGATCGTATGAAAAACTAAAATGTAACTGATACAATCTCAATGAACTGGAACATTCGTATGTGTGACGGATTGTTGTCTGAGTTTTAGAATGTTATACAGGTCCGAAGTTTATATTAATGTTTTTCAGAGTTTTGTTATTGTTAAGCTTGTCTGAATTTTTATGAAGGAATGATGTCCGACCTTTATTAGGTGATAAGGGTCCGACCTTTTACATGTTAACCTAGTGTCCGAACTTTAGGAAGCTTTGGGGGTCCGAATTTTTTAAGGCAACATGTTATAGTCCGAGTTTTGTCAAAGGGGGAGAGTGGTCCGACCTTGTGGCCCTTAGATCACTTGGTCCGAGTTTCAAGCCCCCAACCTTTGTCCGAGTTTTAACCCCCCACACCCCTGTCCGAGCTTTAACCCCCACCCCCATGGTCCGACTTTTGGCATAAGACAAGCTTGTCCGAGTTTTTGAGGGGGGAGCCTCCCCTGTCCGAATTTAAAGGGGGGGAGCCCCTTAGTCCGACTTTTGTTGTGTTAAAACATCTTGTCCGAACTTTATAACATGGTTGATTGTCCGCGTGTTAACTAGGAAGCTTTGCCTGAATGTTTGATGGTATAATGAAGCATGTTAACTGCCTGTTCTTCCTATCAAGCATGAATTGTATGAAGATGACTAACTGGTTGTAATGCCTGATGTTAACTGTTACACACACTATGTGATGAACTCTGCCTGCGAAACCTTACAAACATGAACTGACTGTGAACACATGCATACTCTAGGCTTTGATTGATTACTTGTGAGTGTATAACCTAGCATACCGAGCAAACCAAGGTGAGTTCACACAGCCAAGGCATGGGGTTCCCAGGGTGGGAATGGGATTTGATTATTTACTTGTACTTACCTAGATAATGGAAATTAGTGATATGATCCTCGGGGAGGAAGGTTATTGATAAGATACGACTAGACTAGTGATACTTATAGAACTGATCTTCGCACACACGCCGGGGTTGGCTGCGATAATATGACTGATCTTCGCACACACGCCAGGGTTGGCTGCGATATTATGACTAATCTTCGCACACATGCCTAGGAAGGCTGCGAACTATACGCTAAACTTCGCACAGGTGCCGGGTGGCCGCGATAGAAATATACCTAGTCTAGAATACTTGAGAACTTTCCCTAATCTTCGCATACATGCCTAGAGGGCTGCGATACGAACTAATACGATACATGACTTAATGAACGAACACAAGGCTTACTATACTATTACAATTACTGAACTATAAACTGTGAACTCGCTCAACTAGTTGTTGATCCTCTGTTACATGCCTTGCATGTCGTTAGATACATGGAGCTTGCACAGGGAGGAGCAGGTCGTTGTGGAGCATGGATCATGGATGTTTTGTTAAAACATTTAAACATTTGAACTATGATATACATTGGGTTTTCATACTTATGCTTCCGCTACACTTGATACTATAATTATGTTTTGAACACCTATCGTATCGAATGATTGGTTTGCATTTATTTTACTTGATATTAATTACATGTTCAATATGATTGGTGGCTTGATCCTGGTCAGTCACGCTCCCAAGCGGTGATATTCCGCAGGTGGATTTTGGGGGTGTGATAGATTGGTATCAGAGCCATTGGTTATAGAGAACTTGGTTTTAATATGGGAAAACATTTTTATTAAATCAGACTATAACCAGAACAGTGCTCTCAACGATCCACAACGATGCTTCGCTCCACGTGCAAGACTCAACATCTTAGGTAATAAGGTTTATGTTTATTGCCTACATGCTAGAATTACATAGAACATTGCTCGTGGTATGCTTAGATTACATTGCTCACTACTTGTTATTGCTTGAGAACACCTATGTGCTTACACTCTTCTGTCATCGCACTATTCACGAACCTTTCTCACTTATGTTGCCTTTGACGTGAAGATCAATGGCCGGACGTATCAATTTGACACAAGCCCAGTTGACGGCTCTTTTCAATGAACAAGTTGCTGCGGCACTTGCAGCTGCAAACGCAGGAGGTATATCCTGCAGTCGTAACTCATCCTAGGATCTTTAGATCCTACATTCCTAAACAACTCTTATGTTTAACCTCATTCTGTTCTTACACATTAGGTCAACACGCTCATCAGCCTGTTTGTACTTTCAAGAACTTCATGGACTGTCGTCCAAGCACATTCAGTGGCACCGAGGGGGCAGTGGGACTCCTCCATTGGTTTGAGAACCTAGAGTCAGTATTCGAAATGTGTGAATGCCCTGAGGCTCGCAAGGTCAAGTACACCACTGGTACTTTGGAAGGAATCGCGTTAACTTGGTGGAACACGCAGGTACAGATCCTAGGGTTGGCAGCTGCTAACGCCACCCCTTGGAATGATTTCAAGGGACTGATAAAAAGGGAATACTGCACACGGGAAGATATTCAATAGTTGGAAGATGAGTTCTACCATCTGAAAATGACTGGGTCAGAAATCGAAGGTTATACTAAACGGTCGAACGAGCTGGCCGTGCTGTGTCCAACTATGGTGGACCCTCCAATTAAGCGTATTGAGTTGTACCTCAAGGGATTAGCGCCAGAGATTCAGAGCCATGTGACATCGGCTAATCTTGATAATATTCAGGCTGTTCAGCGCATTGCTCATGGTATTACGGATCAGGCAGTGGAATAGAACAAGCTGCCAAAACGTATCAGTGCTACCACTACTGTTGTTACTACTTCTGCTACTCCCAGTGACAACAAAAGAAAATGGGATGGGGATTCCAGTAAAGGTTCAGCTTCAGTTCAGTCACAGGTTCAACAGCGAAAGACTGACAGTTACCAGAGTCCCAGTCAGCACTCTTCAGGCAATCAGGGTTAGGGTGGATATCGGGGAATTCACCCATTGTGTAATAGGTGCAACAGGCACCACAGTGGACGGTGTCGTAAGGAGCGTTGTCAGAGATGTCTTAAGATGGGGCATGAAGCTAAAGACTGCAGGAGTTCGCGACCTGCAAATCAGAATCAGCAATACCCACCACCAGCTCCACAGAACCAGCAGCAGCATCAGCGGGGCAACAGGGGATGTTTTCACTGTGGGGCTGAAGGTCATTTCAAGCGTGATTGTCCCCAGTTGAACCAGAACCAGAATCGCAACAATAACAACAATCAGGGAAATGGCAACAACAACAACAATGGTGGGAACAACAACGGCAACGAAGCTAGGGGACGAGTATTTGTGCTGGGGCAGGGAGAAGCGAGAAATGATCCCAACGTAGTCATGGGTAAGTTTCTTCTTGACGACTTTTATGTTACTGTACTGTTTGATTCGGGTGCGGATACAAGTTACGTGTCATTGAAAGTTAGCCAAATGTTAAAACGTGCACCAACTCCCCTAAACACCAAACATGTTGTAGAATTAGCTAATGGTAAAAGTCTAGAAGCAACACACATAGTTCAGGGTTGTACTCTTATCCTCGCTGGTCAGGCTTTCTCCATCGACCTCATTCCTATAGTTCTGGGTAGTTTCGACATTGTCATCGGCATGGATTGGTTGTCCAAGCAGCAAGCAGAGATCATATGTAAAGAGAAGATCATTCGTATTCCTCGTTCGGGTAAGGAACCTCTCGAAGTTCAAGGCGACAAGAGTGGTGATGTGGTTGGCATCATCTCTTTCTTGAAGGCTCAGAAATGTTTACGAAAGGGTCATACTACTATCTTGGCACTTGTTACTGATGCATCGACGAAAGAGAAAAGAATAGAGGATATTCCAGTTGTACACGAATTTCCTCAAGTGTTTCCTGAAGATTTACCTGGTCCACCGCCTCATCGTCAGGTCGAGTTTCAAGTCGAGCTAGCTCCAGGAGCAGCGCCTATAGCTCGCGCACCGTATCGTTTAGCTCCAACGGAATTGGAAGAACTGTCTAAGCAACTACAAGAGCTCTTGGATAAAGGCTTCATTCGTCCAAGCTCTTCGCCTTGGGGAGCTCCAGTATTATTCGTGAAAAAGAAGGATGGCACTTTCAGGATGTGTATAGACTACCGCGAACTGAACAAGGTCACAGTGAAGAACCGTTATCCTCTTCCACGCATTGACGATTTATTCGACCAGTTGCAAGGGTCGAGTTACTATTCCAAGATTGATCTAAGGTCAGGGTATCATCAGCTGAAAGTCCGGGATGAGGACGTCTCCAAGACAGCATTCAGAACTCGCTACGGTCACTACGAGTTTCTAGTCATGCCATTTGGGCTTACGAACGCGCCTGCGGTTTTCATGGATCTTATGAACAGGGTGTACAAACCCTATCTTGACAAGTTCGTCATAGTATTCATCGACGACATTCTGATCTACTCCAAGAGTCAGGAGGAACACGAGCAACACTTACGTCTCATCTTGGAACTTCTTCGGAAGGAACAACTGTACGCCAAGTTTTCAAAATGCGACTTCTGGCTTTGTGAAGTCCACTTCTTAGGCCATGTGGTGAACAGGGATGGGATTCATGTTGATCCATCCAAGGTAGATTCGATCAGGAACTGGCCTGCACCGCGTACACCAACTGAAATACGCCAATTCTTGGGTTTGGCGGGTTACTACAGACGATTCATTAAAGACTTTTCGAAGATTGCACAGCCGCTTACTATGCTGACACAGAAAGGTGTCACATACCGTTGGGGAGATTCCCAAGAAACCGCTTTCCAGTACTTGAAGGATAGACTATGCAGCGCACCTATTCTCTCATTGCCAGAGGGCACGGATGATTTTGTAGTATATTGTGACGCATCGATACAGGGGCTTGGTTGTGTATTGATGCAGCGGGATAAAGTTATTGCCTACGCTTTGCGGCAACTCAAAGTTCATGAACGGAACTACACGACGCACGATTTGGAGCTGGGAGTTGTTGTTTTCGCGCTCAAGATATGGCGACACTACCTGTACGGTACCAAGTGCACTATTTACACCGATCACAGGAGTCTCGAGCATATCTTCAAGCAAAAGGAATTGAACATGCGTCAACGACGATGGGTCGAGCTACTTAATGATTATGAATGCGCCATCAAGTACCATCCAGGCAAAACCAATGTTGTGGCTGACGCCCTCAGTCGAAAGGATACTTTACCTAGGCGTGTACGAGCTTTGCAGCTCACCATTCAGTCTGATCTTCCTGCACAAATACGAAATGCTCAGGTGGAAGCATTGAAACCAGAAAACGTCAGGGCTGAAGCCTTACGCGGCTCAAGGCAACGATTAGAACAAAGGGAAGACGGTGCCTACTATGTAACAGGGCGTATTTGGGTACCACTATATGGCGGTTTACGAGAACTTGTGATGGATGAAGCTCATAAGTCTCGCTACTTGGTACATCCAGGTTCGGATAAGATGTATCACGACATCAAAACTACATATTGGTGGCCTAGCATGAAGGCCCACATAGCAACTTACGTCGGCAAATGTTTGACTTGTGCGAGAGTCAAGACAGAGTACCTAGATCCCAGCGTGGGAATGATACTATTTGGGTGATCGTAGATCGACTCACAAAGTCTGCTCATTTCTTGGCTATCAAAGAAACGAATAAGTTCTCTACATTAGCAGACATCTACTTGAAAGAAGTTGTTTCGAGGCACGGAGTGCCAACCTCTATTATTTTCGGATCGGGATGCACGATTCACTTCAGAACTATGGCAAGCAATGCACAAAGCTTTTGGATCTCGATTAGACATGAGTACAGCTTATCACCCTCAGACGGATGGGCAGTCTGAGCGCACGATCCAAACTCTAGAAGACATGCTTCGGGCGTGTGTTATCGATTTCGGCAACAGCTGGGAAAAGCTCCTCCCGTTAGTGGAGTTTTCGTACAATAACAGTTACCACACCAGCATACAAGCCGCTCCATTCGAGGCATTGTACGGACGTAAATGCCGGTCACCTCTCAGTTGGGCAGAGGTGGGAGATAGTCAGATTACAGGTCCAGAAATGGTAGTTGATGCTACTGAACGAATTGCACAAATATGACAACGCATGGCGGCAGCTCGTGATCGCCAGAAAAGCTACGCTGAAAAACGCAGAAAACCGCTCGAATTCCAAGTTGGGGATCGAGTGCTACTCAAAGTCTCACTCTGGAAGGGTGTGGTTCGATTTGGTAAACGGGGCAAGCTCAATCCACGGTATGTTGGACCGTTCGAAATCACTGAAAGAATAGGCAAAGTAGCCTACAGACTAAACCTACCAGCTGAACTCGGTGCAGTTCACAACGTATTCCATATGTCGAATCTCAAGAAGTGTCTGTCAGATGAGATCCTCATAGTTCCTTTTAAGGAACTCACTATCGATGAGCGGTTGCAGTTCGTCGAGGAACCAGTTGAAATCACGGACCGGGATGTCAAGGTCCTTAAGAACACTAGAATACCCCTTGTACGAGTTCGTTGGAACTCCCGTCGTGGCCCAGAGTATACCTGGGAACGTGAAGATCAAATGAAACTCAAGTATCCCCAGTTATTCGGAAACAGTGCAACCACTACTGAGGCTGAAGCTACTAATACAGAATTTCAGGACGAAATTCCAAATCAACGGGGGGATGATGTGACACCCCAGGAGAACCAATAAACGATACAACTTACATAGCTTCCTCAGTAACCGCATGCTAAATTTCGGGACGAAATTTCTTTCAAGTTGGGGATAATGTGACAACTCGAGTTTCCAAGATTCCTATTTCGCATTTATTGCACGTTCATTGATTGTTTAGTTATTTATTTGCACAATTAGTTGCTATGGAATTTTATACGTTTTGACACAATGAATCGTATTGGGTGATTGTGCATGATTGTTTGTTACTTATGAAAGATTTGTCTAATGTATGAACTTGGTGGTGGAACTGTGAAATTGTTTGAGATGGTGTACTATTGAAAAACATAATAATAAAGGGTGTATAGAGTAATTAGTGAAACTTAAACTATTCTTAACCCTAATCCCTTTTCACTAATCATTACACAAAACAAAACACGTACTTTCATCCTCTGATCCTCTGGCAATCATCATCATCTTCATCATAGGCACAAGCTATTCATCACTCTTGATTTCCATACTCTAACTAGAATCAATTCAAGGTAATTGTTTATTGATTGTTGCTTGTCCTTAATTCTTGATTCTTGTGATTCTTGTAAACCCTAGTTCTTCACATGCTAGTTCTGTAATGTTTCTGTGTTTATTGACTCTGATGATTGAGTAATGAATATGATTAGTTGTATGCCGATAAGATTGTTCACGTAATGATTGTTGTTAATCATCGATTGATTGCTTATGAATTCTGCAATGTGTAAGACTGAATAGGGTTCCTGATCGTATGAAAAACTAAAATGTAACTGATACAATCTCAATGAACTGGAACATTCATATGTGTGACGGATTGTTGTCTGAGTTTTAGAATGTTATACAGGTCCGAAGTTTATATTAATGTTTGTCAGAGTTTTGTTATTGTTAAGCTTGTCCGAATTTTTATGAAGGAATGATGTCCGACCATTATTAGGTGATAAGGGTCCGACCTTTTACATGTTAACCTAGTGTCCGAACTTTAGGAAGCTTTGGGGGTCCGAATTTTTGAAGGCAACATGTTATAGTCCGAGTTTTGTCAAAGGGGGAGAGTGGTCCGACCTTGTGGCCCTTAGATCACTTGGTCCGAGTTTCAAGCCCCCAACCTTTGTCCGAGTTTTAACCCCCCACACCCCTGTCCGAGCTTTAACCCCCACCCCCATGGTCCGACTTTTGGCATAGGACAAGCTTGTCTGAGTTTTTGAGGGGGAGCCTCCCCTGTCCGAATTTAAAGGGGGGGGAGCCCCTTAGTCCGACTTTTGTTGTGTTAAAACATCTTGTCCGAACTTTATAACATGGTTGATTGTCCGAGTGTTAACTAGGAAGCTTTGCCTGAATGTTTGATGGTATAATGAAATAGCCCGATTGTTTGTTATACACATGATCTGATTATTGGTTAAGTTATTAACCTTATTAACTCTATTAGTTAGTAAACTATGTTAGAGTGTAATCCAGTTAAACACGTTAACTCCGTTATGACTGTAAAGATGTTAATTCAGCTAGACATGTAACATTGCTAGTATGCGAATCCTGTTAAGTGTGTTAACTTAGTGAAGCATGTTAACTGCCTGTTCTTCCTATCAAGCATGAATTGTATGAAGATGACTAACTGGTTGTAATGCCTGATGTTAACTGTTACACACACTATGTGATGAACTTTGCTTGCGAAACCTTACAAACATGAACTGACTATGAACACATGCATACTCTAGGCTTTGATTGATTACTTGTGAGTGCATAACCTAGCATACCGAGCAAACCAAGGTGAGTTCACACAGCCAAGGCATGGGGTTCCCAGGGTGGGAATGGGATTTGATTATTTACTTGTACTTACCTAGATAATGGAAATTAGTGATATGATCCTCGGGGAGGAAGGTTATTGATAAGATACGACTAGACTAGTGATACTTATAGAACTGATCTTCGCACACACGCCGGGGTTGGCTGCGATAATATGACTGATCTTCACACACACGCCAGGGTTGGCTGCGATATTATGACTAATCTTCGCACACATGCCTAGGAAGGCTGCGAACTATACGCTAAACTTCGCACAGGTGCCGGGTGGCCGCGATACAAATATACCTAGTCTAGAATACTTGAGAACTTTCCCTAATCTTCGCATACATGCCTAGAGGGCTGCGATACGAACTAATACGATACATGACTTAATGAACGAACACAAGGCTTACTATACTATTACAATTACTGAACTATAAACTGTGAACTCGCTCAACTAGTTGTTGATCCTCTGTTACATGCCTTGCATGTCGTTAGATACATGGAGCTTGCACAGGGAGGAGCAGGTCGTTGTGGAGCATGGATCGTGGATGTTTTGTTAAAACATTTAAACACTTGAACTATGATATACATTGGGTTTTCATACTTATGCTTCCGCTACACTTGATACTATAATTATGTTTTGAACACCTATCGTATTGAATGATTGGTTTGCATTTATTTTACTTGATATTAATTACATGTTCAATATGATTGGTGGCTTGATCCTGGTCAGTCACGCTCCCAAGCGGTGATATTCCGCAGGTGGATTTTGGGGGTGTGACAAAGTATTCTCGATGCTCTCGAACCATTGAAGAAGCCCAGTTGCTCCGTCAGAACCACTAAACTTGAGTGGTTTAGCCGAGTTAAAGTTCCTGAAATTGCATGTACCATTGTTGTTGTTGTTGGCTTGGTTCCATTGAGCAAAGAGATTTGGGAATTGAGCAGCCATCTGCTGCGCAATAATTTCTGCCAGCTCGGCAGTTGCTATCTGGTGTTCGCGTCGAGGAGGCATTCTAAAAGAGGAAAAACATGAAAGGAAACGAGTGAGATAATTGGATGAGGAGAATGAGATGAAACAGAATCAACAAAAGCAAAGATGGTGGTTATGCATCGCAAAGCAAACAAGCGACACGAAATGTCTAGTCAAAGTAAATGGGTCAAAAATAATGTATCGCGAAGACATGTTCGCCTATAAGTGAACACTTACCCCAAGATTTCCCAGGTAAGAGTGACTGGTCCGATTATGTGGATTTGTACGAACACTCTAGCCTTAGACAGAAAACTCAGGGTACAGGCATTCACTCTTCCAGTTCACACGTGTTCACACTATTAAAACCCGAAAACCTTGACGAGATTTTGAAAATTAAAGGGGTTCAAAACCATATAACAGAGGGTTCAAAACCTAGTAATCAATCATCCTAGAACGGATGATTAATTTTCAAAGCGGATTCGGAACCGAAGTTCCCGTTGTGGTTATCACCTAAGGATAGGTGATGTGCATGTTTTATAATCTAAACACAAGATAACTTGTGTTAGGGTCCTAGAAAGTTATAGTCTAGGTCAAAGCATTACTAATAACCTAATTCCCTATAACCATTGGCTCTGATACCAACTCTTCTGTCACACCCCGGCCGCGTATAACATGCAACCGCGGCGGAAACGCCGGGGAGTGTTGGGACAGAATTAATTGTTTCATAACCATGGAAATTAAAATTACATTTTATTTATTAAACAAGAGTAGTACATTGTCTTAAACAGGAAAACAAAGAGTTTATAACATAATTAACTAAGTCTATCTTTAGTTTTAGTCTCTAAGGCACAGGTCCGCCCTAGTGTCATGATCATCATCCTATGGAATAGCTCCTGAAAACACATGTGAAAGTAGGTACGTCAGCATAAAAATGCCTATGAGATACATAGGTTTTGTGAAAATGGGATTCATGACTTGAGTTTAAAGAAATGTTTAATAATAGTCAGTCATGAACCTTGTAATTTGTCTTGCTTTGTAAACCATTTGAAAAACGATAATATCAGATGATATGTATAGATAAGTGTAAGGTTAACGAGTAACCAAGTAAAATGAGTTGAATAAGATAAGTTGTTTGTAAAAATAATGTCTTGTGAAGAGTATGTTATTTGTGTAAAATGTAATGTGTCTAAACTGAAATGACTTAGATAACGCTATGATATGTAATATTATACAAGCATTTATATATAGGAACTACCAGCGGCGTATCCACCATGTTTGTATCATATTACATACGCCACGTTACTCCAACCATTTACCCAAACCAACCGCCATGTAAATTGTTCATGTATAAATCAATTGTCAAGTGTTATTGTGTAAACCATATCGAAATGTCTATGTTCAATGTAAACCACCAAGTATGTATATCAATGTCAAAATGCTTATGTTTAATGTAGATCATGTAATGTATACCCAAAATATATCTTGTATGGTAAGTGAGATGTATCAACTAAACCATATGTAAAATGCACAAAACAAGGTGTTGAAGTAAAACATGGTTTAAATCAACGTTATGTTTTGTGGAACAATGCATGCTCTACTGATATAAGCATTTTGCGGTATTGTGAAAATGCATACATCCAAGCCTTGAGACTGTGGCGATAAACCCTTAAACAAATTAAAGGTTTATCTAAGTTTTGTATATCGAATTCGGTCATTCCTTCCAATCCAAACAAACCCAGGATTTCAGGAACGGGAGTTGTCAATTCCTATGGTACCACTACCTACTAACGAACGGCGTAGCTAATGTTAATGAATGTATTGTTCCATGTTAAGCAAACCAAATGTTGTACCAAAATGAAGGCATGTGATGTAAACAATTGTACTAAGTACGCACACAATGGGCATAAATAGCATGAAATGCAATGTGAAACAATGTACTAAGTACGCACACAATGGGCATACATAGCATGAAATGTACTGTAAAGCAATGTACTAAGTACGCACACAATGGGCATACATAGCATTAAATGTAATGTAAAGCAATGTACTAAGTACGCACACAATGGGCATACATAGCATGAAATGTAATGTAAAGCAATGTACTAAGTACGCACACAATGGGCATACATAGCATGAAATGTAATGAAATCATGTACTAATATGTACTAACGAACATAGCAGGTATACGATGTGAAAACATGGAAAGCATGAAAGTAATAGGTAGGCACATGTGTTTCACCCCAAAACAGTTTGGAAAACAGTAAAAGAGGGGTTCAATGTACTCACCTGAGATTGCTTTGAATTCCTTGTGTAATAATCACACAATGCTAGAGATCACGGATATCAAACGGCACCTAATAGGTAGCTATATTAATATACCGGACCAAAATCGGAAGGATCGGATAGTATGCGGGTTCGTAAACCAAACGAGTATGGAGACTCGTGTAATATTGTTTAACAAAGCCTACATACTAAAATGAAACCTAACCTAAGTGCTTACGACCCATTACGACCCGTTTAGGTAGCTTATGCTACCTTACGCGTCGTTCGCGTAGAACGCGTCTGGAACGCCTAACATCGTGACCACAAGGCATAACCTCGGAAGGTCATAGCTATGGTCACCTAATGTGTTTGGTCGGATCCTAATGATCGACCAAATGGGTCAGGTTCGAAAGTATAAGCGATGGTTTAGATCGCTTACCTTACGACCCTATATAAGCACTATACTAAAAGTGACGAGCTAAGCATGTTAGAACATGCTTAACTAAGTTTAGAAAACAGGTTTGGCATCAAAACAAACGGCTTTAATGCTCACGAGTAGTTTGGTTACAAAATACGCAAGAATGTGCATTTTGGCCGAAACTACGACTCGTCACTGAGCCTAGATAACGTGGTAATCAGTAGGTATAGTCACTACGGACTATAACCATCGTGATCACGCTCACGTTATGAAGTTCTAATGAACTTCGGGTTGACCATAGGCTGGTCAATGCAGAAAGTGAACAAAACGTTGACTTTCGGACTCGAAAAGCGAATAAAAGAACGAAAGAATACTTACAGAGGGTCCCCGAATGCTAATCTAGATCAAAGAGCTCAGGTACGAAGCAATGGCATCAACTTAGAGCATTTTGATCAGATTTTTGTGGGTTTTACACCAAAGGGGGGGTATTTATAGGAAAAGTAGAGCCGTTAGGATCGTTTCTTGAATATCGTGCCACGATCTTAAGCGTACACTTGTCACAATGTTGTGGTGGCTCAAAATGACCCTTAGCTCCTGAAATGGTGAAAGGGCATTGTCCTTTGGTGTGTTTGAAAGGCCAGATTTGCAAGAAAGACAAAAATTTTGTTACTGAAGGGGCCATGCGGCCCGCATCAGGATCTGACAAAACTCAGGCGGGCCGCCTGGCTATGTCTGATATGCACAAAGTTTCAGAATTGGTAGTTTTGGTCCCTGTTGCGTGTTTAAGCCATTTCCGACACTTCTAAGGCCCGTAAAGCCAACTTTAAGGCCCTAAAATGATGCCTAAACATTGTGGACATGAAACATGCTCAAAAATGTTCCGGATGTTGGTTCGTTTAGCCGTACGATCGCGATGTTCGGTTAATTACGACGAAATGCGCATAAGTGCGAAAAATGATCCAAATGACGCGACGAATGGATTTTTCTCATGCCAAGCACTAAGGTATAATATAAGGATGCTTAGATAAATTTTTGGATGTCCGGATGTATTCAGAACGTAAATTATGCGCGAAAGTGCAAACTTGTGTACTTTTTGACACTTTTAGTCCCTGGATGATCCAAAAGTTTATTTTAGCATACCAAACCCCTCAAAGCCTATTTCTAAGCTATGTAAAGGATATTTAGGGTATGTTTAACTTATGGACATGTTCCGAAATGTTCGTTACAGTTAAAATTGGCATACTTTCGCAGTTTGTCAAGTTTAGTCCCTGTAAGCGAATTAACTTGTTTTTGCCATACCAAAGCCTTCAAAACTTATTTCTAAGTTATGTAAAGGTTATTTATGGTATGTTGAGTATATGTTGATGTTCCGAGTATTTTTTGCATTAAACTGAGCACGTTTAAGCACCAGTTTGCGTATAACTCTTTAGAAAGCGATGTAGAGTTTGAAATTGAACAAAAGTCAAAACATGAAAAATATAAAACACAACCAAACAAACATTGGGATCAAATAACATTGTTTTATTGATAATAGAATTGTTCATAATGATTACAAGCACAAATGTTACACACAACGACCTGCTCCTCCCTGTGCAAGCTCCATATGTACCTAAGGTCCTGCAAGGCATGCAGCAGAGAGTCAACAACTAGTTGAGCGAGTTCACAGTTAATAGTTCAGTAATCGTAATAATATAGTAAGCCTTGTGTTCGTTTCATTAAGTCATGTATCGTAATTGTTCGTATCGCGGCCCTCTAGGCATGTATGCGAAGATTAGGGAAAATTCTGTTGGGTTTTTCACATGTTTATCAAAGTAATTTTATCCGAATAAAATTAAAACGCAGCGGAATAAGGATTTAAAACATGTTACTTTACAAGATTTAAAACTATTTTAAATGCAAAAACCCAATAACCGGATCCATATATGACATGCATACAATCAAAATACAACCATAGGGTGTTTTAAGAAACAACCTTAGAAAGAGCAACGAGATGGAAGATGATGATGATTCTTGAATGGTAGCTTCCAAACAAGAAAGCCTCAAGCTAGTATACCCCAAGCTTCCAACAAACACTATGATTTTGCTAGGATTTCAACACTTGATAAAAAACACCTTCTTGACCACCCTCTTGGCCGAAATTTCTAGAGAGAAATTTGGTGTTTTTTGGCACTTGAGAAATTAGTTGTTGTAAAAAATAAGAGAAGTAATCTCTAATTTAAAAAACAAGTTTCTTGATATGAGAACTTTTGCATGAAAAATTAGTGGGGAAACCCACCTTGGGAAGACAAGGTGGACGGCCATAAGGCCTCCCATTTTGACTAATCAAAATTTCCTTCCTTTTCACATATTAAGTGTTGTATTATATTTATAGATTTTATAAATAACATCATATTTTTACAAGACTTTATTTAACAAATTATAACATTTTATATTGTTATTTAACCCATTAAATAACACGATAAAATATTTTTTTTTCAAAATAAATTATCCATATAATTTATTAGTTTCTCAAGTGCAATTATTTAGAAAACCAATTTCTAAATATTTTAAGTGTTAATATTTATTTGTTTGATCATATCATAAATAAATATTATAGGTGTTTGTCTAGCTTGTTATTGGGTATGACCCGACTTGGATCATAACGTACTAGCCACATCAATTTAATATGTGTCTTGGGCATATAGAGTCCAACAATCTCCCACTTGCACAAGATACATAGAAGATTGATGTAAGTAGTAAATAACGCCTAACAACGGTTTACTACCCCTAATACGTATGACGAAGTGCCATTCAATAACATCATCCCCTTCAAGTCCCTTACTTGAACATGATTTAGGTGAATCTATCATTTATCCTTTCGTTACAGATGTCATGTCAAATCCAGAGACACAGTGTGATCATTCTCTGTTGATTTAACTTTAGCAGGCCTTAGACATCTTACTCTCAACGAATAAGAGGAACAAATCCCTTCTTGACTACATACGTCTCTCACAATCATCTCGTACTATACCTGAGCTTAGTCTTATGTACTGTCTTATTACAGACAGCGAAGAACTAAGTCAAGGTATAATATTTGGTGAATATCAAGACCCAATATGTATCTCAGGTCAGAGGATACTATGATGTTCGCCTTTGCTCAAATTTACTTATGATCAATCATAAAAGATTCCATGCAGTAAGATTTGAGAGCGGGTCAGTCCAATATTTGTATCCCACAAATATCTATGAGCTTTGGCAGCAACACTTTGCTCTATATTCATACCTAATGAATATCCACCAATCCAAGTTCATAATAGTCTTACATTCATATTGTTCCCACAAGTATGATCGACTACGGACATTTAGAATAATTAATTTATTCACGGATTTAAACATGCTAAAATGGAACATAACTCAAAATACCATAAAGAGTTAAAATAACAATTGTTCCAATATCCAAATACAAAATAGATCAAATCCAATCACTAGAATATCGAAGTCCTAAGGCACAAGTATGATCCTCATGTTTTGGCCGTTCAAGGAGCTTCGTGAGTGGATCCGCAATGTTTTGATCGGTGTGAACTTTGCGAATACATATCTTTCCCTTTTCAACTTCATCCCTTATGTAGTTGAATCTCCGCTCATTGTGCCTAGTCTTTTGATGCGCACGAGGTTCCTTAATTTGAGCAATCGCTCCCTCGTTATCACAAAAGATCTCTAGGGGGTCTTGAATGGTAGGGACTACCCCAAGGTCGGCAATGAATTTCTTTAACCACGCAGCTTCTTGTGCTGCCAATGAGGCGGCGATGTATTCTGATTCTGTAGTGGACAATGCTACAACATCCTGCTTCGAGCTCTTCCAAGAGACTGCAGCTCCATTCAAAATGAAGACGTACCCAGATTGTGATCGAGAACCATCTCGATCAGTTTGGAAACTCGCATCTGTGTAACCCTTTACAACGAGTTCCTCTTCACCAGATCCATATATTAGAAACATATCCTTAGTCCTCCTAAGGTATTTCAATATGCTCTTAACAGCCATCCAATGACTGTTACCTGGATTTTGCTGGTATCTGCTTGTCATGCTTAAAGCGCATGACACGTCCGGTCTAGTACATATCATTGCATACATTATGGATCCTATAGCAGACGCATATGGGATTCCTTTCATTCTTTCTTGCTCATCCTTTGAGCTTGGACATTGAGTTACATTCAATATCGTCCCCTTTTGAATAGGTACCAAACCTTTCTTAGAGTTCTCCATCTTGAACCTTTTCAAGACCTTGTCAATGTATGCACTTTGGTTTAAACCTATCAAGCGCCTTGATCTATCCCTATAGATCTTTATTCCCAAAATATAGGCAGCTTCTCCAAGATCTTTAATGGAAAAACATCTTCCAAGCCAGGCTTTTACACCTTCCATGGTTGGAATGTCATTTCCAAATAGTAGAATGTCATCGACATACAATACTAAGAAAGTGACGGTGCTCCCACTAGCTTTCTTATACACACAAGCTTCATCCCCGTTCTTGATGAACCCAAAATTCCTAATCTCTTCATCAAAACGGTGATTCCAACTTCTCGATGCTTGTTTCAATCCATAGATTGATTTCTTTAACTTGCACACTTTGTTAGGATGTTTTGGATCGACAAAACCTTCAGGCTGAACCATATAGACATCTTCATCAAGATATCCATTGAGGAAAGCCGTTTTGACATCCATTTGCCAAATCTCATAGTCATAATATGCAGTTATGGCAAATAATATCCTAATCGACTTTAGCATTGCCACTGGCGAAAAGGTCTCATCATAATCAACCCCTTGAGTTTGAGTGAAACCTTTTGCTACAAGTCTCGCTTTATAAGTATCCAAGTTGCCATGCATATCTGTTTTCTTCTTGAAAACCCACTTACTTCCAACTACTTTGGAGTTAAGAGGTGGCACAACCAATTCCCAAACTTGGTTGTCATACATGGATTGCATCTCTACGTTCATGGCTTCAAGCCATTTGTCGCAATCAGATTTTGACACTGCATCATGGTATGTGGTTGGTTCATCTAAATCTACCACATAGCATCCATCCATGAAAAATCCATATCTTTCAGGTGGATTACTAATTCTACCAGATCTGCGAACGTTTTGTGTACGTTGATCAACCATTTGATCATTTTCAACAACCTCTTGTTGAGTGCTAGTATCAACCAAACGTGTATCGGGTTGTAGTTCTTGATCCTCATCAAGTTCCACTGTTCTATTAGTTCCTTCCATTAGGAACTTATCCTCCAAGAACTTACCCTTTCGAGCAACAAATACCTTTTGCTCTGTTGGATCGTAGAAATAATATCCTATATCATCTTTAGGATATCCTACGAAGATACACTTAATGGATCGTACTTCTAATTTGTTTGGGGTGTATTGCTTCACATAAGCATCACAACCCCATACCTTCAAATATTATAATGATGGAACCGTTCCATGCCATATTTCAAAAGGTGTCTTATCCACTTTCTTGGTTGGGGCCATATTTAATATACGAGCCGCGGAGAGCAAAGCGTAACCCCAAAATGATAGAGGCAATGTGCTTCTAGCCATCATAGATCGAACCATATCCAATAAAGTTCGATTCCTCCTCTCAGACACACCATTATGTTGTGGTGTTCCAGGTGGGGTAAGTTGTGAGATGATCCCACAACTCCTAAGATGATCTTGAAAAGCATCGCTAAGGTATTCACCTCCTCTATCGGAACGAAGAACTTTGATTGTCTTGGTGAGTTGATTCTCTACTTCGTTTTGGGAGACTTTGAACGTTTCAAACACTTCATCTTTGTGTCTTAGCAAGTACACATAACCATAACGACTAAAGTCGTCGGTAAAAGTTACGAAGTATTTTTCACCATTCCTAGTCATTGGCTTAAAAGGACCACATACATCTGAATGTATGATGCCTAATAAATCTTTTGCCCTTTGGTTTGTGCCACTAAAGGGTTTCTTGCTCATTTTTCCTTGTAAATGAACCAATTTCATTTGTTTCCAAAAGACCATTCTTTTGAAGTGTTTGCATGCGTTTTCTGTTTATATGACCAAGACGACAATGCCAAAGATAGGTCTCACTCAAATCCATTTTGAGTTTCTTGGTGTTTGCTTGGTACATCGAATTATCAAATGATGTATTATCATGAACCAATTCATAAATACCATTTGAAGGCGTAGCTTTAAAGTAGAACATGTCATTCATCAAAGCATAAATTTCATTGTTCACAAACTTCAAATCAAATCCATATTGTCTTAAAAGGGAAACAAAAATAATGTTCCTAGTCAAACTAGGAGCATACAAAACATTTTTCAAACATATTTCCAAACCACTTGGAAGTTTTAAAACATAGTCTCCTTGGGCTTCAACTTGAACCTTCGCTCCATTGCCCATGAAGAGACTAGTGTCTCCCTTCTTGTAATGCTTATTTCTTTTGAACCCCTGCAACGAATTGCAAATATGAGTTCCACATCCGGTATCTAATACCCATGTGTTAGAAGAAATAACATTTAGATCAATATGTATCATAAAGATTGTACCTGAGGTTTGCCCTGCATCCCTCTTGTTTTTCAACTCTTTGAGATAGGTTAGACAATTCCTTTTCCAATGTCCTATCTCTCCACACTCAAAGCATGGATCGGTTGTGGCAACTTTTGCCTTCTTCTCTTTTGGTTTTGGTGGTTCTGCTTTTGCCTTTCTTTTTCCTTTCCCTTTGACGTGTCCCTTACCCTTGGCAACATTTGCCTTGGAGTCGGGGTGATGCCCTTTCTTGCCTCCCTCATTGATCGTTAGAACGGGTAAAGCCTTTTTACCCATTCCCGCTTCGGCCGTTTTGAGCATTGCATGAAGTTCACCAATGCTCTTGTCCCATCCGTTCATGTTATAGTTCATAACAAAGCTCTCAAATTTCTTTGTTAAGGAGTTGAGGATCAAATCCGTAGCCAACTCTTTAGAGACGGGACAATTGAGCCTCTCGAGGCGATCAATGTGGCTTTTCATTTTAAGGACGTAAGATGACACCGATTGGGTTTCCTCCATTCGACATGCATGAAGCGCTCGAACCGTTTCGAAGCGTTCTACCCTTGCTTGTTGTAGGAACATTTCCTTCAATTGGGTAATCATGTCGTATGCCCCATGATGTTCAAAGTCCTTTTGAATCTCGGGAATCATAGTTCCCAACATGAGGCATGAGGCTTGCATGGAGTCTTCGGTATACTTAACCCAATCATTGTAGGCTTCTATATCTTCCTCGTCAGGTTGGTCGGGAATAGGATCGTCCAACACATAGGATATCTTCTCTTGCTTGAGAACAATTCTCAAGTTTCGAAACCAATCCATGAAGTTGTTATGGTTGAGACGATCCTTTTCAAGGATGGTTCTTAGTGATAGGTTACGGACGGTTTGGGTAATCGGGTTTGCATTGTTAGCGGCCATCTACAAAATTTAACAAAGTTCAGTTTTAGTATTTTCGATATTATTAAAATTTTAATCATTAATACCCTTTTAATGTCTCATAGACAATTAATAATTAAAATCTAGAATCCAACGCTACATTTAAATATTGGTTAGGTGACCTTTATCCCATTATTTAAATTAACAAGGTAGTCAACGTTTGACGATTGCAACCCTTTGCAACTTCTAGCTATATGGGATCGGTTAAACATCTTTATGTTTAGTTGGCATGTTTAATCCCATCAACACCTTTGTTCCCCATGCTTCGGTGACCCTAAGTTCATGGTTTCCAAATCAAGTCGTCTAACTTATACACACATGTGAGTTTACACACATAAGTGGTTAGGTGACCTTTATCCCACAAACATGGTGAACCCACCTCAAATATACAAGTTTCCTCAAATGTGGTTAGGTGACCTTTATCCCACAAAGAGTTCCCAAGTAATTCGAGTGTTGTATAAAAGGATGGTGTTTGACTTGTTTTATAAAAGGGATTTTTTCAAAATTCTAGTTTAGAAAAATTTTATGTACCATATATTTGCATGCATTCAAATCAACGGTACTTTTGGTGAAAACCAATTTTTCAAGGTTCTTTTAATAAAACCCATTTTATTATAAAATCATTAATTTTTAATAAAACCTTTTATTAATTGTTTTAATGATTTTGTAAGAACCAATTTTAAGCTTGTTACGGGTTATTAGTTGTTAAGTATGCATATCCAAATATCATCCAAACAACCATAAATAAAACATAACCATACAAGCACACAACACATATGATAATAGGTGCATAACCATAGCCAACTATTTTGACCACACTTGTTAGCCGAAACAAGTGTTGTCAAAAGGTCCTTATTAAGGGTGAATATAGACACAAATAATGTGTCGTTGAACTCCCACTTGATCCCGCATCCAAATGCTTCAAGTCTTCATCTTGTGTTGTGATTTCTTCACATTCTTTGAACTTCCAAATGTCTTTAATATTCAGCTCCAAACTCCTTTGGACTTCAAAATGTGTTTTGGTTATCGGGCTAAAATCCCGTTAAGAACTATGAAGTCCTTTATGCCCGAAAATGGCAAAACCCAAAACTGCATTTTTGTGTGCATCTTCTTTTACATAAAAGTATCCTAATACATTTTTCTAGTAAAATAAAATGCATCTAATCTATTTACTTACATACCAAATGAAAATAAATAAATTACATATTTTTACAAATGGAAGACAAAATAATAATTATTACAACCCATTGAATAATAAAATCACAAACACAAATATATTCACACAAGGTCATGGCTAGGTTATGAACACCAAAATATATATCCAAATATATATTAATTTCAAGAGCAAAATGGTTTCCTTTTACAACCTATATTTTTCGGCCAAGTATGAAAAGCCGAAAAATGTGGGTTTTTGTCCAAACAAAACAAATCATCCATATGACATAATTTTTCCAAGATACCTTTATGCATGTAGGAAGTAAATCTTGAAAAAACAAAAGGAAATCCATGGATAAAATTTCGGCTATTGGGTTTCTTCAAACCCGAAAACCCGAAAATCTTAAATCCGATGAAGCAAGCACTCATATAAGCGGCTCTAGATGCCATTGTTGGGTTTTTCACATGTTTATCAAAGTAATTTTATCCGAATAAAATTAAAACGCAGCGGAATAAGGATTTAAAACATGTTACTTTACAAGATTTAAAACTATTTTAAATGCAAAAACCCAATAACCGGATCCATATATGACATGCATACTATCAAAATACAACCATAGGGTGTTTTAAGAAACAACCTTAGAATGAGCAACGAGATGGAAGATGATGATGATTCTTGAATGGTAGCTTCCAAACAAGAAAGCCTCAAGCTAGTATACCCCAAGCTTCCAACAAACACTATGATTTTGCTAGGATTTCAACACTTGATAAAAAACACCTTCTTGACCACCCTCTTGGCCGAAATTTCTAGAGAGAAATTTGGTGTTTTTTGGCACTTGAGAAATTAGTTGTTGTAAAAAATAAGAGAAGTAATCTCTAATTTAAAAAACAAGTTTCTTGATATGAGAACTTTTGCATGAAAAATTAGTGGGGAAACCCACCTTGGGAAGACAAGGTGGACGGCCATAAGGCCTCCCATTTTGACCAATCAAAATTTCCTTCCTTTTCACATATTAAGTGTTGTATTATATTTATAGATTTTATAAATAACATCATATTTTTACAAGACTTTATTTAACAAATTATAACATTTTATATTGTTTTTTAACCCATTAAATAACACGATAAAATATTTTTTTTTCAAAATAAATTATCCATATAATTTATTAGTTTCTCAAGTGCAATTATTTAGAAAACCAATTTCTAAATATTTTAAGTGTTAATATTTATTTGTTTGATCATATCATAAATAAATATTATAGGTGTTTGATCATATCCTGGGGTGTCACATCCTCCCCCCGTTGATCTGGAATTTCGTCCCGAAATTCCGTGGTAGCTTCAGCCTCAGTAGTGGTTGTACTGTTCGCGAATAATTGGGGGTACTTATCTTTCATCTTATCTTCTCGTTCCCAGGTGAACTCTGGGCCACGACGGGAGTTCCAACGAACTCGAGCAAGAGGGATTCTCGTGTTCTTGAGGACCTTAACATCCCAGTCCGTGATTTCTACAGGTTCCTCGACGAATCGCAACTGCTCGTCGATAGTGAGCTCCTTCAAGGGAACTATGAGGGTCTCATCTGAAAGGCACTTCTTCAGATTCGACACGTGAAAAACATTGTGAACTGCACCGAGTTCAGCTGGCAAGTTTAGTCTGTAGGCCACTTTGCCTATCCTTTCTGCAATTTTGAACGGTCCAACATACCGCGGATTGAGTTTGCCCCGTTTGCCAAAATGAACCACACCCTTCCAGGGTGATACTTTGAGTAAAACCCGGTCCCCGACCTGAAATTCCAATGGCTTCCTACGCTTATCCGCGTAGCTTTTCTGACGGTCGCGAGCTGCCGCCATACGTTGTCGTATTTATGCAATCTTTTCCGTGGTGTCCACTATAAGTTCTGGACCCGTGATCTGACTATCCCCCACCTCTTCCCAACAGAGAGGTGACCGGCATTTACGCCCGTACAATGCCTCAAATGGAGTGGCTTGTATGCTGGTGTGATAACTGTTATTGTACGAGAACTCCACCAAAGGGAGGTGCTTTTCCCAGCTGTTGCCGAAATCAATAACACATGCTCGAAGCATGTCTTCTAGGATTTGAATCGTGCGCTCAGACTGCCCATCCGTCTGAGGGTGATATGCTGTGCTCATATCTAGTTGCGAGCCAAAAGCTTTGTGCATTGCTTGCCATAGTTCTGAAGTGAATCGTGCATCGCGATCCGAGATGATAGAGGTGGGCACCCCGTGCCTCGAGACTACTTCCTTCAAGTATATGTCTGCTAGTGTGGAGAACTTGTCTGTTTCTTTGATTGCTAGAAAATGAGCAGACTTGGTGAGTCGATCCACGATCACCCAAATAGTATCGTTCCCACGCTAGGATCTAGGTAGGCTTGTAACAAAACCCATGGAAATTTCCTCCCATTTCCACTATGGTATCCTTGGTTGCTGGAGTAGGCCCGCGGGTTTCTGATACTCTGCCTTGACTCTTGCACAAGTCAATCACTTGCTGACATAGGTAGCGATGTGGGCCTTCATGCTAGGCCACCAATAAGTAGTTCTGATGTCGTGGTACATTTTATCCGAACCTGGATGTACCAGTAGCGAGACTTGTGTGCTTCATCCATCACAAGTTCTCGTAAACCGCCATATAGCGGAACCCAGATACGCCCTGTTACATAGTAGGCACCGTCTTCCCTTTGTTCTAATCGCTGCCTTGAGCCGCGTAAGGCTTCAGCCCTAACGTTTTCCGGTTTCAATGCTTCTATCTGAGCATCTCGTATCTGTGCAGGGAGACTAGACTGAATAGTAAGCTGTAGTGCTCGTACGCGTCTAGGTAGAGTGTCTTTTCGACTGAGAGCTTCAGCCACAACATTGGCTTTGCCTGGATGATACTTGATGGCACCTTCGTAGTCGTTCAGTAGTTCAACCCATCGTCGTTGACGCATGTTCAATTCCTTCTGCTTGAAGATATGCTCGAGACTCCTGTGATCGGTGTAGATAGTGCACTTGGTACCGTATAGGTAGTGTCGCCATATCTTGAGCGCAAAAACAACAGCTCCCAGCTCTAAATCGTGCGTCGTGTAGTTCCGTTCATGAACTTTAAGTTGGCGCGAAGCGTAAGCAATGACCTTGTCGCGCTGCATTAACACACATCCAAGACCCTGAATGGATGCATCACAATAAACCACGAAATCGTCCGTGCTCTCTGGCAATGAGAGGATAGGTGCACTGCAAAGTCTATCCTTTAAGTGCTGAAAAGCGGTTTCCTGAGTATTACCCAAACGGTAGGTGACACCTTTCTGTGTCAGTAGTGTAAGCGGCTGTGCAATCTTTGAGAAATCTTTAATGAATCGTCTGTAGTAACCCGCCAAACCCAAGAATTGGCGTATTTCCGTTGGTGTACGCGGTGCAGGCCAGTTCCTGATCGAATCTACCTTGGATGGATCAACATGGATCCCATCCTTGTTCACCACATGGCCTAAAAAGTGGACTTCACGAAGCCAGAAGTCGCATTTTGTAAACTTGGCGTACAGTTGTTCCTTTCGAAGAAGTTCCAAGATAAGCCGTAAGTGCTGCTCGTGTTCCTCCTGACTCTTGGAGTAGATCAGAATGTCGTCGATAAAAACTATCACAAATTTGTTTAGATAGGGTTTGCACACCCTGTTCATAAGATCCATAAAAACTGCCGGTGCGTTTGTTAGCCCGAAAGGCATGACTAGGAACTCGTAGTGGCCGTAATGAGTTCTGAATGCTGTTTTGGAGACGTCCTCATCCCAGACTCTCAGCTGATGGTATCCTGACCTCAAGTCTATCTTGGAGTAGTAGCTCGACCCTTGCAACTGGTCGAATAAATCGTCTATATGCAGAAGAGGATAACGGTTCTTCATCGTCACCTTGTTAAGTTCCCGGTAATCAATGCACATGCGAAAAGTACCGTCTTTCTTTTTCACGAATAACACTGGAGCTCCCCAAGGCGACAAGCTAGGTCGAATAAAGCCCTTATCCAAGAGCTCTTGTAGTTGCGTAGAGAGTTGTTCCAACTCTGATGGAGCTAATCGATATGGTGCTCGAGCTACGGGTGCTACTCCTGGAGCGAGCTCGATCTGGAATTCGACTTGGCGATGAGGCGGCAGACCAGGTAATTCCTCTGGGAACACCTGAGGAAAGTCACGAACAACTGGAATATTCTCCAATTTCTTTTCCTTTGCTGATGCATCGGTAACAAGTGCCAGAATGGCAGTGTGGCCCTTACGCAAACACTTCTGAGCCTTTAGAAAGGAGATGATGCCAACCACGGCACCACTCTTGTCGCCTTGAACTTCGAGAGGTTCCTCGCCAGAACGAGGGATACGAACAATCTTCTCTTTACACAAGATCTCTGCGTGATGTTGGGATAACCAATCCATACCAATGACGATATCGAAACTACCCAAAACTATGGGTATGAGATCGATCGAGAAGGTCTGACCAGCTAAGACGATGTTACAACCCTTGACTACACGTGCGGCTTCTACATTCTTACCATTAGCTAATTCTACGACATGTTTGGTGTTTAGGGGTGTTGGTGTACGTTTTAACATGTGACTAACTTTTAACGACATATAACTTGTATCCGCACCCGAATCAAACAAAACAGTAACGTAAAAGTCGTCGAGAAGAAACTTACCCATGACCACGTTAGGATCGTTCCTTGCGTCACCCTGACCCAGCACGAAAGCACGACCCCGAGCTTCGTTGCCATTATTGTTCCCACCGTTGTTGTTACCATTTTCTTGATTATTGTTGTTGCGATTCTGGTTCAGCTGGGGGCAATCACGTTTGAAATGGCCTTCAGCCCCACACTGGAAACATCCCCTGTTGCCTCGCTGTGGCTGCTGCTGTTGGTTTTGAGGAGCTGGTGGTGGAAGTTGCTGATTCTGATTAGCAGGTCGTGAACTCCTGCAGTCTTTAGCTTCGTGCCCTAACTTGAGACATCTCTGACATCGTTCCTTGCGACACCGTCCACTGTGGTGTCCGTTGCACCTATTACACAGTGGGTGAACTCCCTGATATCCACCCTGTCCCTGACCACCAGAAGTTTGCTGACCCGGGCTCTGGTATTCATTATTCTTGCGTTGCTGCTGTGCTTGTGACTGAACGGTGGCGGAACCCTTACTGGAATCCTCATCCCATTTCCGCTTGTTGTCATTGGGAGTAGCGGAGGTAGCAGAAGTGGTAGCACTGATGCGCTTTGGCAGCTTGTTTTGTTCCACCGCCTGGTCCGTGAGGCGATGAGCAAGACGCTGAATGTCTTGGATATTGTCGAGGTTAGCCGATGTCACATGGCTCTGGATCTCGGATGCTAGACCCTTGAGGTACAATTCGATACGCTTGATTGGAGGGTCCACCATGGTTGGACACAAGATGGCCAGTTCGTTCGACCGTTTCGTATAAGCTTCGATCTCTGACCCCGTCATTTTCTAATGATACAGCTCTACTTCCAACTTGTGGATGTCATCGCGCGTGCAGTATTCTCGTTTGATGAGTTCCTTGAAATCGTTCCAAGGGGTGGCGTTAGCAGCTGCCAGCCCTAGAATCTGAACTTGCGCATTTCACCAGGTTAGCGCAATCCCTTCCAACGTGCCAGTGGCGTACTTGACCCTGCGAGCCTCAGGGCATTCACACATTTCGAACACCGACTCGAGCTTCTCAAACCAGTGGAGTAGTCCCACTGCTCCTTCCGTGCCACTAAACGTACTTGGACGACAGTCCATGAAGTTCTTGAAAGTGCAAACTGGTTGCAGTGCGTGTTGACCTATTGTGTGCGAATAGGACAAAGTTAAACATAAGAGTTTGTCTAAAAGTGTAGGATCTAAAGATCCTAGTGTGAGTTACAACTGCAGGGTATACCTCCTGCTTGGGCGGCTGCAAGTGCCGCAGTAACTTGTTCGTTAATGAGAGCCGTCAACTGGGCTTCAGTCATGTTAACGCGTCCAGACATGATCTTCATAGTAAAGGTAACTTAGTGAGAGAGGTTCGCGAAAAGTGCGATGACAGAAAAGAGTAAGCACACAAGTGTTCTCAAGCAATAGTGTCATGTGTATCTAAGCATACTACGAGCAAAGTTCTATGTAATCTAGCAAGTAGGCAATATAACATAAACCATATTACCTAAGATGTTGAGTCTTGCACGTGGAGCGAAGCGTCGTTGTGGATCGTTGAGAGCACTGTTCTGGTTATAGTCTGGTTTTAATAAAAACGTTTTTCCCATATTAAAACTAAGTTCTCTATAACCAATGGCTCTGATACCAATCTGTCACACCCCCAAAATCCACCCGCGGAGTACCACCGCTTGGAGGCGTGACATGACCAGGATCAAGCCACCAATCATATTGAACATAGCATATAATAATTAAAGTAGTTCATAAAAATCCAACTCAATACAATTGATGTTCAAACCAAACGTAGTTTAAGTAGCGGAAGCATAATATGAAAACCCAATGTATGTAATAAGTTCAAGTGTTATAAAACGTTTAACATGGCATCCACAATCCATGTCCCACAACGACCTGCTCCTCCCTGTGCAAGCTCCGTATGTACCTAAGGTCCTGCAAGGCATGCAGCAGAGAGTCAACAACTAGTTGAGCGAGTTTACAGTTAATAGTTCAGTAATCGTAATAATATAGTAAGCCTTGTGTTCGTTTCATTAAGTCATGTATCGTAATTGTTCGTATCGCGGCCCTCTAGGCATGTATGCGAAGATTAGGGAAAATTCCCCAAGTATTCTAGACTAGGTATATTTGTATCGCAGCCACCCGACATGTGTGCGAAGTTTAGTGTATAGTTCGCAGCCTTCCTAGGCATGTGTGCGAAGATTAGTCATATTATCGCAGCCAACCCCGGCGTGTGTGCGAAGATCAGTTCTATAAGTATCACTAGTCTAGTCGTATCTTATCAATAACCCTTCCTCACACGAGGACCATATAACTAGGTTTCATAAGCTAGGTAAGTGCAAGTAAATAATCCAAACCCATTCCCACCCTGGGAACCCCATGCCTTGGCTGTGTGAACTCACCTTGGTTTTGCTCGGCAGATACACAGAAAAGTCAATCAAGCTATAGGGTGGTCAACCACGTCCTACCATGGTTACCATACAAGTCAGGTTCATATTCAAGTAGTGCACGTATATTCTACACGTATTGTACACAAGTAGTGACCATAGCATACACGTATAATCATGGCAGATTAATAACAGTCACGTAAATAAGGTCCAAGTATGCGGCCCAAATGGTTAGGCTCGTAACAGTGTGCAAGGTCCAAAACAGTGTGCACGTGTTCATGGTCTCGAGCCGAGACTAGAGATCTCGAGTCGGGACTAGGTGGTCTCGAGTATAGGTCTTGGTGTTCTCGAGTCGAAATCAGGAAGGTCTCGACTTGTGCATATGTTACTCGAGACTAGGTGGTCTCGAGTCAGGTCTCGAGTCGCAACAGGACTCACAATGATGGTCTCGAGTTGTGCTGTTTGTGTGCGGGTGTTGCGGTCTCGAGTCGAGACAGTGGGTTCTCGACTCGCAACCCGTGTCGTAACAGATTTCCTTGTTTGATGCTCATTATCTCCGTAACATTAGCAAACAGATTTGGCAGTTTCATAATCAGATCAAATCACCATTATTCAATCATTCAAACACGTTCATATCAATTCCAGAACAATGAATCAGTATCATATGAACATACAATCTAATCGTTCGAATATTGAACTCAAAGACTAGCATGTAACCCTAACCGATTCACCATATCAACCATGCATTCGGTCCTAGATCCTTATCATACAATTCTGATTTATATGCACATAATCTAATATACATATATGAGCCGATTATAACACGAACAATCAACACAAACAAATCATGTTTACATTAATTCTAGATCAACATAGAAAATTGTAAACACACATCAAAACATCATCAAACAGGTAACCGAATAATCTAAACACTAACCGATTAAAAGAGTGTGAAGGGAATGATCCGATCAACAACGATTTTTGATCCGAAAGGGGATGTTCGCCGTCGGCTTCAAGAGAGGGAAAGAGAGCACTAGGGTTTGTAAACTTGTGTGTGTGAAGTGTATTGGTAACAATGTGTGATGGTTATAAACACTCTAATTGTTAATTGATCAAAGGGGGATGGGCCGAACCCAACCTGGGTTGCCCATTCGGTTTTGGTTATAAGAGTGTAGCCCCATTAGGCTTGTGCGGTCGGGTGTGAGTGGTGTATTTGTGCCGATTGCATACATACATACAAACGCAAATCAAACATAACATTCATTTAATCAACAAGGTTCACATAAGCACGTAACGTTATACAAAGTAGGTTCGAATTACGAGTTGTCACACGTATACTCCACAACAAAATGGTGTCGCAGAACGAAAGAATCGCAAACTGATCGAAACAGCTCGAACCATGCTAGCCGATTCCAAATTGCCGATATTCTTTTGGAGTGAAGCAGTTGCTGCAGCATGCTATACGCTAAATCGTGTTCTTACAGTAAAGAAGTACAAGAAAACCTGCTTCGAATTACTTCATCGCTATAAACCAAATCCGAAATTCTTAGAACCTTTTGGATCACCGTGCACATTTATTGATCCAGATGGTAAATTTGGTGCAAAAGTTAACGAAGGTTTTTTTTATAGGTTATGCGAGTCCACTGAAGAGAATATTTGTTCCATTCTTGAGGAAGATTATACAAGTTCAACATGTTGATTGTCAACGGCATACAACTCCGAGTCAACTTTCCGGAAACAAATTGCTTTTTAATTACGAAAAACTCTGGGAGTCATTCCAATTGCCGACTGAACCTAGTGAGGAGGAACTAGTATTATTATACCAACATCAGCAATCTATGTCACAAGAACAAGTGCTAAGACTGTTGGTAGTTTCTCAGCCCACCGCGGGTGCAAATGATCACGAGGCAGGTCCAAGTGGAACTGCACAGGAAACCCAAGAAGAACCAGCTCCAATATTTGATCATCCTGACGACTCAGAATTGGAAGCCGATCCGATTTTTGACGAGGAACCAAATATTGAGACTTCAGAAGCCGTTGATCACACGGGTGATCATGATATAACCAATTTGCAATTGGAAGTGAGCGTGCCAGACACAGTCATGCCGAGAACTTTGTCTTATCATCCTTCAGAACAAATCATTGGTGACCTTCACAGTGGCGTGAAAACGCGTGATCAAATCAACAAAGCTCTTACATGTTTTTATTCATCTATCGCTCCTTTACAAGTAGACTTCTCATTGAAATGTTTTATCTCGCAGGTTGAGCCGAGAACATACAAAGAAGCATTGATCGAGGAAAGTTGGGTAAATGCAATGCAGGAGGAGCTACTACAGTTTGAGAAGCTTGGAGTTTGGAGATTGGTTGATCTACCGGAAAATCAAAAGCTGATCAAGACCAAGTGGGTCTTCAAGTGTAAGCGGGATGATAGAGGGGTTGTTGTGAGAAACAAAGCACGTATGGTAGTCCAAGGTTTTAGTCAGCAAGAAGGCATCGACTTTACAGAAGTGTATGCGCCCGTTGCTCGACTCGAGGCAATTAGAATCTTCCTAGCATTCGCGTCTTGGAAAGGATTCAAGGTCTACCAATTGGATGTTAAATCTGCATTCCTTAATGGAAAGATCAAAGAAGAAGTGTACGTCGGACAACCACCGGGGTTTACCGATTCAGTGCACAAAATCAAGGTCTATCTACTCGACAAAGCGCTTTACGGACTACACCAGGCCCTGAGAGCCTGGTACGAAACGCTTTCCAACATCTGCTGGCCAACGGGCTCATCAGAGGGACTGTCGATAGCAATTTGTTTTCAAAAGAGGTTGCAGGACATCTACTCATCGTGCAGATTTACGTTGATGACATAATCTTTGGATCGACAAATGACGAATTATGAAAAGAGTTCGAGAAGGTTATGAAGAAAAATTTTGAAATGAGTTCAATGGGGGAGATAAAGTTCATCCTAGGGCTTCATGTTGAGCAAATGCCCGAAGGAATCTTCATACACCAGACGAAATACGTGAATGATGTGCTGGAAAAGTTCAACATGTTTGAATCAACTCCAACATCAACCCCCTCGCTCAAAATCATGGGATAAGTCCGGATGAAAGCGGTGAAAAGGTGGATGAGACGCACTATCGGTCGATCATTGGATCATTAATGTATCTGACTGCTTCAAGACCGGACATCATGTATCCAACTTGCCTATGCACCCGATATCAGTCAAGCCCGAGACAGTCACACCTAACGATTGTGAAGAGAATTTTACGGTATCTTAAAGGCTGCCCAAGCACCGGCTTGTGGTATCCTAAATCTGGTGACTTTTCTCTTACTAGTTATGTTGATTCTGATTTCGGGAGCTGTAAGAAAAATGCAAAGTCCACAACTGCTGGCTGTCAGTTCTTTGGAATTCGACTAGTCACCTGGAAGTGCAAGAAACAAACCACAGTCGCTCTCTCAACCTGTGAAGCTGAATATGTTTCGGCTTCCAGTTGTTGCTCTCAGATCCTCTGGATCCTGCAGCAGATGAGGGACTTTGGTTTGATGTTCTTGGACACGCCAATCTATGTGGACAATGAGGCAGCTATAAACATAACTAAAAATCTGGTGCATCACTCTAAAACGGAACATATTGAAATTCAACATCATTTTATTCGCGATTGTTTTGAGAAAAAATTGATTCAAATTGAACATATACACACCGATGATCAGAGAGCTGATTTTTATACAAAACCCTTTGATAGAACAAGATTTAACTATCTTTTAAAATTGAACGGGTTGAAAATTTTGTTTTCTGGGAGGGTTATAGAGTGTGAAGCCAAGGAGGACGGCGATCAGAAGTGATCTGCGTCTTGTTGTCAAGTTTCTGTACAGTTTATTTTCTACTTTTGATAAAACCAAAACACAAAAATATGTTTTTGATTTTAGGGGGAGAAAGTTTACAGAAAATACAAAAACATGATAAAATTTCAAAATTCAAAAACATTGAAAAACTGAAAAAGAGTTTGTGTAAAAAGGGGAAATGATAGTACATCAGCTAGACAGGTACAGTACGCTAAAGAAATGTATAGTTTAAGTGTTTTAAGCAGTCTCGCTGATGATATGCCGATAGGTTTTTACACATTTAGTAAGTTTGTTTGGGATATAAATCTAAATCATTTCTTGCTTATTACATGGGGAACATCTCTCGGATATATAGGTAACCCCTGAAATCCTGTTTGAAAGACTCTATTTCTGACATACTAGGTCTTTGTACGTGATGATATCTGGGGTATTATACCAGGACTTCTGATTTTGCGGAAGCAATAGCCTAGTCCTCGTATAATACTCTGCACTGCTTTATTCATAAAGCCTCCCCTCAGCATAAAAAATGATGAAACATTGAAAAATGCTAATCATGTGCTGTTGAAAAGAAGATCCCCAAAGGGGACCCACCAAAAGTCGAGCCATTATCTCTCTGATTGAACGGAAGTTCTAGTCTGAGCTCTCATGGCCTCGCATTCACCCAATACAGATATCATTAGTGTGCACTCACCTGTAAGACTGAATATATTGGTCTGGATACATGAGTATATTCTGAGGTGGTACACGTGTATAAGTTAAGCCTTTAAGACACTAAATTGTATCCTAAACAAATTGAAATTTGTGTGAGAATTAAAAAAAAAGGGATCAGTATATCGGCAATCATTGTGAATTGTTTAATGCTTAGTATGAAATCAAAGCTTAACGGTACTTGTATCTTGTCAGCAGCTGATATGATCCCCTAACACGCTCATCAAAAATATGTGTGTACAGTTTATTGTTTATCAAAATGCAAAAAGATTTACTGTTTGTTTAGCAAAATGATATAAAATCCAAAAAGATTTGATTTTTCATCTTATTTTCGACAACGGACGTTGGGGATCTGATGATCAAAGTCTCAAAGTGCTAAACAAGTTGGATCATGTGGGTTGGATAAGCAAAAGTTTGTGAAAAGGTGTTGGTAATTGCTTGAAAAGTTTAAAAGTTCATTAATTTGAACTTAAATCTGTTTAAAAAAATCAGCAAGTTCATAAATTGGTCAGCCAAGGTCATTAACTTGGACTTGGCAGGCTAAACAGTTGACCAGGGTCATTAACTTGGACTTGGTTAACTGGGTGTGATGGTAAAAAGTGAAAAATAATCAAAAAGATAAAAATTTGAAAAATTTTAATGACCATTTCGCATGAAATGGCCAAATCGTTTCAAATGCCCAATTCGTGTGGAATGGACACACTGCCTCTTTGTCCATTTCTTACGAAATGGACATGTCTATATAAAGAGTTCCATATCGCTTGAAAACCCCAATTTCTTCATTCCGCACCAAACACATACACTTTGAAACGATCTGAGACGATTCACTGATATGATCGAGTTCAAGCCAAAGTCTGTTGATTTTGTTGTTCATAATCATTGTTTAAGTTGGTTTACACAACTTAGAACATGGGAAAGGTATAGATTCATGTTAATTTAAAACTAGATCTGTTGAAATCGCATGTTTTTGGAAGAACAGGGCCTTTGAATCTAGATTTAGGGTTGTATAATGAACTAAATCGAATCAAAATTACTTCAGTGTGTTCAGAATGTGTTGTAGATCATATTTAGGGTTTCAATTTGAACCTGAATTCTTGAATCGCTTGAACTCCAATGAACAGATCTCCGAACTTAGATCTAGGATGATTTTGTGGATCATATTGAATGAAAATCACATCCATGAACTCAGAATCTGATAAAGAAAAAGTCTAGGGTTTCAATTTCATCGTAAAATCAAGTTTTGAAATCTGTAAAAATTACTGTTCATGAATTTGATTTCAAACGAAATGACAATTCATTTCGTCCGAAATGACACACTTTTGAATGTTACCAAATCATGCGAAATGGTCATTTCGCTTAAAATAGCCATTTCGTTTGAGAGTCAAATCGTTTGAAATTGACCAATTCGTATGAAACTCATCTCGTTTGGTAAAGGTCATTTCGTTTGAACTCCAGATCGCTTGAAATGGCCAATTCGCTTGAAAGCCATTTCGTGTAAAGCATGTTTGTTTTGAAAATTGTTCAAAAGTGGTTAAATTGTTGATTGTGTTTATGTTTCAAGTTTTGAATGTGCAGTTTAATCCGTCACACAACACTTGTTGTGTATACGATGAAAAGTTACCAAAGATGGATGTATTCAAAGATATTCTGGAATTTACGAAGCGTTTAAAGACTTTAAACACTGGAAGCCACATCAACCTAAGAAAGTCAAAAGGGTGGATCCAATCACAAGCATTGAAGAAACAATCTTGCAAATTAAGAAGCCCAGAGTGATAAAAAAAATATCCCGTTGCCGAAGATGGAGCAGGATTTTCACAAAGGGTTCTTATGTTGGGTATACAGGTGCATGTCAACGGAAGCTGTGATCACATACAAAGTAGAGAATGAAATCAGATACATTCACTTGTATGATCCTATGTGGATAGTCAATTGCTCAGCAAAAGATATCGAGTGTTTGTTCGTAAACAAGATTGGTTACAAAGCTGAAGACAAAGATTAGGCTTTACAGTTTCAGAAGGTGGCAACAATATGTTTTCAGAAAGGAATCAATTCTGAAAATGCATGGTCGTCTAAGTGGAAAAAGATTGAGAAAGAAGAGGCTCTGAAAGCTGAAAAAGAAAGAAAGGCACGTGAAGAAAAAGACAAGATTGCAAGATATACAGTTGTGCAAAGGATGGCTGAAGAGAAAAAAAAAGTTGTTAAAGAGAATGAAAAGCTCAGGAAGTTGTTATTGAAGAAACCAAAGCAAAGAGAAGAAAAGTTCATGTCTCTGTGAAGAATGTGCTGAAGACAGGCTGACTGAAGACTACGACAATATCCAAGGGGGGAGTTTGTTGGTACACAATGTCTATCGCCTACGTCATCAGTCTAGGCCGTGTCAGTAGCTTGTAATAGGGGTTAAAGTGTAAAAAGTTAAGTTTATTAGTGTTGTAAACCATTTCGTACGAAATGGAGTTTGTGAGGCCAAGTCGCACGAAATGGACTTTGCCATTTCATGCGAAATGGACTTATCATCTCATGCGAAATGGATTCCCTCTAAATAGGGATGTTGTATTTTCTATTTGATACGATTCGGTGAAATCTCTCACGAAGTGCTGTCAAATTCTCTGCATGTATTAACGTCTAAAATCAATGGAAAACCAGTTTAAAATGTATTTCTCTGCTTTTACTCACATTCTAACACCGATTCACAGTTACTAGATTGTTTTCGCCTCTCTAGTGACCTAGATTTGACTCAGACCGACTCATTTAGGTCGAATATCGATCCTACAGGTCATTAACCCCCAATGTTATTTGTTATCAAGCAATACTGATTAAAATGGGATTATGCAATTTAATCATCTCCGATTAAAAGGTTTCTACACCGGACAAAGAGGTATTTTTATAATACCGTATAAGAAGCCCGTATAACAGAAAATATGTCAAAAGTATTTACCTGAGCTTAAAATACAATTTATACTCAGCCGTATATTCTAATCGGCAAGCACAAGTACCTCTACTGGAGCTCTCCATCTGGAACGAAAGTTTTATTAACCTATTAGATTCCTAACGGGTCTTGTTTAAGTTGTAACTTAGACCGGTTAGTTCTATGGAAAGGTTTACGGTTAAAAACGCAAGATTAAGCGCAAACCGGATTAGAATGTGATTTAGACCCGACAAGTACCAAGACTTGTATAATAGAGGTAAACTAAACACATTCTAGATTTTGAAGTGAAAATGATAAGGTTTAACCCGTTTCTGTTAATTTATGCAAACTAGTTACATAAACCGTACCGAACGCGAAAAATGCATCACGGGTAACCAAATGAGTCATGAACATGTTTCACAAGTTAATATGCCTTAAGTATGTTGTGATATCAGTAAGATATCTTCTATTATACCCAAAACGAATTTAAAATCAAATTAAGCCCCGAAAGGGCATTTTGGTCATTTTAAAGATTATAAAAGAGGTTAAATGAAAATCTGAGGTTCTGGTCTAAGATGATCAGTAAAAATATTTATTTTAATAAGTTATATCAGTAAGATATCACACATAACATCAGTAGGTATCAAGCTTTAGGTGCCTAATATGGTTTTAAACGATACTATGCGCCTAAATCGCATAAAAGTCGGTATTTGACGATATTCGGGTTAATTAATGAAATCTGAGATTTTGATCAGCCTTTACTGTTTAAAATATCTTATTTAATATATAAAATCAGTAGAAAAAGGTTTGGTATGTAAAGGATGTGTAAAACTCATTTTATTAGCGAAAATGACATTATCGTCAATTACCGAGTCTATGCGATAACTCTATGTTATGATCAGTTTAAAATTTTATAAAAAATTCTAAAAATCTCTAAATATTATATTACATCAGTAGGTAAAAGGTTCGATGACAAAATTTGGGTTTAAATAGGCTTTATGCCAAAAATGTCGTTTTATTAATAAAAAGCTTTCAATTTACGCTATTGCGCATAACTCCCATTTTAGACCACAAACTGATGTGAAATTTTATGGACATGTTTATAATTTAGTAATAAATGTTTTTGTCCTCTTACATTTTCAAAAATCTCGTTTTAATATCAAATGGGCATAATGGTCAACTTTTAGGCATATAACGGAAACATGCATATGAACTTAAATTCCAAGGGATCATGTAGTATAACTTTAGGGGGTTATACTAACATATAATGTGGTCACAAAGGAACCCTAAGGCATAACTATACTAAGCTAATTCGGGTCAGAACTGAAAGTCAAAGTAAAAGTCAACTTTTGCGACTTTCGGTTCCGAACCGAGCCTAAACTTAGAATTGTCGGGTTGAACATGCCTAGACATGTTCAATTAATATTTACCAAGTTATTAAAGTGACAAAACTGATTTTATTGCCTTTACATCATTAGTTATGAATTTTATTTAAAAACCGACTCGTTGACTTTTTATTTTAATTACTTTGACCCGACAATTAACTAAGCAAACATGGTAATTAGGAGGTGCCCTTATGAGGGTTTAACACCTACCTAATTACGATCACGTGGCCATGTTCGTTGCGAACCATGGCTTGACCATACAAGGTCTAACTAATAGTCAAAACGTTTAATGAAACGTTTGACTTTTCGGCTTTAAGAGCCAAACAAAAATAACTAAGCAAGGAAGGACACTTACAAAATGTCCACGGGCAGAAGATAACTCAAAAGGAGGTTCCCAATGACCAGGATCCTCAGATTTGAGATTGAGAGCAAGTTCTCTAGGAAATGGTGTGAATTTCAAATGAAATTCCACCCCTATTTATAGTGTTTGAGGGATCCATGGATGATCAACAAGTGTTGGAATGGTTTAACAAGATCATTACAGGTGTAAAACCATTTTTCCAAACCATCAAAGCCCCTAGAATCAATTATGTGAGACAAGGAAGCAATACCAAAGCTGGTTTTTAGTTTTCTGGAACTGGCAAGAGCATACAGACCGTAAGGTCCATTGTATACGGTCTGTAAGGACTAGTCCAGCTCACAGGAACTTTCAATTGTTGACATATTTGACCCCCGCACTATCTAAATGTCATTTCTGACATATTTAAGGCCCGTTAAACCATTTTTAAGGCTCTACAATGATGCCTAAACATAGGGAACATGAAACATGCTCAAAAACATGCCGGATGTCGATTCGTTTGGCCGTACGGTTGCGTTGTTTGGCTAATTATGACGAAACACTAACGGACGCGAAAAACGAACCAAATTATGTGATGAATGGAATTTTATCAAGTCAATCACTAAAATAAAATATTTTAATGATTACATAAATTTTTGGATGTCCGGATATATTCAGAACGTAAGATATGTGCGAAAATGCAAACTTATGCATTTTTTTGACGCTTTTAGTCCCTGTTGATCAAATAAGTTTATTTTTGTGCACCAAACACCTCGAAGCCTATTTCTAAGCCATATAAAGGATATTTAGGGCATGATTTACTTATGATCATATTCCGGAAGATTCGATATCATACGAATTGGTATACTTTTGCAGTTTGACGCAAATAGTCCCTCTAATGCGGAAACTTGAGTATATCATCGTTAAATAGCATTGAAGCCTTATCTAAACCATATTAGGCATTCTTGAGAGTATTATAAAACATCATAATGCTTCGGGTTCGTTAAAAGGTCATTCAGAGGTATAATTAAACATACTGACACTTTTAGTCCCTCTAACTTGCAAAGTTGCGCGTAACTTCACTTATAGGCATAGAAGCCCTTAATGGCCAATATTAGGCATTGCCGAGAGTATAATCAATTATCATGAAGCTCCTGTTTTGTTAAAAGGTCACTCAGATGTAAGAATTAACATGTTGGTGCTTTTAACCCTTCATTGTGCAAACCTTCAATTAATTACGCAAACGGCTACTCTTAATCAATGAGCGGCTCAATTGTGAATATGAACTGTAAGAGGTTATTTAGAAACTTATTTTGAGTATGCTAACACTTCCAGTCCTTCTATAATCAAGCTTTTCGATTTTTCGAAAAAAATAGTCCCTTAAATTCAACGTTTGACTTTATCAGGGTTTGTTACACGTGTCAATACATCATTGGACGTGTTTTTACGAGGTGTTACATCCTCACCCCCTTAAAAGAAATCTCGACCTCGGGATTTGATAAAAGATGGAAGTACTTTTTGTCTTATAATGGACTTAATCTTCCACAACATATTTGGGCTTCCAAGGCAACCAAGTTGACCCTTATAATAGGTACACGTCTTCTTTTTGAATTTCTAATCTTATCAATCCTCAATCGATACTGGTTTCTTAATGAACATAAGTTTTTATTAATCCTCACATCACCATGTGACTTTGCTATAGACATATTGTCTAGCCATATCTTTAAATCGCAAGTGTGGGACACATTGCGAGTTCCAACAAGGTCCTTAAGTAAATTTTAGCTATTAAGCTACTTGATCTTGATATATTAGATTTGCTCGAATGATTCTATGTATCCAGAGCTTAACTTACCCTGATAAAATTAAAATTCGGCACACCCTTCTTAGGGCGATACCTTCAATTGAACCTTATTTCTTATTAAGGACTTAAGAGGGTTGCGACTTTCATCAATCCTTGATTTTCTTTTTCCGCCGATTACTGGCAACTTACAGATGATTATGAATTCAAATGATCTTAATCGTGTGTTCCAAGGAAATTTCAGATCCTGATAATTGGACTTACCAAAGTCCCGTCCATCAGACGAACATTTGACATTCCATCTAAACAAGGTCTCCAAAGGAGCAGCCTTGATACTTACATATTAACTATTACAGTGAAGCTTATTTAAGGTGAGATGGTTTTTCCAGCTACAGCTTAAAACCAATCTTAAGGAATAGCTATTCCTTACAGTTAGTCGAACAAATCGACGATCCTGGGCAGCTTACAGCGGTTCTTAATTGTTGCCTAAATAGGGTTGCGATATTCAATGCATAAGCAAAATGAACCGTCTTTCTTAATTAACAATATCGAACTCCCGGAATACTGAATTAGGCTTTATGAACCTCTATCTTAAAACTCACTTAATCAGGGTTTCGATTCTTCCAATTATGGTACTAGCCGTCCTGGAGATTTCACAATAATGCAGCCCTAAGCGGGTTATAAATCTTAACTCTACTTGCCTCTCAGGAGGTAAACATGGTAGTCTTTGGAGAAGATAATCAAGACATAAGGAGGTTACAGAGACTTTTTAAATCTCAGGCTCTAGTGCATCTATCATTGCCTGTGTCAGACAAGTGACACATTTATGTTACGAGTCCACGGATTCCTTAATCAGAGATATTTACTTGGACAATTCCATTCTGGATATCTTCCTTGAATACCATTAGCTGACTTTAGTACAATATGACCATTGGAATATCTTTGTGGTTCCATGCATTAAACCTCCATACTGATCAGGCATGGAAGCAATCTATGGAACATATTAAGATACACCAATCCTCATATGGCGCTTTTGTCATACTGTCTAGTATTCGCAATCGATAGAGATCAAAGAGATATCAACTACATATGCTGACGTACTTCACCCTGAGGGAGGGTTCTCTAGAATTTCACGACTGAAGATTTCTGAGAGGAACAGAAGAAACGGTTCCTATGATTTTCATCTGTAAGTTTTACCTTACGCTTAATATCTAGGGTTTTTATGGAAGATTTTAAAAGTTTGCTATACTTATAATTTATGAAGGATTTATTGGTACCCGAACCAAAATAAAACTCTTAGCATTTATATCAATGATAAATGATAAGGAATGTACCTGGTGTCATTATTGATGTGAACTACTTCAGGCATTTTAAGCGCTTTCATTCTCAGGCTTTCTATCCTTAACCACACCTCCTTTGGCATATCTAGGGCACGTAGTCTTGATGTGGCCTTTCTCGTTACAGTCGTAGCAGACTGCATCCTTTATGTCCTTGCAATCCAATGTTTTATGTTCACTTGATTTGCAAATCCCACAAGGTAGAGGTTTAGATTCAAATCTGCATCTCCCGTAATGGCGCTTCTTGCAGGTCTTACATACAGGTTTCTTGTCAGACTTTTGTTTGTTCTTCTTAAGCTCAGGCTTGCTCTTTTTCTTAGAAGCATGGGAGTTATCTTTCTCCCTTTTCCTTTTTAGTTCATCCTTTGTATCCGAGGTATGAACAAGATCCTTCTCGTGAGTAAAGGAGTGTAGTCTTAAATGGGATGTGGAGCAAGTAGCATTGGGCTTCTTGAACTTTTTCACGGCCTTTCTCACAGCTTTTCCAACAGCTGCGTCTATCATAGCTTGGAGAACACCTTTGTTAATTTTGAGGTTCACAATTGTAGCATCATTAGCATGCGTCGCATCATCAATGGTGCGATTGACGGTTGTCTTATCCGAGTTTGTCATACTCGAAACTTGGTTCCTAACACTAAATGAAACAATTACTTAGCTGCAATCCTGCAACCGCTATTCATCATCCTGATGATCTAACATATACTAATCATGTTATCAATAAACCATACAGGCTAATATAGTACGGACAATCTTAATGAATGTTATTTACATATATATCGATTATACTTAGCCTAGGCCATAAAAAGACCATCAATGGCATTTAAGGTTTGGACCTAGTCCATCACCTTTTTGACAGGGGATCAAAGGTCACATCTGTCTTTATTATATTGATGATTTTGGACGGCTTTAAAGCTCGCCATAAGGATAATTGAGAAGAGTGATTCCTAATGGATATAAAGCATCCATCTAAGATTGTTGAAGCGGTCTCTAAAGTATCATCGGCCAATTCTACCTTGCGTTATATGTTTAGAGCCCTAACAGGTGGATACAATAGTTTACAACATTTATTTTCCACAATAGACTTATCTGTGCCATAATCAAACAAATTCCCGCATAACATCTTTGATGAGGAAAGGTACCTGTTATGATGTTATCATTCTGTACTGCCTCCTGGGCGTTCATCTGGAAGACTCACGCGTTTGATTTCTTGGCCTCTCCAGGCTTCTTTATAAGTTTTGGGCAGTTGGTTTTGATGTGCCCTTCCTCGTTACATGTGACAACCCTCATAATTCCATGTATCCGTACAATTAATTAATATTTAATTTGTGCTTAATGACTGTGCTTGATTACAACTGTGATTAAACTGCTTCCCGTTTTCTGTTATATACATACACATGCATCACATTTTATACTGTCACACACAAACATTAGTGACAAACTTGATGCATAAAGCATAGTTAGCACAGTGAGCGGATAACCCAGAGGCATGCTGACAATGCCAGCACCTAGACAGACAATGTTTTTGAGGCCAGTGTGAGCCTGAGATAGAATACTACACTAGTAGGGAGTGTAGGGAGGTGAGGACCATAAAACTGCGTCACTAGGGGATAGTTATAGTGCCGGGAAGTGCCTAAAACATACTTTAAATGCAGAATTCTGCACTAAATAACCAAAATTCAGCATTTAATAATGCTAGTAAAGTGCAAAAACTTGGCAAACTAGTCCTAGATACTTTCCAAAGTGTTGGGAATTAAATGTGTCACTAAAAGTAACATAAAAGACACCTTACGGATTAATTTAGCACTTTAACGGAACAACACCCAACCGAACAACCGGACTCTACCCGGAGCATAAAAATATTGCCAAACACATTGTTTTTATTTTTCTGAGCTAGTTAGGGTCCCCAAACACCCTAACACACTATATATTATAAAACACACCATAACCATTAACTAAACACTTGTTTCTCTAACTAGTTAGTAACTATACATTTGAAAACTAACCCCATACCCCCCCCCCCTGGGCGACGGTCACAAAGGGGTGACCCACCCTTTGATTTCTTTGATTTTTATAATAGATCATGTTGGACACTTAGAGACATAATACTCAGTGGTTAAATAATGAACTTGGTTTATATAAGTGCACAAGGGTTATGCATACATTCACAAACACACAACACAAACAAGCTCTCTCTCTTCTCCTCTTCCTTGTGTTCGGCCGCCAACAACCACCACCATACCACCACCTTCAAGTTTCCTTTCATGCATTCTACATACATCCAAAGGTGCTAGAGATCATACAAACAACCTTGGTGTGTTCGGAAGCTCAAGGACCGCTCTCATTCTCTTTTATTCACCACATTTACACTCTTGAACTCCCCTAGCCTTGTGCTAGTAGTAAGTGTCTTAGATCTTCATCTTCTTCATATTTTTGATGGATAATAGTGAAAAGAATGGTGAAATATCAAGAAACACTAAGAACATAATCAAGTCTTGAAACATAAACTAACAAAGTGATGAAGTAGTGTTAAAATGAAGAAGAAATCATGTTATTCTTGTGTTGTTATGCTTGTTGTTTGTTGTATGATAGTTGAAATGATATGGTTCATCACATGGACTTGCTAGATCATGTTTAAGAACATGAACTAGCAAGATGTGAAAGTTAGAGAGATGTGGATGATGGAATCATCCACACATAAACTATGAACTTGAATGGATAAATGTTTTCTTGAAAAATAAAGATCAAAACGAGTTATAACCTTGTCGATCTAAAGATCCATGAGTGGTTTTTCGAAAGAACCAAGTGAGAAGTATGAGTTTTGTAAAAACTTGGATCTTACACAAGCTTAACACATTTTTAGTGAATAAACAAGTGTAGAAACACTTGTGTAATAAGAAAATTTCACAAAGAAATATTTTTAGAAATTATGACTAGAAGTTGTAAATGTTCAAACTCTTTAAAAATAAAGTTTTAAAGGAACTAATCACACTTTTAAAGGTAACAAGACTTACTAAGTATGCTAGTAAGTTACTACATGTTTTTACAAATTTTTCAAGTTCATAAGTTTATGGTTTATGCTTATTTTTGTCAAGATTGGTAATTAGAAATTGTATGATGATTGTTTGAATGATTTTACAAAAGAAAATGATATGCTAGTAAGCATGGACGCCTCCATTTACAAAGGAAACTCTGGCGAAATTTTTCTAAAATTTCAACACTTAGAAATATTTTTCTAACAAGTGTTTACAAATATATTTTTAACCTTGATTTCAAAATAAACTTCGCCATGATTTTTATTACAAAATACCAAGTGCCGGAGGTTGATTTTCGTAAATAAAATTTTGATAAATATATATTTAGAATATATATTTTATACTAAAACGCTTGTGTGATTATTTGATTATTTTGTGAACTAGTTATATTATTTTTAGGATAAAATAATATAACTATAATATGCCATAAAATTACGACTCCAAAATAATACTAAAACTCTCACAAAATAAATATTTAAGTTACGCAAGTATTGTTATATTACGAAGCGCTAAAACGTCACTTATGTATATTTCAGAAAAATACTCTCATACGTAAATTTTTAATAAAGTATTATTTTGGAAAATTTATGAAGAAGGATATAATATTTTTGGGAAAAATATATATATTTTAGAATTAAGATGTTTTAGACAAGTGATTTAAATATATTTTTCTAAGTGAGACTTAAAATATATTTTTCGAAATTATAAAGTGTACATGTATAAATACCCCCATCCTTGGGAAGGAAATACACATATAAAATACCTAAGAAGTGTGGATACGAAGTAGTTGCCTAACTATTTTTCCTAAATACAAAAGTTAAGTTAAAATAATTATTATTATTTTAACAAGTATAATATCAAAGTAACACAACTCAAAACACTAAACCTTAAGCCAAGGCACGGCCCGTTCGTCTAATAGACATTAGTACATGTAGGTCGTCACGCAGCAGATCGAGTTTGAGATTGACGTTACAAGATACGCACTTTTGTGAGTTCATGTCCCCCTCTTCTCTTTACTGTTTTTCAGTTTTATACTTCGGGGGTGAAATACATGCGATGATTATTACAAACGTTTACTTACATGGTATGATTAGCGTAGGGAGGGTTTACTACTAGATCATGTGAGGGGTGGGTACAACACTTAAGGCCATTAATCCTCGTTGTTAGGACCGAGGGACACAAGAGTGATAGATCTATTTGGGTGTAGCGAGCCCACACTCGTGAGGCCGGGGCGGCCCATAGAGGTGATTGTGTCTTACCGCCGAAGCCCGGTAACAAATTTGCTAGGTTTGAGTTTTCCTGCACTTTCTCACACATATCAGTGGCTTTGCAACCCATTGATGATCTCTTTTTCCTTATTGCTGCATACCAGGGACTTTTAATCATACATGAAAGGTTTATTCATACTCACTTTTACATGAAGTCGCTCAACTTTTGTTGATTTTTCAAACTACATGTATTTCAGGAAATTAGTGGATCTGGCGAAGTATGCAATCGTGTCAAGCTGCGTAGGAAATAGTGATGTCATCCAGGTTTAGGAGGTGTGACCCTTGCCTGGACGGGTTACAAGCCTTAAACCATGTTTTTATTTAAGTCTTTTGTCGAGTCGTATGAACATGTTTTAATTATGTCGTGGTTGTATTTTGTTTTATGTGTGGACTTTTAAAAACAATGATGTTGTGGTAACTTTTAAAACTTTATGAATGGATGACTGTCATGTGTTTTAAATTTCATATAGCATTGATATGATTGTGCTATGGTATTAAGAAGTCACACCAAATAAACCCATGCTTCCGCAAAAGCCAGGGTGTGACATTACAGTTGTAACAAGTCGCATTCTTGAATCCTTGAGTTACCTGTCAATGGCTTGAGTGAGGCACATATTGGGTCCCACTATGAGCACCACTTGAATCCTTGAGTTGCCTGTTAATGGCTTGATTGACAGCCTTATCTATCATCTTTTGTAATTCTACAGCCGTTACATTCATCCTTGTATTGTCATTCCTCATATTGGGATGACTGTTGACTTCATCTAATTTAGACATGCTGAAGCTTGTTTTCTATAAAACAATCACCAATAATTTTGCTTAGGAGTCTATTTTGGAATCATCATCTTCGATGATTCATTAACCATGGCATTAATAGACCATATTTGGTTATTTTAATAATCAGGTATATTCTATACTTTTCATTATAATTAATCCAGCTATAAGCTATTAAGGATATTGAAATGGCATAAAAAGGCCTTGTCACGAGGACAATTTTGAATCTATAAGTCATGATCTTATAGGATCGAGGCATTAAGATTTGAACATAGTTTGTTACCTTTCTTGACAGAGAGTCAAAGACTACAATTTTCGTTGCTTTGAAAGGCGACTTATTTTGCCACATAGGCTTATCAATGGACATCACTAATGGATGCTTATATTTATATGTATATATATTTATCGTATTTGAGGATATTAGTCACGATCTTATCGATCTTATAGACTCTAAGGCTTGGGCATTGCCTACCCCCTTTAACGATGAACCATAACGGTCACATTTGTCAATGTCACCAATGGACAATATAGTATATAGCCCGTAGGCGAAACACCACTTAAGGATGTTAAATAATAATATGATCATCATATCAGATGATATTAGTCAAGATCGCATTGATCATACAGACTATTATGCTTGGACGTAGTCCAATATCTTTAGACAGGGGGTCAAAGACCACCACTGTTGTTGTCTTATCGGACAACCAGTTTAGCCCGTAGGCACTTCATCACTAATGGATGTTTATAATATGATCATCTTTAGGATGATATAAGCCATGATTTCTGTAGGATTGTGCGACTGACCCAAATGAGTCGTTCAGAGGAGTTTTACTTCGTTTCAGGTGCGGAAAACAAGAAACAAAGGTAGAAACAGCTAAATCTTCACTTAAGTCACTGATTGTATTGATCTGACATTGATTACAATCAATTCTCACACCGGCAGCACTTCGGTATGGATTACAAGACTCTCAATCCTGATTTCACTCTAAAGTGTCCTATATATAGTGTCGCGATTTCGCCTGAAACCTATCAAACCATTTGGAGCGAAATCAGCCACATGTGATTTCGCTCGAAATCAAACAAAAGGCATTAGGAGCGAAATTACTTCTATGAGCGAAATCAGACTTCTAGAACTCTAAGACTTCCTATTTTCTCGTAAAACGTGCCCTAATCTATACAATGAAATCTAAGACTCGAGTGCGACTGACCCAAATGAGTCGTTCAGAGGAGTTTTACTTCGTTTCAGGTGCGGGAAACAAGAAACAAAGGTAGAAACAGCTAAATCTTCACTTAAATCACTGATTGTATTGATCTGATGTTGATTACAATCAATTCTCACACCGGCAGCACTTCGGTATGGATTACAAGACTCTCGATCCTGATTTCGCTCTAAAGTGTCCTATATATAGTGTCGTGATTTCGCCCGAAACCTATCAAACCATTTGGAGCGAAATCAGCCACATGTGATTTCGCTCGAAATCAACCAAAAGGCATTAGGAGCGAAATTACTTCTATGTGCGAAATCAGACTTCTAGAACACTAAGACTTCCTATTTTCTCGTAAAACGTGCCCTAATCTATACAATGAAATCTAAGACTCGATACAAGACGAAGTCGACAGATGTATGCACCAACAGACTCCCCCTCGAGATGTTGACGAGTCTGACTGTGTCGAGTCCTCTCAAACTTCAGTCTTGATCAGCCTCTGGGCTTCACTCTCTCTTCTCTTTTATATCTTCTACAAACTCCCCTTTGCAATATGCTAGCATTTCTTTAGTTCTTCAGCATCATCTGCTTTAGGATCGTTGTCTGGCTTTCACAGGTACTTGAATGTTATCCTGACTTAAGCTTTGTCCACAGAATCGAAACCTGGTACATCCTCTATCCACAGAGTCCTCAGGTATCTGAATCTTGCTCTCAAAAGCTTCTCAGAATTGAATAACCTGGCTCTTCAGAAGGTTGTTCCAAGAACGAAACTTGGCTCTAGTTCTGCTCAGGATTAATAACCCAGCTCATATTAACCCGCATAAACTCTACCTCAAAGTAAATTTCCATATCTAAACATTTTAAGTATAGAGACATGCACCATCACTGACTCTTCCTCAGATCAAACAAAGATTTTTGATGAACCAATTGAAAGATTATATTTTGAAAAATATTTAATTTCATAGTACACACTGCCCCTCAAATTTTGCTCATCATGTTTAGCACTCAGAATTTTGAAAATTAGCTTTTCAATATCAGTTGTCGAAAATCCTTTTGAATTTTTCAAAAGTTTATACTAAAACACGCCCAAAATCTTTTTGGATTTTTGAAATGCAAAGAAAATAAAAATACCAATTGTAAAAATAAAAATAAAAATAATGCAGAAATGAAATATTTACAAACAATATTTTTGTGAGCTTGTGTAAGAGGATCATATCAGTTTATGAGACGAGTCACTAACACCGTTAATCTTGATTACATTTTAAGTTCTAAACAATTCACCTAGATTGTCAGTATATTTGTCCACTTAAATTTTCACACAAAGTGCAACTGTTTCGAGATACGATATTAATGTCTTAATAACTTAAACTTATTTGCGTGTCCCACTACTTGAATATACTCACGTATCCAGATCCCAATATTCAGTCTTACAGGTGAGTATACCACAGATGATATCTGTAAGGGGTTAGATGCGAGGGCCGTGAGAGCTCAGGTCGATACTTCCGTATACGCAAAGAGATGACGGCTTCGACTTTTGGTGTGTCCCCTTTAGAGGATCTTTTGTTACAACAGCAATGACTATCAATTTTATTGTTTCATCAATTTGCTGAGGGCGAGCTTATATTTCAAAGCATTTGCAGAAAGTATTATCCGGGGACTAGGTCAGTATTTCCATACAGCAGAAGTCCCGGGATAATACCCCAGATATCACTGAGCATAAAGACCTAGTATCTCAGAATAAGGGACCTTTCAAACAAGATTTCAGGGGTTACCTATATATCCAAGAAGTTGTTACCCACAAAATAAGCAAGTTTGAATTTTTAGGTTTATATCTCGTCACAATCTACTAAATGTGCAAAAACCTACTGGCATATCCACAGTGAGATTGTTTATCACATTTTAACTTTCCATTTCTTTAGCATGTTGTGACAGTCTACTGATGTACTAACATTTCCTCTTTTCTCAACAAAACTCATTTTACATTTTATAATGTTTTTGGCTTTTTCAAATTTTCTAATGTTTTTGGATTTTCTGAAATTTTCTACTCCCCCTAAAATGCAAACACATTAAAGAAAAATTGAAAACACAACTAGAGTCTTGACGCAATTGTAAAATAAAACTTTACAATAAGTTGACAACCGATATCGAATCACATCAATTCGCCATCCACTTAGGCATAAACAATCAGAACTCCCCCTTTCAACAACCTATTTTCTGATTAAGATTTCAAAACACTTAAGTTTGTTTTAATCAAAAATGATTTTTCCGGAAAATAAGTTTGTTCATCAATCACTTGTAGTAGATCAAGTACAAATTAATGTCCCTAATTTACCATATGCAAGTATGCACCCTCTGTACCAATTGTATAAATACCATCACCATTGTCCAGTGTAGGAATAGAACATCTACACTAGATCATTTACCAATTGTAAGAACAACATGCCGATTCCTGCTTCACACTTACCAACTCCGGCGTAGTCATTCAACCTATAAAAGTTTAAACTCATTCAAATCTTTCACAAAAACATTTTACACTAATGATGCCGATTCCTGATCCATGATTACAAACTTGGGATCTCCGGCATAGTCAGATGTTTAAAGGAAAAGAATTTCCACCCAAGTCTGACCAACCTTGGGTGTTTTTAGCTCTTTCAGCTCTTGTTCAGTTGGGTTAAATGTTGCCCTTTTAGTTGCGTAAAAGAATTCCCATTGAATGTTTTCTCGACATCAAACTCATTTTTCTCGGAGTAAAAATGATCCGAGATCTCAATCTTACCAACTTTCTCTTTAATTTCTTCCAATTTCAGTGATGGAAATTTATCATCATTCACTGAATCTTTTACCTCACCTTGTGGCTCCTCTGGCTTTGTGGAACCAGATTCATCACCAACTTTCTCATCAACTTTCTTCGCAATCCACACTTGGTTGTCTTTTGCTTTCTTTTTGTAAACATTTTTCTTTGAACACTCACCAACTTTATGAGTTGAGTTTTCAAAAATTTTAAAGTTTTCGGTTGGTGGTTTAACATCAACAACTTTTTCTTTCAATTTTTCAGAAACTCCCTCTTTTGTCTTGGCATTTTTCGGGCAGTTCCATGCAATGTGACCAGCTTCATTGCATTTGGAACAGGTGCGAGTCTCTCTTGGATGAAACACTCCAGTTCCATTTGTTTTCTTCTCAGCAAGAAACTCCTGGTTTGATTGTTTCCAGAATGATTTCTTCTGTTCATCCTCAGCACTTCCACCTGAAACAAATTCTGTTTTTGTTTTAGAAATTTTGTCATTTTTTGAATTTTCTGGTGGAATAAAACCAAGAACTTTCTTTTTGTAGCTACGATTTTGGTTTGGTTTCTTTTGAAAACCAGAACCAGAATTGTAACCCTTTTTCTTGTTTAAACGTTGTTGCACTCTTGAAGTGTATTTTTTATGTTTTTCAATATTTTTCAAAACTTTCAATTCTGGAATATTAATTTCTATTAGTTTGAAAGTCTTGTTAATCAATTCCGTTTTAACACTCATTATAGGAAACTCTTTGTTGTAATATAATTTGTCAGAATCATTCAAAGTATAAACTACTTAGAATGTTTCATCATTCAAATTTGATTTGGATATCAAAAATTCTTTACTATAAGCCTTTTTGACCGACGACTTTGGACCATTGACTGATGAATTTGACCCTCCAGATTCAGACTTTGACTCAGACTCCTCATCAGTATCTAACACCTGATCAACCACCTTTTTGATTAACTCAGACTCATGTCAGTGTCAGACGAGGTGAACGTGACGTCAATGTTTTCTGGTAATTCATCAGTTGTATCGGTTTTTAGCTTTATATTGGTTGCTTTTTCAAGTTGCTCCTCGTTTGGTTTTCTAGGAGAATACCCTTCCCAGATCGGAGGCGGACACTTGTTATAGCTAACAGTCGGTTTCTTACCAGTATCCTTCTTCTTTGACTTCTCGTCTTGAAAAGCTTCCATACCTGCAACAGTTGGATAAATTCGATCAATAAGGTAATCAGAACTAGAATAACTCTGCAATAATCTTCTGATTCTCTCATTTTCAATCTTTTCAGTTTCCAACTCTTGCTTCCATTTTGCACTTTCTTCGATGTAGAAATTGATAGCTTTTTTGCTTAGTCATCATCACAGCATTCATCATCGTTAGTGCTTGTTCTCTCTCAGAATTTGTCTTTTGAAGACCAGTTACTGTTTTGTTCAAGACATCATAAGATTCTTTTACATAGTTGAGATTGAACAACAACTGCTATTTCTTCTTCTCATATTCAGCTATCATCTCGTCTTTTGCTGCACATTCCTTGCAAGATTCCAAACACTTTGTGCAAGGCTTGACGACTTCAACAATCTTTTCAACTTCAATGATCTTTTCCACTTCTATAATCTTTTCAGCTTCGATCACTTTCTCTGTTTCAGTCACCTTTTCTGCTTCATTAACCTGCTCTGACTTTTCAATCTCCTCAGCAACACTTTCAACTTTCTCATTTTGAACAACATTTTCAGTCTTCATTTCTAGTTGCTCTTTTGCAGCTCGTTTCTCCTTCAGTTTCTCCAATCGATCTGCAAAATAGAAATGAAAACTTTCAGGAGAAAGATGAGATTTGGCAATGTTAATATGTTTTTCTTCCTCATCATCACTACTGTCTTCGGTTGGTGACTGTTCAAATTCTACAGATTTTTCAGAATTATCATCCGATAAACCAGAATCAGACGGAGTTTTATCAAAGACAACTTCTTTTTCTGAATTAGCATCACTTTGTACACTCTCATCTGAACTCTGTGAGCTTTCATCAGCACTTTCTGAGCTTTCATCAGATGCAACAGACTCTTTCTCCACATTCTTCACAGTCTCACCAATAGACTTCATCCATGTGGCAAACATAACTGGTTCTCTAACAATCTTAGCAATGAACGCTTTGAATTCTCCTTTTTCATCAACAAACATATCCCAGCTAAAGCCTTCAGGTAGTCTTTCATCATCCTGATTGACTAAACAGACTTTGCTTTCTGGTGATATGTAGTCGTTCCAGTTAAAATCTACCAAACATGCTCTCTTTGAATCCTCGATTCTTCTACCATGAGCCACTTGTGGTTCTTGTTGTTGTTGCTGACCCACTTGCTGATAAATGGCTTTCCGGTAGTAGTCGCCTTTTCCGAACGGATTCTAAGCTTCACTAGCTTCCCTGTTCTTGCACTCCCTCTTGAAATGACCTTTCTCCCTGCATCGAAAACAAGTAACTTTAGATTTATCAAAACCTAATGTAGAAACATGTGCATCAAGAAAGTCATTTCTCCCAGTAATAAGCTTGAATTTTTCAGCTCTTCTGAGAACACTAGCTAGACACCATTTGATATCCATTAATTCCATCTCTTCGGCGTCTATCTGATCGTAATCCTCCTTTGTGAGCATAGGATTCCCGATCCGACCTGCAACTAGACCTTCATACAAGAGAAGCACAGAACCAAGTAAAGCCATGTGGTCTTTAGCAGTATCTTCAGAAAAACTTTGACCCTCTGGAAGATTCAAAGTGATGTTGCACTGGATCACATAACCATTTCCTGTCTTTGTGCTTTGAGAATGGAAACTTGTAGTTGACTCTTTCGGATTGACACTAGGAAATGAAGAGAATCCACTGCTTTTGTTTGAAGTCTGATCAACTTTTTCCGTTGAATCTCCAGCACTAAATGAAGTTTGTATTTTTGGACTTCTCTCAGCTTCTGGAACCAGGACACTACCTTTGTAATACAGTTTTACATCTTGTTGACCACTTGGGCTGTTCATCCTAGCGATCTTCTGCTGTTCCAAATCCTGACCCTCGATCTTCTCGATAAACTGAGAAATTGTTAATCCATCATACACCCCAGTATTTTTCAGAATCATCAAGTAGGTTCCCCACTCTTTCTGCGGTAACGCATCGGCTAACTTGTCTACCCACTCTTCACGTTCTTTTGTAATACTCAGCATTGACATGGATCGCACTAAGTGGCAGTATCGTTCAGTCAGCTTCTATGTGTCTTCACCCGGTAAACTACTAAACAAATCAAACTCTTTCTTGAGCAACGCCTTCTTGCTCTTAATCATATTCTCACTACCTTCAAAGTTGACTTTAAGTGCATCCCAAATCGATTTTGAAGTTTTGTCGTGCTGAAGCAATATGAAAATGTCTTCTTTAATGGCTTGTTGAAGCAGACTGATCAACATCTTCTCGGCTTTGTACATATTCCGTTCTTGATCTGTAAACTCTGATAGCTCTTTGATAACTTGCAAATCTGTTCGAGGCAACACATATTTCTTTAGAATACATTCCCAAGATCTAAGATGGTTTGCCTGAACCCAGTTTTCGAATCTGTCTTTCCACCCATAGTATTCTTCAATACTCGTCAGTTTCAGGGGCTTTTGTGTAGTTCCTGTCTCATTTTCCAAATTCATGACTTGAGAAATGGAAGCCGGAGTAGTCGGAGATGTAGCGAATGCGTTGTAGAACTCTTCACTCATGATGACGTATCACGTTTTACAAAACAGTTACTTTGGAGCGGAATAGCAAAATTCACAACTTTGAGCGAAATCACCCAATACTGAATTTGGAGCGAAATAACAAACAAGTTTGGAGCGGCATCACTTGTTTTGTCTTCTGGAGAGAAATCACCAGTAGAGTTGGAGCGACATCAGAACTTTGTAACACAGGAGCGAAATCATCACTATGTTTAGGAGCGAAATTAGATTTTAGATGGCCTTGGAGCGAAATCAGGAGATAATTTGGAGCGAAATCAGACAGGTATCTACAGCTAGAAGCGAAATCAGACCTATAACTTGAGCAAAATCAGGAATGGTCAGTTCGAGCGAAATCAACTCGGGGTCCATTTTGGTCCATTTTTAGTCCGATTTTAGCAATGAAACTTTCCAGGGTTTGTCTATGTGACACCTATGTCACCGCGACCATCAACCAAATACCAAGCCGATGAAATATCGTATTTCATACTTGGGATCTTGTATAAATATGTGTATCTATTGCACATATCAATTCTGGTTCAATTTCAAACTTTACATCGCTTTCTGGAGAATTATACGCAAACTGGTGTGTAAACGTACTCAGTTTAATGCGACAAATACTCCGGGACATCAACATATACTTAACTACCTTAAATAACCTTTACATAACTTAGAAATAAGTTTTGAAGGCTTTGGTATGGCAAAAACAAGTTAATTCGCTTACAGGGACTAAACTTGACAAACTTCGAAAGTATGCCAATTTGAACTATAACGAACATTCCGGAACATGTCCATAAGTTAAACATACCATAAATATCCTTTACATAGCTTAGAAATAGGCTTTGAAGGGTTTGGTATGCTAAAACAAACTTTTGGATCATTCAGGGACTAAAAGTGTCAAAAAGTGCATAAGTTTGCACTTTCGCGCATAACTTACGTTCTGAATACATCCGGACATCCAAAAATTTATGTAAGCATCCTTATATTATGCCTTAGTGTTTGGCATGAGAAAAATCCGTTCGTCACGTCATTTGGATCGTCTTTCGCACTTATGCGCATTCCGTCGTAATTAACCGAACATCGCGATCGTACGGCCAAACGAACCAACATCCGACATATTTTTGAGCATATTTCATGTCCACAATGTTTAGGCATCATTTTAGGGCCTTAAAGTTGGCTTTACGGGCCTTAGAAGTGTCGGAAATGGCTTAAATACGCAACAGGGACCAAAACTGCCATTTCTGAAAGTATGTGCAGATCAGACAGGCCCAGGCGGCCCGCCTGAGTTTGTGCATATCCTGATGCGGGCCGCATGGCCCCTTCAGTAACAAAAATTTTTGTCTTTCTTGCAAATTGGCCTTTCAAACACACCAAAGGGCAATGCCCTTTCACCATATCAGGAGCTAAGGGTCATTTTGAGCCACCACAACTTTGTGACAAGTGTACGCTTAAGATCGTGGCACGATATTCAAGAAACGATCCTAACAAATTTGTGACAAGTGTACGCTTAAGATCGTGCCATTTTGATCTAGATTAGCATTCGGGTACCCTCCGTAAGTATTCTTTCGTTCTTTTATTCACTTTTCGAGTCCGAAAGTCAACGTTTTGTTGACTTTCTGCATTGACCAGCCTATGGTCAACACGAAGTTCATGGAACTTCATAACGTGAGCGTGATCACGATGGTTATAGTCCATGGCGACTATACCTACTGATTACCACGTTATCTAGGCTCAGTGACAAGTCGTAGTTTCGGCCAAAATGTGCATTCTTGCATATTTTGTAACCAAACTACTCGTGGGCATCAAAGCCGTTTGTTTTGATGCCAAACCTGTTTTCTAAACATAGTTAAGCATGTTCTAACATGCTTAGCTCGTCACTTTTAGTATAGTGCTTATATAGGGTCGTAAGGTAAGCGATCTAAACAATCGCTTATACTTTCGAACCCGACCCATTTGGTCGATCATTAGGATCCGACCAAACACATTAGGTGGCCATAGCTATAACCTTCCGAGGTTATACCTTGTGGTCACGATGTTAGGCGTTCCAAACGCGTTCTACGCGAACGACGCGTTAAGGTAGCATAAGCTACCTAAACGGGTCGTAATGGATCGTAAGCACTTAGGTTAGGTTTCATTTTAGTATGTAGGCTTTGTTAAACCATATTTCACGAGTCTCCATACTCGTTTGGTTTACGAACCCGCATACTATCCGATCCTTCCGATTTTGGTCCGGTATATTAATATAGCTACCTATTAGGTGCCGTTTGATATCCCGTGATCTCTAGCATTATTTGATTATTATACAAGGAATTCAAAGCAATCTCAGGTGAGTACATTGAACCCCTCTTTTACTGTTTTCCAAACTGTTTTGGGGTGAAACGCATGTGCCTACTTGTTACTTTCATGCTTTCCGGTTTTCACATCATATACTTGCTATGTTCGATAGTACATATATAGTACATGATTTCATTGTGTTTATGCTATGTATGCCCATTGTATGCATACTTAGCACATCACTTTACAATACATTACATGCTATGTATGCCCATTGTGTGCGTACTTAGTGCATTGCTTTACATTACATGCTATATATGCCCATTGTGTGCGTACTTAGTACATTGCTTTACATTACATGCTATTGTATGCCCATTGTGTGCGTACTTAGTACATGGTTTTACATTGCATTTCTGTTGCATATGCTCATCCAGCATATGAACACATTATGCTACATTTTGAACCGTTGTAACCATTTGACTATGTGAACCGTCTTAACCCTTCGATTATATGAACCGTTTGTAACCATTGAACCGTGTAAACCAGTTGTATCCGTTGACATGATTTACATTTGACAATAGACATTTGACTATACATAAACATTTCCACAATTGTTAAACATTTCAGCTTGATGGTTTGGTTTGAGTAAGTGATTAAGTAACGAGGCGTCTGTAATATGATACAAGCATGGTGGATACGCCACTGGTACATCCTATATATAAGTGTTTGTATGGTATTACATATTGTAGCGTTATTTGAATCATTTAAATTTGAGACATATGACATTTTATACAAATAACACACTTTTCACGAGACATTGTTTTACAAACGACTTATCTTATACAAACACATTTTACATGGTTATCCGTTTAACCATACAGTGTTCTCTTATTTATACATATCATCTGATCTTATCGTTTTTCAAATGATTTACAAGACAAAGAAAAATACAAGGTTCATGACTAAACATTTTCTCAAAACATAATTCATGAATTCCGTTTTCACAAAACCAATGTATCTCACAGGCATTTTTATGCTGACGTACATATTTTCACATGTGTTTTCAGGAGATGATGCATAGGACTTATCAAGACATACTTAGGTGGACTTGTGCCTTAGTGCCTTAAAAAGAGACAAGAACTAGTTAATTTATGTTATGTACTCTTTGGTTCTTGTTTAAACAAAGTAAACATTTATGATTGATTAATAACACGAAACTTCAATTGCCATGGATTTGAAACAATTGATTCTGTTACAACACTCCCCGACATTTCCGCCACGTTTTGTATGTTCTACGTGGTCGGGGTGTGACAGTCTATGTCCAATTTTAAACAGTCTGTGAAATTTTGAACTGGTTTTGACCGATAAAACTTCCTAAAATGATGAAAGAAGGTGTAGAAGCTAGAAATATCAATGAAATTCGGCTGTAAACTGCAGAACTCCTCCAACTGGCTCTGATACCAATTGTAGGATCATGCGACTGACCCAAATGAGTCATTCAGAGGAGTTTTACTTCGTTTCAGGTGCGGAAAATGTCACACCCTGGCTTTGCGGAAGCGTGGTTATTTTGGTGTGACTTCTTAATACCATAGCTTAATCATAACAAGCTATATGAATTAAAAATATGCAAGATCATCCATTAAAAATAAAATATCGAAACATTGTCTTAGCGGGTTAACACCCAACAACCATAAACTTGTCTAAGCATTACAAACCCAAACACAACATAAACATGGTTCAAGGACTGTGACTTGTCCAGGAAAGAGTCACATTCCCCGAACCCTGGATGACCCTGGTGACTTATGCAGCGGAAAACATGCCATACCGTGCCAGATCTTTAATTCCCTGAAATACATGTAAGTTGAAAAATCAACAATAATGTTGAGCGAGTTCATGCGATAGTGAGTAAATAAACCTTTATCTTTATCAAAAACCTGGTATGTAGCAAATAAGGAAAAAGAGATCACCAATGGTTTGCAAGGCCATTGATATGTGTGAAATGCAAGTAGGAAGGCTCAAACCTAGCAAATTTATGCGTCAAGAACAAAGTCATCCCAAGGTCCGTTATGCTGGACCTGGGACTGGGCTCGCTACACCCAAATAGATCTACCGCTCCTGCCCCTCGGTCCTACCCTGAGGATTAATGACCTCAAGTTTCCGCCTACCCATTCACATGATCTAAAAGTAACCCTCCTTACGCTAACCATACCATGTAATAAGTAATCATAATCATTGTAACATGTATTTCACCCCCGCAGTTAGAAAACTGAAAACAGTTAAGAGAAAAGGGGGACATGAACTCACAGTCAGTGCGTCGCTAAATCAAGCACTCCAAATGTCCGAAAGCTGTGCAACGACCTACATGTGCTAATTCTATTAGACGGATGGTCGTGCTTTAGCTTTATAGTTTAATTTTCGGGAAACAGTTAGACAACCGTTCCTTGTATATATTTGGTAGTAAATCTCCTTCCCAAGGATGGGGGAATTAATACATGCGCGTTTATAATATTAAGTCTCACTTAATATATTTTACTTCTCATTCCAAAATATAATTATTTTTCTCAAAAATAATATATTTTCTCTTCGCATAATACTTTCCAAAAATAATATGTTGACAAAATACGCATTTATGAATATTTCCGTATAAAGCGTAAGTTACCTTTTGGCGATTTAGTGGTAATAGTAATTACCGTTGTAACTTATATGTTTGTCGTGTAGGCGTTGGTATTATTTTGGGTTCGACAAAGTTTGTAAATATTATTTTTACTCTAAAAATAATATTTATATATTTTCACAAAATAATCATAAACAGTGTGGTGAAAAATATATTTATCGAACAAATATTTACCACGTTTAGTTTTGTGAAAAATCCCACCTCCGATTATTTAATAAAGTCATGACAAAATATATTTGAAAATATATCAAAAATAGTCTAACACTTGTAAATAATTCTAAGTGTTAGATTTTAGAAAAATTTCGCCAGAGTTTCCCCTGTAACTGGAGGTGGCCACGCTTTCAAGCGTATCATTTTCTTTTACAAAATCATTCCAACACTTCTTTAAATCAACCAATCAATTTCCGATACTTCAAACTAGTTTCAACACATCAAGCTTGTAGACTAGAATGTAAAATCGCATTATTACATGAACTTGTAGTTTTCCCGAAAATCATAGTGTAGATCACCTTATATTTGGTGGATCTATGTATAAAATAGTTTAGCCTTGTAAAAACCCCGTTTTTAGAACAAATCATCCTTTACAACTTCCCGACATCTTTTATAAAAATTGTTACTTTGTCGGATCTTTCGTTTCACAAGTGTTTATACACTTGTAGTTTGTAAAAATCATATTTGTTAACATATCACCCAACTTTTATAAAACATGATTTTCTCGACACTTGGTTCTACGAATATACCACTTGTACATACGTAGATCGGCTCGTTTTAAATACTATTTTACAAGTCAAAATACTTTTACACAAGTTCATGTTTCTCGTGTGGTGGAGTTTCACCTTTTAACCCTCGTACCGATAGAAACAAGCTTATGTCAAGATCTATGATCTTAACAAAGTCGGGTTAAACGATGATAAGAGCCACCACATCGTAGATCGGGCCTCAAAAATCAACATATTCGAATACTACAACATTTACACATGTTATGAGCTTTTAACCAACAATATTCGAGTTTTAGTAGACTTTATAGATTCAAAACGCATGATTCCGACTTTTAACCGTTAAAAATCATATTAACCACTTTAGATACGATCGAGAGTGAGTTTTAAACATTATACCTCTAGCTCGGGGTTAGGGAAGAATCTAGTCGAAAATGGCGTGGATAAAAGCAAAGAAACGAGGTCCTTCAACTTCCGCTTGCTTCAAGGCTCCTTATACGTGATCCTCGACACTTGTATATACTTGGAACTTGCAAGATGGAAACCGAAACGGATGGATGGATGTGAGGTGCTCTCGGCCGAGAACCAAAGAGAGAGGGAGAGAGTGTGTGTTGGTGAGTTGAGTGTGTGAAGTTTCTAATGAGAGGTGGAGGGTTTATATAGGCAAAAGTATAATCTTCGTCCAACGGTCACCATGTCCTCTAGATATTAAACATATGCAATTAAATAATCAAAAAGGTGTACCCTTGTGTCCCCTTGGTTTGGTCGATTCTAGGATGGGGGGGGTATCCGGTTGGTTTTCAAATGTTCAGTTAGTGTTCAGTTACGTTAAGTTGGTTAACTTTAGGGATTAACCCCGTTAGCTGCGTGACGCGTTATAAAGCGGGTGTTAGGGTAATCAGGGACCCTAACTGGCTCAGAAAAAGGCTAATAATATTTTTAGCAATATTTTTATGTTCCGGGTATAGTCCGGTTGTTTGGTTGGATAGTAATCCGTTAAAGTGCTTAAGTAATCCTTTAAGCGTCGTAAATAATATTTTTAGTGACACAATTTATTCTGCAAAGTGTCAGGAATATTTCCTTATGTTTTGGCACTTTATTAGTTAGCTAGAAGCTAGTATGTTGATAAAAGTGCTGTGTTTTGTGCTTAGAGTACGTTTTAGGCACATCCAATCTCTGTATCTTATTCCTAGAGACGCAGTTTAACAACCCTTGTATCCCTACACACACTATGGGTGTAGTAAAATATTTCTGGCTCATTCAGGCCTTTAGAGGCAGTGTTTGCCTGATGCTGGCTATATCAGCATGTTCAATAGGTTATCCGTTCAAATGCTACTGTGCTTTTGTGCATCATGTTTGTCACTAAAGTTCAGTAAGTAGATAATGTAGTGACAGAAATCAAAGTATGATGCAGATATGTACAAGTATCAACAATCAAGTAGCAGTTTATCAGAAATCTCAGTTAAGCACAGTAATTATGCATCAATTAATAGTTAAATAAGTCGTACGGATACCTGGTTTTGTGAGGGTTGTCACATTCTCCCCCCGTTAAATAAATTTCGTCCCGAAATTTTAAATTCTGCTTGTAGAAGCAGGGTTCTCAGGAAATAAGTGGGGGTATTTCTCTTTCATTCGGTCCTCACGCTCCCAGGTGAATTCAGGACCATGTCTAGCATTCCAACGAACTTTGACGAGCTTGACATCTCCGGCGGGTCTTGTTCACTTTCCAATCTGTGACCTCGACAGGTTCTTCAACGAAGTGGAGCGTGTCATCAACATGAATTTCGTCGGTAGGAATGGCAACGTTAACTTGAGTTGGACTTCTCTTCAGATTTGTAGGATCGAGTATGATCTCACTGAGGAGTCAATCTAAGCTAGAGCCTGCTAAAAATGTGGCGGAAACACATTCAAGCATGATACTAAGATGTACGGTACAGAAATGAGTAGAAAACAGACAGGTCTTCACTTTTAATACTTTTACTTCATTCAGAAACGATTGACAGAGAGTCAGCACTTCGACATACAATTCAAGAACCGTTCCAAATGACTAGACAAACAGGGTATTTATAGGTGAACTGGAACCGCTTATGTGACATGACCACATAAGCGATCCAGCCTGGGTCGCTTATGTGGACAGATGTCACATAAGCGGTCCAAACCTATAAACATCACATAATTACATAAAAACCCCTGTTCTATTACAAAAACAACCTATCGAGACCATATACGTTAATCTAACTTTACAAAGACGCAGGCTTTAGACATTATGCACCAACAAACTCCCCCTTGGATTAAGCCGCAGTCTTTGTCTAGAATATTGGTCTTCAGGTAGCTGCTTTGTAACTTTCTTCACGCCCTTTAGGCTTCCTGCTCAGAGCAACTCTGATCTTCTCACGCTTTTGCTTCTCAGCCTTCTCTTCTTCCTGTTGTTTCATCAAAAACTTTCCTCTTTTCTTTTCCATCCTGCGATTTTCTCGTTCACGTTCACGTTTAGCTTTCCATAAGAGCGGTCAACAGTTGTCATAAAAGCGACCCACTCTTCATTTTTAAAAAAATTCAATTTTTAATCATTTTTCAACTTGTTCGTTTTCACATGCTGGCACCCAGTTGACCAAGTCCAAGTTAATGACCTTGGAACAACTGATTGATCGTCCAAGTCCAAATTAATGACCTTGGATGATCAGATTTATGAAGTACTTTTTCGGTTTGTTTCAACAAGTAGTTCAAATTAATGAACTTTTAACTTTTCAAACACTTTTTCACAAACTTTCTCACAAACATCATACCAGATCTTGTTGCAATCACAGCTTACCCAAACCTCATCAAATACCGACATGTTCAGCACACAGGCTTTCATCTTCCAATCCCCAGTATCAGTTGTCGAAACTAAACTAGAAAAGAAAATCTTTTTGGGTTTAAAGCTGTACAAACAAAAATATATACACACACTATTTTTTCGAGCGTGTTAAGGGATCATATCAGCTTCTGACAGAACACAAGCACCGTTAAGCTTATTTCATTTTAAACATTTAAACAATTCGCGTTAATTGTCGGTATATTGATCCATTTTAAATTCTCACAGAATTTTCAAACTGTTCGGGATACGTTAATAGTGTTTTAGAGACTTAAATGTCAACGAGTGTTCCCACCTCAGTATATACTCCCGTATCCGGATCCCAGTATTCAGTCTTACAGGTGAATATACCACAACTGATATCTGTTAGGGGTAAATGCGAAACCGTGAGAGCTCAGGTCAGAACTTCCGTTCAGCAGAGAGATGACGGCTCGACTTTTCAGTGGGTCCCCTTTAGAGGATCTTTTGCATTTCAACAGCAGCGACTATCAATTTTATTGTTTCATCAGCATGCTGAGGGTGAAGCTTATGTTTCAAAGCTTTTTGCATAAAGTATTATCCGGGGACTAGGTCAGTATTTCCATACAGCAGAAGTCCCGGGATAATACCCCAGATATCACCGAATATAAAGACCTAGTATCTCAGAATATGGGACCTTTCAAACAGGATTTCAGGGGTTACCTATATATCCTGGAGGTGTTCCCCACGAAAACGCAAGTTAAATTTAGTTTATATCCCAAACTGATCTACTAATTTTGTAAGAACCTACCGGCACATCTTTAGCGAGATTGCTTAATTGCATTTTTCATTACATATCTTTAGTGTACTGTGCCTGTCTAGCTGATGTACTATCATTTCCCTATACAACACAGCTCTTTTTCATTTTTTAATGTTTTTGGATTTTTATGATTTTATCATGTTTTTGTATTTTTCTGCGAATATCTCCCCCTAAAACTAAAACATATTTTTGTGTTTTTGTTTTACAAAGAAAAGCAGAAACTACAACTGTACAAAAAAAAATTGACAACATGATACAGTTCAAGTCAGATCGCCGCCCAGCTCGGCTTCACACTCTATAACCCTCCCAGATTGCAGATTTTTTAACCCATTAATCTTTAAAAGATAATAAAATCTCTTTTTATCAAAAGGTTTTGTGTAAAAATCAGCCTTCTGATCATCGGTGCTCACATGTTCAATCCGAATTAGTTTCTTTTCATAACAGTCTCTAATAAAATGGTGTTGGATTTCTATGTGTTTCGTTTTTGAGTGGTGAACCGGATTTTTCGTGACATTGATGGCCGCTTCATTGTCCACAAATATTGGAGTATCCAAGAATTGCAGACCGAAATCGCGCATTTGCTGTTGAATCCAGAGAATCTGAGAACAACAGCTTGAGGCTGAGACATACTCTGCCTCGCAAGTAGAAAGCGCGACTGCGGTTTGCTTCTTGCACTGCCAGGTAACAAGCCGAGTTCCGAAGAACTGGCACCCAGCAGTGGTGGACTTGGCGTTCTGTTTACAACTACCAAAATCGGAATCAGCAAAACCAGACAATGTAAAATCACCCGAGCGAGGGTACCACAAGCCGATGCTTGGGCAACCCTTCAAATACCGTAGAATTCTCTTGACGATTGTCAAGTGTGATTGTTTCGGGTTCGACTGGTATCGTGCACACAAACATGTCGGGTACATGATGTCGGGCCTGGAAGCTGTAAGATACATCAACGAGCCGATGATTGATCTGTATAATGTTTCATCCAGCTTTACACCTTGCTCATCTGGACATATACCGTGATTCTGTGCCAAGGGGGTTGACGCAGGACTGCAATCTGTCATGTCAAACTTTTCCAGCACGTCCTTGACATATTTCGATTGATGAATGAAAATTCCGTCGGGTAGTTGTTCAACTTGTAACCCAAGGAAGAATTTCATCTCCCCCATCGAACTCATCTCAAATTTCTTCTTCATCACAACTTCAAACTCTTTGCACAGCTTGTCATTTGTTGAACCAAAAATGATGTCGTCGACATAGATCTGCACAATCAGCAAGTGGCCAGCTACTTCTTTTGTGAACAAGGTGCTATCTACTGTTCCTCTTGTGAACCCGTTGTCCAGCAAGTAGGTGGATAGTGTCTCATACCAGGCTCTCGGGGCCTGGTGAAGACCATATAGTGCTTTATCCAGCAGATACACCTTGTCTTTGTTTTGTGGATCTGCAAACCCCGGTGGTTGCCCCACATAAACTTCTTCACGAATCTTTCCATACAGAAATGCCGATTTGACGTCGAGTTGATAAACTTTGAAACCTTTCCATGAAGCAAAGGCTAGGAAGATGCGGATTGCTTCGATTCTCGCAACTGGTGCATAAACCTCTTCATAGTCTATCCCTTCCTGTTGGCTGAAACCCTGAACCACTAACCGTGCTTTGTTTCTCACCACTACGCCACGATCATCACGTTTACACTTGAATACCCACTTTGTTTTTATCAGCTTTTGGTTCTTCGGCAGATCTACTAATCTCCAGACGCCCAATTTTTCAAATTGTAGCAGTTCTTCCTGCATAGCATTCACCCAGCTGTCTTCGGTCAATGCTTCTTTGTAAGTCCTGGGCTCGATCTGCGAAATAAAACATTTATAAGAAACTTCTTTTTGCATATTAGCTATATCAGAGTAAAAACAAGTAAATGCACGATCAATCTGGTGTCTCGTCTTAACACCGCTTTGTAAGTCGCCAATAATCTGTTCTGATGGATGGTAAGACAGTGTCCTCGGCATCACAGTATCTGGCACCACAACTTCCGATTCCAGATTTGAAATATCAGGATCAACGATTTGATCAACAGTCTCCTCTGCAGTCTCATTTGGTTCCTCGTCATAGGTAGGAGCGGGTTCCTCCTCTGAGTCGTCAGAAACCTCAAATGACGGAGCTGGTTCCTCTGGTTCCTCTGGCGGGATGTGAACGGTTCCACTCGGTCCTGCTTCATCATCGTGAGTACCCACAGTGGGCGTAAGAACTTCTAGCGGGCTAGACTCTGGCTCTTGTGACTGACTCTGTTGATACAGGTACATGAGAGCAATTTCCTCCTCACTCGGCTCGGACGGTAGATGAAACGATTCCCAGAGTTTATCATAGTCAAAAAGGAATCTTTGTCCGGGAAGTTGTTGTGACGGTGTATGCTTTTGACAATCCACATGAAGAACCTGAATTACCTTCCCCAGACATGGTACAAATACCCTCTTTAACGGGCTGGCGTATCCTACGAAAAATCCTTCGTTCGCTTTCGCTCCGAATTTTCCATCAACATCGATGAACGTACACGGAGAGCCAAAAGGTTCCAAGAACTCAAGATTTGGCTTGTAGCGATGCAACAACTCGAAACATGTCTTTTTGTACTTCTTCACTGTCAAAACTCTATTCAACGTATAGCAAGCTGCGGATACTGCTTCACTCCAGAAAAAGATTGGAAGCTTTGAGTCAGCCAACATCGTACGTGCAGTCTCGATCAGGGTTCTATTCTTTCTTTCAGCCACGCCGTTCTGTTGTGGAGTATATGGCGCACTAAACTCGTGAAGAATCCCTTTTTCATTGCAGAACTCGTACATTTTGTTGTTTTTGAACTCAGTTCCGTTATCACTTCTAATTCTTCTGATCGGCAACTTGTACACTTTCTCCATCTTCTTGAACAAAACCATTAACGCCTCGAACGTCTCATCCTTCTTCTCCAAGCAAATTACCCATGAAAACCTTGTGTAATCATCCGTGACCACCAGACAGTAAGAATCTCCACTGATGCTTTTTACGTTGACCGGCCCAAAGAGATCCATATGCAATCTCTCGAGAGGTAATCGGATGGAGTTGAGCATCTTTATTGGATGAGATTTTCGTACCTGTTTTCCTTTCTTACAGGCAACACAATCATCAGGTAAATGAAAGTTTTTAACATTAACTCCTTCAACCAAATCGTTATGCACAAGAAAGTTCATTTTACGAATATGTATATGACCCATCTTTCTGTGCCACATAACTGACTCTTTTTCTGTAGCTTTAGCTTTTGTCACAAAACACTGTTTTTGAGGAGTTGTTGGTGTTGCAGCGCTCATGTCTAAGATATAAAGATCATTGACCCTAGGTGCGCGCAACAAAACCAACTCGTCAGGGACTTTAAACCCCGGTTTTAAGACCAAACATTCAGTTTTAGTAAAGTGAACACTAAAATCTTTATCACAGATTTGCGATATACTCAACAAGTTGTTGGTCAGCTCAACTATATAATTGACTTTATCAAACGAAATAATGCCATTGGTGAGCATTCCTTGACCAACTATTCTACCACCTTGATTGCCTGCAAAGCCCACATAGCTTCCATTGATTGCTTTCACATCATATAGCAAAGCCAATGATCCTGTCATATGCCGCGAAGCTCCACTATCCATAATCCATCGAGAAAGCACGGACTTGGGCAACTCCTGCAATCAATTCACAAACACATCAGATAAACAAAGAAGCCCATGATCTTTTAACCTCAGACACAGTACCAAAAATCACATCACACTGTTTGGTTGTTATCGGAAAACTAAATGTGACTTTTGATTCAAACTCCTTTTTATCATGTTTCGTGTTGTTTTGGAGCTTCGGAAATTCTGACAGGCGTTTACCGAGTTCAAATTCACATTTACTCACATCATCTTTCACACCTTTTGTCTCAAATTCCAATTCTTTTTCCATCTTTTTAATCTCATTTGATGATTTAGTTTTTGCGATCCATGTTTGTTTATCACCAGTTTTCTCTCTAAAGTAAAATGTCGAAGTCTTAGGAGACTTAGAGGATTCGCCAATTTCGAAAGTCGATTTTGGCATGTCCTCCGACTTCAATCTTTCACCACGTTTGAGAATTCTGATTGGTGACACAAAAACTTGCTTGTCTTTTGCAACGACCGGTGATTTTGATCGAGGTTTTTGAAAATTTTGTTTTGTGAACTTGTTGTTTTCAAACTTAGGTTTTTCAACTTTTGGTTTCTCAACAATCTTTTTAACAACAGGTTTTATCACATCAGGTTTCTCAAACACCTTTTTACACTGTTTTGCCATGTGGCCGACTTCATTGCAGCGATAGCAAACACGTTTGTCATATTCGACAAATGTGCTACTCACAGTTTCTGCTTTCAGCTTTTGCGCTGCATTGAAGTCTTCCACGGCCTTTTGACTAAAAATATAATCCTTTTCGATCTCAGTACTCGGACCACAAACAAAAACATCATCAATTCTCTCTTTCGGCTTTACCACCTGTTTATTCATCCTTTTCTCGAATCCAATACCTTTGTTCTTTAATTTGTTATTTCTGTTTTTGCCTTTACCCAGCCCCTCTATTTTTTCTGGACTAGCAGAGCATGATGATTCAACTGACTTGTTTAGTTTTGCCAAGAAATCACTTTTCTTTAACTCATTTACGCTCAACTCGACCATCCTAAACACTTTCTGAATAGACTCAAACTTAACACTCTGAATTGGAAACTCTGTGTTGGAATAAAGCTTGTCCGATCCAATCATAGTATAGGCAACCATAATCGAATCATCATCCGTACTTTTATCCGATTTCGTCAAATAACGGTCTAAAAAGTTTCCGTCTTCCTCAGACTCACTCCCGGACTCCACTGATTTTGCCTGTTCAGATTTTTCACTAACATCGTCCAAAACTTGATCAATAACATTTTTGACAACCTGAGATGAGTTATCAATGTCAGACGCACTAAAAGTGATATCTATGTTATCAGGTAAATCATTCTCAATCGTTTTCAGTTTTATATTTAAAGCAGCTTCCACCCCATCTGGATATTTCTGTGTGTAATGATTCCACATTGGGGGTGGAACGCTGTTAAAGGCGGGTTTAGCATGTGGCTGTTGTGGTACAATTTGCTCTAAGACATAAGATGATGCCACATAACTCATCAGTTTCTTATCAATTCTATCATTTTCTATTTTCGTCAACTCAAGCTGTTTTCGCAAAGATGCGATTGTATCCAAATGAATGTTTACTTCTTTCTGTTTATCGAATAACGTTGATTGAGCCAGCTTTGTTGCTTTGTCATTTTCAAAACTTTCTTTTTTTATGATTTTAATCGACCTAGATAAAGTGTCGTAGGCTTCTTTTAATTGTTCTAAATCAAATTTCATCATATCAGCATGTTGTTTCAAATCTTGATACATAGTGTCTTTTACAAGACACTCTGTGCACGTTTGTGAACAACGTTGACACGGTGTATCAAGAATCGGAACTTTTTCACCTAAAGCCTCATTATCACAAGCCATGTTACCGACTGGAATTGACTCTGACTCAGACACTTTGACCTTGCTGATTTCAACAGCTTCAGTTTCCTCTAAACCAGACTCTTTGTCAACTGACTCTGGAACAACTGAGTCTACCTCTTTCAGTTTGCTCATAAGCGCTTTATCGGCTATCTCCTTCAGATCTTCCTTCGTCATCTCTTTTGACACGTCGATTATCTCCACAACTTCATCTTTCTTGGCTTCGAATCTTGGATACGTACCAGTTCTTGGATCTTCGAAGAAATCTGCAAAACTATCAAACACATTAGGAGATAAAACAGATTTCATAGTGTAAACAAATTCCTCTCTTCGAGATCCGAAACTAAGAACATCAGATATAACTTCTTCAGCTTTAGCAGAATCTTTTACTGAATTCTCTGTAACAGCTTCCGGAATTTCTTGATCAATGCTTTCAACAGCTACTTTACTCCCAATCTCAGGAACAGACTCAACATTCTCAGTAACTGTTTCTTCAACCACCTCAGAATCAGAATAAGCAACATCAGCAGCTTTTCCATCACCATCTTCAGAAATTACGACTTCCTGCTCAGCATCTGACTCGGTAATCTCTGTCACTTTAGCCATCATCGCTTGATCATCTTTTCCAGGAATGAACTTATCCCAACTAAATCCAGATGCAACTTCTTCATCATCCTGATTTACTATAAACGCTTTCTCAGGTTTGTTTTCGATCTGAGGTCTTTGAACTGCAGGCTGTTGGTTTGGACGATGATATATAGCTTGCTTGTAGTAATCGTTGGTGAATGGATTCTGATGATTCTTGACTTCACGATTAGGACATTCCCTCTTAAAATGACCTTTTTCTTTACATTTGAAACAGGTGACTTTGCTTTTGTCAAACCCCAGCTTCTGATCCGGTCCTGACAAACTATTCCTTCCCGTGATCTCCATAAAACGCTGAGCTCTCCGTACCAAACTTGCCATTCCCCACTTGATATCGATCAATTCCAGCTCCTCCGGGTCTATTTGATCGTAATCCTCTTTGGTCATGTCAGGATTTCCGATCTTGCCCGCAACCAACCCTTCATATGCCTCCAAAACCGATCCCAGTAAAGCAATATGTTGTTTCGCTGCAGTTTCGGTAATCTCATTACCATTTTTGATGTTGATTGCTATATTACAATGCACCCCAGTCACAACTGTTTGTTGATTCGATCCACTTGAACTTTGAGGAGAATAATCTGAAGATTTTGCGTTCGGCTCATAACTTGCAAATTTTGTAGTTTGATTTGTCTGATATGCGTTCGGAGTAACCGGAGAACTACTATCTGCACTAAAACCCGTATGAATTTTTTGACTTTGAGCGTTTGTCAGTGCAGGACTGCTCTTGAAGTACAATGAGACATCTTGAGTTATGTTTGTCGAATTCATTTTCTTAATCTTCACTAACTCTAGTTCATGTGCCTCTATCTTTTCAATAAAATCACTCAAGCTGTAATTGATAAAATCAGTACTATTCTTCAGCATCATTAAGTATGTACCCCACTCATCGTACGGAAGAGCATCGCAAAGCTTATCAATCCATTCTTCGTTTGTTTTTACAATCTTCAAACGTCTCATCTCCAACACTAAATGACAATATCGTTCAATTAGCTGTTTCGTTGATTCACCTTTTATCCCAGTAAATATATCAAACTCCTTTTTTAGCAACGCTGTTTTGCTCTTCATCATCGACCCACTACCATTGAACTTTTTCTCCAGTGAAAACCATATCGATGCAGAGGTATCTTTATGCTGTAAAAGCACTAGGATATCTTCTTTTATAGCTTGCTGCAGGATGCTAATCATTTTCTTCTCAGCCTTAAATTCTACCTGCTCTATATCTGTTAAGCTTGCAATTGATTTCTTACCCCCCACCCCGTCTTCTGGAGCTACATATTCTCTTTCAATCTTGATCCAACTCTCCAAATGATTGGCTTGCACCCAGTTCTTAAATCTAACTGACCATCCTGAGTATTCGTCTAAACTCATTAATTTTGGAGGTTTCTGCATCGTGCCCAACTCATTTTCAAGATTCACATTCTGCAAAATGTTGGTTTGGCCTTGAGTAGCACTTACACCTGAGAACATGTTGTAGAAGTCTTGACTGTCCATTTTCTGATTTTTCGGAAAAATTTTCAAACACAGACACAATAAGCGATCCAGAAACTTTCCACTAAAAGCGATTCAGAGATTGCACTAAGAGCGATCCAGACTTTGCACTAAAAGCGATTCAGAGATTGCACTAAGAGCGATCCAGACTTTGCACTAAAAGCGATTCAGAATAACCCAATAAGCGATCCAAGATTGCTTGAAAAGCGATCCAAGATTGATCAATAAGCGATCCAGAAAAGCGATCCAAGAACTTTGTATGAATAAGCGATCCAGAAAAACGGTTCCGAAGAGCGATCCAAGAAAACCTGTATGAATAAGCGGTCCAGAAAAGCGATACAAGGAAACTTGTATGAATGAGCGGTTCAGAAAAGCGGTTCAAGGCTGACGTCAGAGCGGTCCAAACTTTACGAGTGTTTTTGACCAACTATTAATCCGAATTTTTGTCCGAAACTTTCAAGGGTTTACAATTACTGTGTTTTGTACCTACTGTCCAAAATTCAGGTCATTTTCACCGTCCAATCAGTCCAGTTCTGCAAATGTCTCAGAAAACTACCTCGTATCTGGCAACTAGCTTACAACTGGCTCTGATACCAATTGTAGGATCGAGTATGATCTCACTGAGGAGTCAATCTAAGCTAGAGCCTGCTAAAAATGTGGCGGAAACACATTCAAGCATGATACTAAGATGTACGGTACAGAAATGAGTAGAAAACAGACAGGTCTTCACTTTTAATACTTTTACTTCATTCAGCAACGATTGACAGAGAGTCAGCACTTCGACATACAATTCAAGACAACCGTTCCAAATGACTAGACAAACAGGGTATTTATAGGTGAACTGGAACCGCTTATGTGACATGACCACATAAGCGATCCAGCCTGGGTCGCTTATGTGGACAGATGTCACATAAGCGGTCCAAACCTATAAACATCACATAATTACATAAAAACCCCTGTTCTATTAAAAAAACAACCTATCGAGACCATATACGTTAATCTAACTTTACAAAGACGCAGGCTTTAGACATTATGCACCAACAAGATTGGATACATGAAATGTATCCTGAACATTATTTAGTTCGGCAGGTAGATCCAACTTGTATGCTACGGTCCCAATTCTCTCCAAAACCTTGAAAGGACCAATGTAGCGCGGATTCAACTTCCCACGCTTCCCAAAGCGTGCCACACCCTTCCAGGGTGATACCTTCAACAAAACCATATCCCCAACCTCAAACTCCTGAGGTTTCCTTTTCAGATCTGCGTAGGTCTTCTGCCTGTCACGAGCCGCATTAATGCGATCTCGGATTTACGCAATCTTATCCGTAGTTTCCTGAACTACATCGGGACCTACCAATTGTCTATCACCTGCGTCAGACCAACAGAGCGGCGACCTGCACTTGCGCCCATATAACGCTTCGAATGGCGCGGCACCAATACTGGTGTGGTAGCTGTTGTTGTATGAAAATTCAACCAGGGGTAAATGCTTATCCCAGCTACCGCCTAAATCCATAACACATGCTCTCAGCATGTCCTCCAATGTCTGAATCGTCCGCTCGCTTTGCCCGTCGGTCTGCGGGTGAAAAGCAGTGCTCATATTCAGCTTTGAGCCAAAAGCTTCCTGGAAGGATTGCCATATCCTCGATACGAACCTCCCATCTCTATCAGAAATAATCGAGAGAGGTACTCCATGGCGTGTAACAATCTCTCTCATGTAGATTTCAGCCAATTTGCTTGTATTATCCTTCTCGCGGATAGGTAAGAAGTGTGCTGACTTCGTTAAGCGATCCACTATCACCCAGATAGTGTCATGGCCTTTTGGCGTTCTTGGCAACTTCGTAATAAAATCCATGGAGATTTCTTCCCACTTCCACTGGGGAATTTTTGGTTGCTGCAGAAGTCCCGAAGGCTTCTGGTATTCCGCCTTAACTTTGGCCCAAGTTAGACATTTGCTCACGTAAGTAGCAACATCGCCTTTCATCCTAGGCCACCAGTAATAATCTTTAAGATCCTGGTACATCTTATCCGCTCCAGGGTGGATAGAGTACCGTGACTTGTGAGCTTCATCGAAAATAACCTCTCTTAAACCACCAAACAGAGGAACCCAAATCCTTTTCTCAAAACACAACGTTCCTTCCCTGTTTGGCACCAATATCTTCTCCATCCCACGGAGATATTCTTCCTCAAGGTTTCCCTCCTTGAGAGCTTCCTTCTGTGCTGCACGAACGCGCGAGGAAAGGTCGGTTTGAATTATCATTTCCATAGCCCTAACCCTTATGGGCTTGATTCTCTCTTTACGACTTAGGGCATCAGCGACCACATTCGCCTTCCCTGGATGATACTTGATCTCGCAGTCGTAATCGTTCAACAACTCGACCCATCGCCTTTGCCTCATGTTCAACTCCTTCTGGTTGAATATATGCTGGAGGCTCTTGTGATCTGTGAAGATTGTACACTTTGTACCGTAAAGGTAGTGTCTCCAGATCTTCAAAGCGAAAACCACTGCGCCAAGCTCCAAATCGTGTGTGGTATAGTTCTTTTCATGCACCTTCAGTTGGCGTGATGCTTAGAGCTCCAGAATAGCTCTAAGATGCTGCTCGTGCTCAGCCTTTGTCTTTGAATAAATCAAAATATCATCGATGAATACGATCACGAACTTATCCAAGTACGGCTTACAAACTCGATTCATTAGATCCATGAACACAGCAGGTGCGTTTGTTAGACCAAACGGCATAACGAGAAACTCGTAGTGTCCATATCGAGTTCTGAAGGCTGTCTTCGGGATACTTTCCTCCTGTATCCGTAGCTGATGGTATCCAGATCGAAGATCGATCTTTGAATAGAAGCTTGAACCTTGAAGTTGGTCGAACAGATCATCGATTCTTGGCAGGGGATACCTATTCTTGATCGTCAGCTTGTTCAACTCTCTGTAATCAATACACATACGGAAACTACCGTCCTTCTTCTTCACAAACAAAACTGGAGCTCCCCAAGGCGAGAAGCTCGGTCGGATAAATCCCTTGTCTAACAACTCTTGAAGTTATGTCGACAGTTCTTGCATCTCAGATGGAGCAAGTCTGTAGGGTGCCTTAGCCACAGGCGCGGCGCCTGGAACTAAGTCAATGTGGAACTCTACTTGTCTTTGAGGCGGCAATCCAGGCAAGTCTTCTGGAAAGACTTCTGGGTATTCCCTCACGACAGGGATGTCTTCGATCTTCGGCTCAGCAGCCTTTTTATCCACAATGTGTGCCAGAAAAGCAACACATCCTTTCTGCAAACACTTCCTTGCTTTCAGGCAGCTAATCATCCTTAACGGCGTCTCACGCTTCTCCCCATGAACAACAATGGTCTCACCATCATTGGTCGGAATACGGATTATCTTCTCGTGACAAACTATCTCTGCTTTGTTACTTGATAACCAATCCATCCCTACTACCACGTCGAAGCTTCCCAACTGGACCGGTAGTAGATCGAGAGCAAACTCACGCTCTCCCAGCTCGATTACGCAACCTCGAATCACCTCGTTAGCTTCTACTAACTTCCCATTCGCTAATTCGATCGAGTACGGAATATCTAACTTACTAGCAGCTAAACCAAGCATATTTCTAAATTCTAATGACAAGAAGCTATAATCGGCACCAGTATCAAACAAAACGGATGCATAGCGTTGGTTTACAGAGAACGTACCAGTGACAACATTGGGATCCTGGCGCGCTTCCCTGGCTTCCATGTTAAAAACTCTTCCGCGTGCCTGGTTTAATTCTGGGCAATTCCTCTTGTAATGCCCTTGATCTCCGCAATTAAAACATCCGGGCCTCTGCCCGTTTCCACCATTATTTCCAGCTTGATTGTTTCCCTGGTTCCGATTCATGGCGCCCGCTTGGTTAGCATGATTGGCACGGTTTCCATCACCTCCCTGGGTTCCTTGTGGGCGGTTTCCATCGCCACGATTGTTCTTATTCCCATATCCTCCTTGGCCTCCCCGGCCAGCAGTGGCCCAACAAGTCTCCTTCAGGTGGCCAGCCTTTCCACATGCTTCACAAACTTTTATCCCACAACGACCAGAGTGATATCGTTGGCATGAGTTGCACTTGGGCTGTGCACCCATATATCCCTTACTTTTCTTTCTACCACCAGCTGAATTTTGAGCTGGCGCATTCGATTCCCCTTTCTTAACCACCATCCCGGTGCCCTGCTTGAAATTCGAAAATTTTCGCTTGTTACCACCTGAAGACTCCACATGAGTCTCTTTCTTCTTTGGCTCGACTTCATCAAACTTGTTCAACCGAATTGCCTCTTCGGTGAGAGCCACACTCAAATCAATGGCTTCTGTGATAGTTGCAGGTTTGGAGGAAGTCACCATGCTGGTTATTTGAGGAGCCAATCCCCAAATGAAACGTTCAATTCTCTTGAACTCCGGTGTAACCATATATGGTACCACATGCGACAAGTCGTGGAACCTCTGAACATACTCAGCTATCTTAGAACCTTCCATTTTTAGATGCCAGAATTCGGTCTCCAATCTCTGAATTTCAGCGCGAGAACAGTACTTCTTGCGCATGAGTTCTTTCAGCTCAGTCCAGGTCAGTGCGTAAGCCGCAGCTTCGCCAAGGGTCTGGACCTGTAGATTCCACCAGGATAGGGCTCCATCCACAAATAGCCCTGAGATGTAAGTGACTTGTTGATCCAGCGCGCATTTGCTCATGCGAAGTACGGACTCGGTTTTCTCAGCCCAGCGGACGAAAGCAACAGCACCCCCTGTGCCATCAAAGTTTATGGGCTTGCAGTCCAAGAATTGTTTGTAAGTACACCCATGCGGTGGATTGTTGTTGTTGCCCGTGTTGCCGGAGTTGCTTCCACTCATTCCTCCCTGAGAGACAGCATATTGAGCAATAGCAGCAGCAATGACTTGCTGTAGTTCGTCCTGAGTAGTAGGCATTGGCTGAGGTTGTCGTCTTGGCGCCATCTTCTAAAGATGTGTACGTTGGTCAGGCCATAGTAAGTATACGAATATAGTAATAGTAATAGCACATAACATCTTATGTTATCAATATATCACACACAACATCCCATGTTACGATCATTATACACACAACATCCCATGTCCCAACATCCCATGTCACAAGTATCATATACACAACATCCCATGTCCCAACATCCCATGTCATAAAAATATAAATAAGAAATCAAGTGCATCAGATATGGTGAGAATACCGCGATTGCTACATATATCGAGACCATAATGTAGTAAGTGTGGCATACAACCATCAATCAAATAGGGGCTACATCACCCCTGTACAAAACTATATCATATCAGTATCACATACATCAGGTACATCAAATAAGTATCAACAAAAGTCAGTAACATCAGGTGGTCTCCCAAAAGGCTGTGCAGTCACAATCGCTGTCGTCTCACCAACGTCTACCTCTATAGCACCGATGAGCTCTATGCGGATGGGGGTGGAGGAGAGGGAAAGTGAGTGTAGAGTAAGCGGCGTAGATGAAGCCAGTCCTCCTCCATCGCCTGCTGAGTGTGAATAACAGAAGCGATCTGCTGCTCCAAAGTCAGAAGTCGGGCAGCGAAGTCCGGGGGTAATGATCGAAATGGCTGAAAAGGTGAGGATGTCTGACCATGACATGGACCTAGTGATAGCTAAGCTCTCTCAAGCTCCTGGAGTCGCTGCGTATGGGACTCATGCTGATGGACAAAGGACATCAAGACGTCCTCTATGGTGTGTCCCATATGGGATGGATGATATGGATCAGTGGGTGGCATCGGAGAGGAAGATGACCAAAGCAGTGGCGTGCTGGTGGGATCGAATGATGCCGCATGAACAGGTGAAACAGAAGATGGAACAGATGTCATCTGGGGCACGAAAGGAATAGGCATCGGTATGTACCCAAAAGGGTGGGCTGAAGAGCCCTCTCCAGGCCTCGCTGGAGGTATAATCTGAGGGATCGGAAAGGTGAAATCATCAGATCGTGTCACAGGGATCTGAAATGAGAAATCAGTATGATGTGCATCTGTGTGATGTGGGGGAAACGGTGGAACATCCTCGTCAGCAGGTATCCAACCGTGCTGAGCGTCCTCGTCGGGTGGATCCAGGTGATCAGCAAATAGAGCGTGCTCAGGCTCGAGGGGTACAGGATCAAATGGAGCAATGACAGGGTCAACTGGTGCAACATGCTCAACTGGGTGGTCAACAGGGATATCAGCAATCAAAGGGGGATCAACAAAAGGTGGATCAACAAGAGGATCATCGGCTATAGCATGGTCGTCAACAATCAAAGGAATGTCCACAAGATGGTCACCAACAGGTGGGTCTACTAATATGGGCTCATCAGGAACGCCGGCATGTACCAGGTCATGCTCATGCACAGGATCTAGAGCAACTGCCTGCTCTGGGGCCAAGGCAGGCTCTGGGTCATCAAAAGCCATATCAAAATCAAACTCTGGATCAAAGGGATCAACAGGATCAACGGGATCAACAGGGTCCTCCATATGCTGGTCCATAGGAATATACTCAATATCGCGGTTAGGATCAAATCCTGGAGGAAAAACGGGATCAGAATACTCAATGTCGTCGTGCTCGAACACAAACCTCGGAATGGGTGCGGCAGAAGATGCCTGATCGGGGTCCGAGTCGTGTACAAAATGCTGCGTGCTCACCTCGTGAGACGGTGCAGATGCCACAGACTCAAAGGAGTCTGGGACGGGTGAATGGACGGGCGAGTCCTCAGCAGGAGCGTCAGCGATCATCAAAAGATCGCCAGCGGGAAGAGGGGCTGCATCAGGAATCTCATCCTCAAAAGGCTCGTCCTCAAAGAGATCAACATCGCCGTCAGCCTCGGCGTCGGGTAGCAAGTCGTATGCTGGATATGAAGCAAGGGGTATGGGAGCTGGAATCGCTACCAAGGGAAGATACTCAGCAGGTGGGTCATCGATATGCTCATCAGCGCCATCGGGCAGAGCGAAGGGCTGGAAGTCATCATCATCGGTGCTGGTGAAGTCGGAGGTATGCACCTCGTGCTCTGAAGACACAATGTCGTCCGATACTATGGGTAAAGGTCCGGTGGTATCTGAATCACCCGTGGCTGGTGAGTCCATGGGTCTGTAATATAAACACAAACATGCACAAAAATCAGTAAATCAGGTAATCAGACAAGTTACCAAGTAATATTCACATAATCCTCCTAGTCCCACTAGCCTCCCAGCCTCCCAGACTGTCCTTCCTAGTCCCACTAGCCAACTTTCCCAGCCTCCCAGACTGACTCCCTAGTCCCACTAGCAAACTTTCCCAGCCTCCCAGACTGACTCCCTAGTCCCACTAGCAAACTTTCCCAGCCTCCCAGACTGACTCCCTAGTCCCACTAGACAACTACCTCGATCCATTAGATCGAGCCTCGGCCTCCCAGACCGAGCCTCAGTCTCCCAGACCGAGCCTCAGCCTCCCAGACTGAGCCTAAAAATAATGAATAAAATATGCTCAACATTTGTTTATAAAAACGTTTTGGATCTGGACTTAAGTGGTATGCAGTAAAAATGTTTTCGTGAGAGCCCTAGTGATCATAGTCTAGACTCAAGAAGGAATCCTAGTTCGCTATGATCTGAGCTCTGATACCAAGCTGTCACACCCTGGCTTTGCGGAAGCGTGGTTATTTTGGTGTGACTTCTTAATACCATAGCTTAATCATAACAAGCTATATGAATTAAAAATATGCAAGATCATCCATTAAAAATAAAATATCGAAACACTGTCTTAGCGGGTTAACACCCAACAACCATAAACTTGTCTAAGCATTACAAACCCAAACACAACATAAACATGGTTCAAGGACTGTGACTTGTCCAGGAAAGAGTCACATTCCCCGAACCCTGGATGACCCTGGTGACTTATGCAGCGGAAAACATGCCATACCGTGCCAGATCTTTAATTCCCTGAAATACATGTAAGTTGAAAAATCAACAATAATGTTGAGCGAGTTCATGCGATAGTGAGTAAATAAACCTTTATCTTTATCAAAAACCTGGTATGTAGCAAATAAGGAAAAAGAGATCACCAATGGTTTGCAAGGCCATTGATATGTGTGAAATGCAAGTAGGAAGGCTCAAACCTAGCAAATTTATGCGTCGGGAACAAAGTCATCCCAAGGTCCATTATGCTGGACCTGGGACTGGGCTCGCTACACCCAAATAGATCTACCGCTCCTGCCCCTCGGTCCTACCCTGAGGATTAATGACCTCAAGTTTCCGCCTACCCATTCACATGATCTAAAAGTAACCCTCCTTACGCTAACCATACCATGTAATAAGTAATCATAATCATTGTAACATGTATTTCACCCACGCAGTTAGAAAACTGAAAACAATTAAGAGAAAAGGGGGACATGAACTCACAGTCAGTGCGTCGCTAAATCAAGCACTCCAAATGTCCGAATGCTGTGCAACGACCTACATGTGCTAATTCTATTAGACGGATGGCCGTGCTTTAGCTTTATAGTTTAATTTTCGGGAAAAAGTTAGACAACCGTTCCTTGTATATATTTGGTAGTAAATCTCCTTCCCAAGGATGGGGGAATTAATACATGCGCGTTTATAATATTAAGTCTCACTTAATATATTTTACTTCTCATTCCAAAATATAATTATTTTTCTCAAAAATAATATATTTTCTCTTCGCATAATACTTTCCAAAAATAATATGTTGACAAAATACGCATTTATGAATATTTCCGTATAAAGCGTAAGTTACGTTTTGGCGATTTAGTGGTAATAGTAATTACCGTTGTAACTTATATGTTTGTCGTGTAGGCGTTGGTATTATTTTGGGTTCGACAAAGTTTGTAAATATTATTTTTACTCTAAAAATAATATTTATATATTTTCACAAAATAATCATAAACAGTGTGGTGAAAAATATATTTATCGAACAAATATTTACCACGTTTAGTTTTGTGAAAAATCCCACCTCCGATTATTTAATAAAGTCATGGCGAAATATATTTGAAAATATATCAAAAATAGTCTAACACTCGTAAATAATTCTAAGTGTTAGATTTTAGAAAAATTTCGCCAGAGTTTCCCCTGTAACTGGAGGTGGCCACGCTTTCAAGCGTATCATTTTCTTTTACAAAATCATTCCAACACTTCTTTAAATCAACCAATCAATTTCCGATACTTCAAACTAGTTTCAACACATCAAGCTTGTAGACTAGAATGTAAAATCGCATTATTACATGAACTTGTAGTTTTCCCGAAAATCATAGTGTAGATCACCTTATATTTGGTGGATCTATGTATAAAATAGTTTAGCCTTGTAAAAACCCCGTTTTTAGAACAAATCATCCTTTACAACTTCCCGACATCTTTTATAAAAATTGTTACTTTGTCGGATCTTTCGTTTCACAAGTGTTTATACACTTGTAGTTTGTAAATATCATATTTGTTAACATATCACCCAACTTTTATAAAACATGATTTTCTCGACACTTGGTTCTACGAATATACCACTTGTACATACGTAGATCGGCTCGTTTTAAATACTATTTTAGAAGTCAAAATACTTTTACACAAGTTCATGTTTCTCGTGTGGTGGAGTTTCACCTTTTAACCCTCGTACCGATAGAAACAAGCTTATGTCAAGATCTATGATCTTAACAAAGTCGGGTTAAACGATGATAAGAGCCACCACATCGTAGATCGGGCCTCAAAAATCAACATATTCGAATACTACAACATTTACACATGTTATGAGCTTTTAACCAACAATATTCGAGTTTTAGTAGACTTTATAGATTCAAAACGCATGATTCCGACTTTTAACCGTTAAAAATCATATTAACCACTTTAGATACGATCGAGAGTGAGTTTTAAACATTATACCTCTAGCTCGGGGCTAGGGAAGAATCTAGTCGAAAATGGCGTGGATAAAAGCAAAGAAACGAGGTCCTTCAACTTCCGCTTGCTTCAAGGCTCCTTATACGTGATCCTCGACACTTGTATATACTTGGAACTTGCAAGATGGAAACCGAAACGGATGGATGGATGTGAGGTGCTCTCGGCCGAGAACCAAAGAGAGAGGGAGAGAGTGTGTGTTGGTGAGTTGAGTGTGTGAAGTTTCTAATGAGAGGTGGAGGGTTTATATAGGCAAAAGTATAATCTTCGTCCAACGGTCACCATGTCCTCTAGATATTAAACATATGCAATTAAATAATCAAAAAGGTGTACCCTTGTGTCCCCTTGGTTTGGCCGATTCTAGGATGGGGGGGGGTATCCGGTTGGTTTTCAAATGTTCAGTTAGTGTTCAGTTACGTTAAGTTGGTTAACTTTAGGGATTAACCCCGTTAGTTGCGTGACGCGTTATAAAGCGGGTGTTAGGGTAATCAGGGACCCTAACTGGCTCAGAAAAAGGCTAATAATATTTTTAGCAATATTTTTATGTTCCGGGTATAGTCCGGTTGTTCGGTTGGATAGTAATCCGTTAAAGTGCTTAAGTAATCCTTTAAGTGTCGTAAATAATATTTTTAGTGACACAATTTATTCTGCAAAGTGTCAGGAATATTTCCTTATGTTTTGGCACTTTATTAGTTAGCTAGAAGCTAGTATGTTGATAAAAGTGCTGTGTTTTGTGCTTAGAGTACGTTTTAGGCACATCCAATCTCTGTATCTTATTCCTAGAGACGCAGTTTAACAACCCTTGTATCCCTACACACACTATGGGTGTAGTAAAATATTTCTGGCTCATTCAGGCCTTTAGAGGCAGTGTTTGCCTGATGCTGGTTATATCAGCATGTTCAATAGGTTATCCGTTCAAATGCTACTGTGCTTTTGTACATCATGTTTGTCACTAAAGTTCAGTAAGTAGATAATGTAGTGACAGAAATCAAAGTATGATGCAGATATGTACAAGTATCAACAATCAAGTAGCAGTTTATCAGAAATCTCAGTTAAGCACAGTAATTAGGCAACAATTAATAGTTAATTAAGTCGTACAGATACCTGGTTTTGTGAGGGTTGTCACAGAAAACAAGAAACAAAGGTAGAAACAGCTAAATCTTCACTTAAATCACTGATTGTATTGATCTGACGTTGATTACAATCAATTCTCACACCGGCAGCACTTCGGTATGGATTACAAGACTCTCGATCCTGATTTCGCTCTAAAGTGTCCTATATATAGTGTCGTGATTTCGCCCGAAACCTATCAAACCATTTGGAGCGAAATCAGCCACATGTGATTTCGCTCGAAATCAACCAAAAGGCATTAGGAGCGAAATTACTTCTATGAGCGAAATCAGACTTCTAGAACACTAAGACTTCTTATTTTCTCGTAAAACGTGCCCTAATCTATACAATGAAATCTAAGACTCGATACAAGACGAAGTCGACAGATGTATGCACCAACAATTTCTAGATCATTAGGCTAAATCAGGAAATTGGAAGAATCCAATATAGGGATGACTATTGTGATTTTCTCGAACCACTTTTGTCAAGAGTGTTAACATGTTCTTAGGTGTTAACAAGGATTTATTATCTTAAAAAGGCTTCACCATCTTAGCTATGTCGAAAATGACATATAGGCTATGTTATACCTTTAAGATTTTCTTTGATATATAAAGGCAGAGCAATCATAAATTGAAATGATCTTCCGAATTAGGACATAATACTTACGTATACAATTTAATACCAAGGTAAATTTTAAAATAGGAAACTTTTCATAGAAAGTCTCATAAAACACAATAATTGCCCTAAACGGGTCTTACATAAAGAAAATTCGCCCACACGGGGACTTAAAGATATATATGTCCTAATAGGGACTGCTATAGAAACGAAACATAACAAGGGAGTTTCTTCTTCATTCTATCCCTGGAATTTTTCTCCTTGGTTCCCTGAGTGCAGGATGGGTACAGAAGGTTCTTGTGGGTAGTCGAAATCTTTCTATATTAGAAATCTTTGCAAAAGTGGAATCCAAGGATTTTATGGTTAATGAATAATATGAATCATGAATAAGGTCAGGACAGTTATATTCCAAGTTGGGGTTTCAAGACTTTGAGGTAAGAGATATGAGTCCTTTTATTCCATAGGTATTATCTTTAGAGCTAGATCTTCAGGGACAGCTGGTATGAACTCCTCCGACGTTGGCTTCTCATTTGAAGTTTCAAAAGTCTTGGGTATAGAATTTGAAATATGGTTACTGGGTTCAAAAGGTCATTCCTCCATACTGGTCGTGTGTTTATTTAAGTTGTGGTACGAACCTTATCATTTTTATACTCCGGGTTTGGAGAGCCTCCCCCAATGACAGCTTTGCTCGGCGACACGATCCTGAGGTGCATAAATATCGAAAACAATATATATATATAACAGGGATGAGATCATTCCTAATTCATGTCTAGACTCGGAGTCAAGGAATGTGCTACTGTGTCATTGAGATTAAACACAAAAGGCTAGTGTTTAATTCACTCAATGTTGGCTCTGATACCAACCTGTCACACCCCGTTATTTCCACGTATTACCAGTGGGCCCGGTGGGGAGTATCGTGACGTAGTTGATATCATCATAGTCAATAATCACGGATCAATGCACAGCGGAAGTCTAAAGTAAATATATTACAAACCGATTCGAAGGTAACATTAAATATTACAAACGGAATGTAAGATGGATTCACAGGCGGGTCTTAAAACAGAAAAGTAAACACTGTTCAACAGACTTTAGATGCCTAGAACTTGCAAGATTCCTTGTTAACGCCCTGGGCACCCAACCAATTACGTACAGTACCTGTGGTAAATACAATTAACTGACTCTTTTGAAAATGTTTAAGAAAATTGATTTGAATGCACAAGGCACAAAAATTCTTTTATAACTTGGGACAATTATATTAATAAAAATCTTGTATCAGATTTACATGTTTGTCCAACATTTAGGGCCGGTGATTATACAAACCGATCATGATTAATCGACACACCACAAATATATCTCACACGAAGTTACCCTTATGAGTGAGTATATCTTTTACATACGCAACAGGGGGTGTTATGCCTACACCTTGTGCTTAAGTTGTGGCCATTCACTTTTTAAATGAGCCAAGGATATCTAAGACACGGTCATTAACCCCCAATGTTATTTGTTATCAAGCAATACTGATTAAAATGGGATTATGCAATTTAATCATCTCCGATTAAAAGGTTTCTACACCCGACCAAGCGGTATGTTGGTGCATCCGTCTGTCAACTACGTCTTGTATCGAGTCTTGTAGTGTATAGGTTAGAATAGGGCATGAAATCCAAGAGATGTGTTTTAGATAGTGATTTCGCCCATGTGTCAAAACCTGATTTCGCTTATGTGTCAAAACCTGATTTCGCTCATGTGTCAATCTTGTGATTTCGCTTATGTGAACAATGTATGAATGAGCGAAATCAGTGAACCTATATAAAGGGTGTAGGAGCGAAATCATACAGATAGTTGTAGGTGTTCTCTTCCGGTGAGCCACGAAGTGCTGCCGAAGTTTTGTCAGAGCTTGTAATCGTTATCAAGATCAATACAACAACAGTTTAAAGTGAATTCTGCTGAAATCACACCAAAGCATTAGTTTCCGCCTCTTGTTTTGGATAGGAATTCTTCTGATCGACTCAAACAGGGCCGAAAACGATCCTACAAGTGGTATCGGAGCTCAGGAGGAAGAGTTCTTGCCATTTCAGCTGCATATTCTGATTTTCTACACCTTCTTTGTCATTTTTGAAAATTTTTCACGGTAAAACCAGCTCAATTTCACACACAACACTCATAATCATGTATTAATAAACCCTTGAAAGTTTCAAAGCTAAAATCGACCTAAATCTTAGTATTTTTGGGGTTTCGCTCATAGTGACTCGTGCATTTGATGATGTCAGCAGCTATTTGGTCTTGATTTCACTCTTAAGTCACAAAGTTTGTCTTGATTTCGCTTATTAGTACAACCTGATTTCGCTTTTGCTGACAACTCAGTGATTTCGCTCTTGTTGACAACTCAGTGATTTCGCTTTTGTGACAACTCATTGATCTCGCTTTTGTGACAACTCAGTGATTTCGCTTTTGTGACAATTCAGTGATTTCGCTTTTGTGACAACTTGGTGATTTCACTCATAAGATCAATTGTTGGACACTAAACTTGGAATTTTGTGAACTTCTGGACAATTAAACAATGGACACTGAATTCTATAATGCCTTTGCTAGTCCGATCACAATCACTCGGAATGCTTTGCTTGAGAATGATACCGGGACGTTTCCGAAACCGCCTAAACTCATGGATATTGATGATTACAATGCATGGTCCGAACGTTTGGAAATTGGGTTGAGGCGTATCATTTGGATGCTTGGGAACACACTGAAGAACCATATGTTAGACCTACAAGGAATAATGCTCAGTTAACAATTAGAGAAATGAGTACTGAGGATAAAAAGAAATATAGGGATGAGAAACTGATGGTGAGTCTGCTTCAGCAAGCGATAAAAGAAGACATTTTGATACTGCTTTAACATGATGGAACTACTTATTCAATTTGGACAGAATTGGAAGTAAAATTTGTTGGAAGTGATGATATGCTCAAAAACAAAATGTCTCTCATGAAGAAAGAGTTTGATCTGTTTCGGGGATTAAAATCTGAAAACACCAAGCAAATTATAGAAAGATATTGTAATTTGGTGAGAAATATGTCGAAACTTGGTATTAAAAAGGATACTGATGAATTGATTGAAAAACTTGCAGATGCGCTACCTCATGAAACTTGGGGAACGTTTCTGATGATGCTAAGATCCAGCAGAAAGGATTATAAAAATTTGACACTGGGAGACTTCATCAAACACCTGGAAGCTCAAGAGATGGAGCAGAGAAAGATTGCCAGGATGAAGAACTACGATGGAGAACATGATATCAGCTTGTATTACAAAGGTGGTGTCAATGAAAAGTCAAAATTTTCTCCAAAAGTCGAAACTGCTTACAGTGCAAAAGATTCTTCTGAAAAGAAATCATCCCAGGGATCAAGCAGCACAAGATTTTCATCATTCGATCCAAACATTTCTGCAACAAAGAATGGAAGAAAACTTCAATACAATATTGTATTAAATCTTGAAAGTGATCAAGATTATTCTGAAGAAGTAGTTAAAAATCAAATGTCTTTGTTGGGAATGGTGTTGGAATCCTATAGTAGTTTTGTGGCCGGAAAGATCGGTAATCCAATGCTCACAAAAGAAGATTACGATCAAATCGATGCTGAGGAAATGGAATTGATGGATATTAAATGGTGCATGGCTAGTGTGTTGAGACGAGCTGAGAAGTTTAAACAAATTACCGGAAGAGATGATTTCCGTGATGCAAATGTTTCAACTTTAGGCTTTGATAAATCTAAAGTTACATGTTTTCGTTGCGGGGAAAAGGGGCATTTCAAGAGGGAGCGCAAAAATCGTGAAGCCAGTGGAGCCCAGAATCCTTTTGGAAACAACGATTATCACAAAAAGGCGATTTATCATCAAGTCACACCACCAGCACCGCATCAGGCACAAACTGCACACGGGAGAGATGTGACTGAAGGATCAAAAAGAGCATGTCTAGTTAATCAGGGCAAATATGATAATTTTAGCTGGGATAAATATCTTCCAACAAACAGCAAAGTGTGTTTGGCAGAACAAGATGATGAAAAGTTGGCTGAAGGTTTCTGTTGGGATAATTTTTGCCCAGATCAAGAACTCATGGCCAAAGAGATGTCAAAAAACACTTCAAATGTTAACGCTTTTATTGCAACTGCCTATGATTTAAAATGTGCCGAAAAGTGCAGAAAAGTAATGGAAGCTGCTGAAGCAAGACGGAGAAAGCTTGAAGAAGAGGAAGAAGAGGAAGAGAGATTAAAAGCTGAAGCTGAAGCTGAGAAAAAGAGAAGAGCTGAATTTTTACGATCAAACAGAACAGTCAAGGATGTTTCTGAATTTGAAGTCAAAGTTGATGCAGAACCTGTCAAAGTTCCTAAAAAGTGCATGAACTGTGATTCTTTAATCAAGCAGAACAATGAGTTGCTGCATAACATAAACAGATTGAAAGAATCCTATGATACAATGAACAGAGAAATCAACAAGTATATTGATTCAAACAGTGAACAAGCTGTGGCAATGAATACACTGAGGAGAGCTTACATAGGACAGCTTGATAATATCAATTTTCACATAAAGAAGTGTGCTGAGCTGGAATTAAAGCTAGAAACACAAAGAATCGAAACTGAAAGAGTCAACAAGTTATTAGAAAGTTACTCATGTTCTACTTTTGTTGTTGACAGGATTTATCCGGTTGTGGAGAATTAGAAGACTTTTGAAGAAGTAAAGACTTCAAAAGAAGAGAAATCTGTGATAGAAGACGAAGATAAATTGAAGATTTCTGGTAAGAAACCAAGTGTGGTCTACAATAGATGTCCGCCCCCGGTTGAAAATGGATATTCACATCGGAATCCAAATTCCGAAAGAGTCAAAAAGGCAATAAACTTACAATGGGAGTCTGGGCCGTCTGATAACTTGCCAGAAAATATTGATGTCACGTACACGTCGTCCGACACTAATCATGAGTCAGAGTTGATAAAAAGTGTGGTCGATCAGGTGTTAGATAAAGATGACTGTGAGGAGTCAAAACTGGAGTCCAAATCCAAGTCAAAGTCTGAGTTCATTGCGTCAAAGTCAACATTCAAAAAGGACAAACTGGTTTATGATAAAGAGTTTTTGCTATCAAAATCTAATTTGAATGATGAATCATTCAAAGTGGCATATACTTTGAAAGATTCTGACAAATTATATTCTGATGAAGCTTTTCCATTAAGAAGTGTCAGATTTGAAATGATTCAAAAGGTTTTCAAAATCATAGAAATTAATATTTATGAAATAAAAGATTTAAATCTTTCTGGAAAACCTAAGCAATACACTTCAAGAGAACAACAAAAAATTAACAAGAAAATGGGTTACAATTGTGGTTACAGTTTCCAAAAGAAACCAAACCAAACCATAATCGTAATTTCAAAAAGAAAGGTCTTGGTTTTATTCAACCGAAAAATTATAAAAATGAAAAAGTTTATAAACCAAAAACTGTATTTGTTTCAGGGAAAACATCAGAGGACGAGAAAGAACAAATGTTCAGAAAGCAGACGAATCAGGAATTCCTTGCGAAGAAGCAAGAAGACATAAAGAAGAATACTGTTCCAAAGAAGATAGAAACCAGAACCTGTTTTCAGTGTAAAACTGTTGGTCATATTGCTAGGGACTGTCCGAAGACGTTCAAACCAAAACAGGAAGTTTCTGATAAATTGAAAGAGAAAGTTGTGGATAACACTGAACTGAAAACCCGAAAGTTTACTGGCTTTGAAAATTCGACCTTTGAGAAGGGAGAATGTTCAAAGAGTGTTTTGAAAAGAAAAGAAAATGCAATAAAACAAAAGTGGGTTGTGAAGGGTTCAGGTAACAATTCTGGTAATGAACCTGATTCCACAAAATCAGAGGAGCCACGTGTTGAGAAAAAGGTTGAAAAATCAGTTCCAACTATGAACGATGAAAATTTTCCACCTTTGCGTGCTGAAAATTTTATGAAGAAAGTTGGAAAAACAGAAATTTCAAATCAATTTTATTCTAACAAGAAGAAATTTGATGTTGAGAAGACCTTCAATGGAAATGTGAAATCTATCTTTGGACAAATGGTCAATGGTAAAGCCAAAAATGTCAAAGATTTTTATACTTCTAAAAGACGTGTTCACAAGTCCGTTGAAAGCAACGATGAAGAAAATGAGGATGATACACCCAAGGAAGGTCAGGCTTGGGTGGATATATTTTTCAAAGAGTAAAAACCTGACTTGCCAGAGATCCCAAGTTGGTAATCGCGGATCATGAATCGGCATCTTTCTTAATCTGTGTTTGAGAAGTTTTGCAGGACTTGCCGGAACTCCCAGGTTTGTAAGCTTGGAGTAGGAATCGGCATCTTGAGAATTCAACCAACAGATGGTAATTCGTTGAAAAACAGGTTTGAAATGCTTAATTGTTAATCCTACAAGTGGTATGTATGATTGTTGTTTTCACATATGGTTCAGAATTTGATCCAGATTGATTCCTACAAGTGGTTAAATCAAGGTCATTAAATTGAACTTGAGTTAACTATCATTCATAAAATTGGCAAACAATGTGATGATTTGATCCCCAATCTTTACAAGTGGTAAAATCAACAAAACTTATTTTTCTGGAAAAAACTATTTTGATTAAAACAAACTTAAGTGTTTTGAAATCTTAATGGGAAAATAGTTTGTTGTGAGGGGGAGTTCTGATTGTTTATGCCAAGCGGATGGAGATTTGAGGCAATTCGATATCAGTTGTCATGTTCTGTATAGTTTGTTTTCAATTTCTTTAAATGTTTTTGAATTTTAGGGTGAGTAAGAAATTATCAGAAAATCCAAAAACATTGGAAAATTCAAAAAAACCAAAAACATGATAAAATGAAAAATGAGTTTTTGTTGCATAAAAGAGGAAATGATAGTACATCAGTGGACTATCACAACATGCTAAGGAAATGTAAAGTAAAAATGTGATAAACAATCTTACTGTGGATGTGTCAGTAGGTTTTCGCACATTCAGTAAACTGAGACCAGATATAAACATAAAATGCAAATTTGCTTGTTCTGTAGGTTAACAACTTCTTGGATATATAGGTAACCCCTAAAATCTTGTTTGAAAGGTCCCGTATTCTGAGATACTAGGTCTTTATACTCAGTGATATCTGGGGTATTATCCCGGGACTTCTGTTGTATGGAAATACTGACCTAGTCCCCGGATAATACTTTCTGCAAAAGCTTTGAAATATAAGCTCGCCCTCAGCAACTTGATGAAACAATAAATTTGATAATCACTGTTGTTGTAATAAAAGATCCTCTAAAGGGGACACACCAAAAGTCGAAGCCGTCATCTCTTTGCGTATACGGAAGTATCGACCTGAGCTCTCACGGCCCTCGCAATTTAACCCCTTTACAGATATCATCTGTGATATACTCACCTGTAAGACTGAATATTGGGATCTGGATACGGGAGTATATTCAAGTGGTGGGACACACGAATAAGTTTAAGTAATTAAGACACTAATTGCGTATCTCGAAACAGTTGAACTTTTTGTGAAAATTTAAGTGGACAAACATACTGACAATCTAGGTGAATTGTTTAGAACTTAAAATGAAACCAACCTTAACGGTGTTAGTGTTATGTCTCAAAAACTGATATGATCCTCTTGCAAGAACTTTCAAAAATATTGTCTGTAAATAGTTCATTTCTGCATTTATTTTCTTTCAGAAAATCCAAAAAGATTTTAGTGTGTTTTAGCATAAATTTTTTTAAAAAATTCAAAAAGATTTTCGACAGCTGGTATTGAAAAGCTGATTTTTGAAATTCCAAGTGCTAAACATGAAGAACAGGTTTGGGAGAGAGAATGTGAAGATGTTAAATTTACATGATAAAGAGCTAAGAAAAATCCTGAATATAAAAATCTTTATTAAATGTTGCTTGTAAAAGTTTCATAAGCATAAAGATTTAATCTTTGAAGAAACTTATGTGTTGGGTAGAGATTGTGCAGGTAAATGTGTGCCAGGTGACAATCCTGAACCAGATAAGAGCCTGATCATGATCTTAGAATGAATCTTGAAGTTGAGAATTCCAGACTACGATCCCAGCAGATTGAAAGGGGAAGTGTGAAGACACCGTGATAAAGCAAAGAAAGCCAGTATTGATTCTGGATTTGCTGATGCTGATGAAGTTTAAAGATTCAACATTCGAGAGAGGAGTTTGTTGATGATGAAGACAGAAAATGAGGATTCTTGCAATGACAAATACTTCAGAGGAAGATTGAAGACTGATAAAGACTGTAGGTTGACAATCGAAGACTCGACACTGAAGACTCCATCAACATCCGAGGGGGAGTTTGTTGGTGCATCCGTCTGTCGACTACGTCTTGTATCGAGTTTTGTAGTGTATAGGTTAGAATAGGGCATGAAATCCAAGAGATGTGTTTTAGATTGTGATTTCGCCCATGTGTCAAAACCTGATTTCGCTTATGTGTCAAAACCTGATTTCGCTCATGTGTCAATCTTGTGATTTCGCTTATATGAACAATGTATGAATGAGCGAAATCAGTGAACCTATATAAAGGATGTAGGAGCGAAATCATACAGATAGTTGTAGTTGTTCTCTTTCGGTGAGCCACGAAGTGCTGCCGAAGTGTTGTCAGAGCTTGTAATCGTCATCAAGATTAATACAACAACAGTTTAAAGTGAATTCTGTTGAAATCGCACCAAAGCATTAGTTTCCGCCTCTTGTTTTGGATAGGAATTCTTCTGATCGACTCAAACAGGGCCGAAAACGATCCTACACGGTATTTTTATAATACCGTATCCCAAGCCCGTATAACGGAAAATAAGTCAAAAGTATTTACCTGAGCTTAAAATGCAATTTATACTCAGCCGTATATTCTAATCAGCAAGCACAAGTACCTCTACTGGGGCTCTCAATCTGGAACGAAGGTTTTATTAACCTATTAGATTCCTAACGGGTCTTGTTTAAGTTGTAACTTAGACCAGTTAGTTTTAAGGAAAGGTTTACGGTTCAAAACGCAAGATTAAGCGCAGACTGGATTAGAGTGTGATTTAAACCCGACAAGTACGAAGACTTGTATAATAGAGGTAAACTAAGCACATTCTGGATTTTGAAGTGAAAATGATAAGGTTTGATCCGTTTCGGTTAATTTATGCAAACTAGTTACATAAACCGTACCGAATGCGAAAAATGCATAACGGGTAACCAAATGAGTCATGAACATGTTTCACAAGTTAATATGCCTTAAATATGTTGTGATATCAGTAGGATATCTTCCATTATGCCCAAAACGAACTTAAAATCAAATTAAACCCCGAAAGGGCATTTTGGTCATTTTAAAGATTATAAAAGAGGTTAAATGACAATCTGAGGTTCTGGTTTAAGATGATCAGTAAAAATATTTATTTTAATAAGTTATATCAGTAAGATATCTCACATATGTGAAATTTATCATTTATGGCCAAACTATGCACCGTAGGGGCATTTTGGTCATTTCACATATGCTTTAAGGGTTAATTTTGGAAATCTGAGTTCAAAACTTTTATTAACTGTTAACGTATAAAAATTTATTCATAACACCAGTAGGTATCAAGCTTTAGGTGCCTAATATGGTTTTAAACCATACTATGCGCCTAAATCGCATAAAAGTCGGTATTTGACGATATTCGGGGTTAATTAATGAAATCTGAGATTTTCATCAGCCTTTATTGTTTAAATTACTTATTTAATATATAAAATCAGTAGAAAAAGGTTTGGTATGTAAAGGATGTGTAAAACTCATTTTATTAGCGAAAAGTGCATTATCGTCGAGTCTATGCGATAACTCTATGTTATGATCAGTTTAAAATTTTATAAAGATTTCTAAAAATATCCAAATATTATATTACATCAGTAGGTAAAAGGTTTGATGACAAAATTTGGGTTTAAATAGGCTTTATGCCGAAAATGCCGTTTTATTAATAAAAAGCTTTCAATTTACGCTATTGCGCATAACTCCCATTTTAAACCACGAACTAATGTGAAATTTTATGGACATGTTTATAATTCAGTAATAAAGGTTTGTGTCCTCTCACATTTTCAAAAATCTTGTTTTAATATCAAATGGGCGTAATGGTCAACTTTTAGGCATATAACGGAAACATACATATGAACTTAAATTCCAAGGGATCATGTAGTATAACTTCAGGGGGTTATACTAACATATAATGTGGTCACAAAGGAACCCTAAGGCATAACTATACTAAGCTAATTCGGGTCAGAACTGAAAGTCAAAGCAAAAGTCAACTTTTGTGACTTTCGGTTCCGAACCGAGCCTAAACTTAGAATTGTCGGGTTGAACATGCCTAGACATGTTCAATTAATATTTACCAAGTTATTAAAGTGACAAAACTGATTTTATTGCCTTTACATCATTAGTTATGAATTTTATTTAAAAACCGACTCGTTGACTTTTTATTTTAATTACTTTGACCCGACAATTAACTAAGCAAACTTGGTAATTAAGAGGTGCCCTTTTGAGGGTTTAACACCTACCTAATAACGATCATGTAGCCATGTTCGTTGCGAACCATGGCTTGACCATACAAGGTCTAACTAATAGTCAAAGTGTTTATTGAAACGTTTAACTTATCGGCTTTAAGAGCCAAATAAAAATAACTGAGCAAGGAAGGACACTTACAAAAGGTCCAAGGACAGAAGATAACTCAAAAGGAGGTTCCCAATGACCAGGATCCTTAGATTTGAGATTGAGAGCAAGTTCTCAAGGAAATGGTGTGAATTTCAAATGAAATTCCACCCCTATTTATAGTGTTTAAGGGATCCATGGATGATCAACAAGTGTTGGAATGGTTTAACAAGATCATTACAGGTATAAAACCATTTTTCCAAACCATCAAAGCCCCTAGAATCAATTATGTGAGACAAGGAAGCAATACCAAAGCTGGTTTTCAGTTTTCTGGAACTGGCAAGAGCATACGGACCATAAGGTCCATTGTATACAGTCCCTAAGGACCAGTCCAGCTCACAGGAACTTTCAATTGTTGACATATTTGGCCCCTGAACTATCTAAATGTCATTTATGACATATTTATGGCCAGTTAAACCATTTTAAGGCTCTACAATGATGCCTAAACATAGGGAACATGAAATATGCTCAAAAAGATGCCGGATGTTGGTTCGTTTGGCCGTACGGTTGCGTTGTTCGGCTAATTACGACGAAACACGAACGGACGCGAAAAACGAACCAAATTACGCGATGAATTGAATTTTATCAAGTCAATCACTAAAATAAAATATTTTAATGATTACATAAATTTTTGGATCTCCGAATATATTCAGAACGGAAGATATGCGCGAAAATGCAAACTTATGCATTTTTTTACGCTTTTAGTCCCTGTTGATCAAATAAGTTTATTTGTGTGCACCAAACCCCTCAAAGCCTATTTCTAAGCCATGTAAAGGATATTTAGGGCCTGATTTATTTATGATCATATTCCGAAAGGTTCGATATCATACGAATTGGTATACTTTTGCAGTTTGACGCAAATAGTCCCTCTAATGCGGAAACTTCAGTATATCATCGTTAAATAGCATTGAAGCCTTATCTAATCCATATTAGGCATTCTTGAGAGTATTATAAAACATCATAATGCTTCGGGTTCGTTAAAAGGTCATTCAGAGGTATAATTAAACATATTGACACTTTTAGTCCCTCTAACTTGCAAAGTTGCGCGTAACTTCACTTATAGGCATACAAGCCCTTAATGGCCAATATAAGGCATTCCTGAGAGTATAATAAATTATCATGAAGCTCCCGGTTTGTTAAAAGGTCACTCAGAGGTAAGAATTAACATGTTGACGCTTTTAACCCTTCATTGCGCAAACTTTCAATTAATTACGCATACGGCTACTCTTAATCAACGAGCGGCTCAATTATGAATATGAATACCGTAAGAGGTTATTTAGAAACTTATTTTGAGTATGCTAACACTTCCAGTCCTTCTATAATCAAGCTTTTTGATTTTTCAAAAAAAATAGTCCCTTGAATTCAACGTTTGACTTTATCAGGGTTTGTTACAGGTGTTAATACATCGTTGGACGTGTTTTTACGAGGTGTTACACTTAATTAATGCATGATTAGGTCGTGTAAAGTATAGCAATCATAGGACATGGTTAAATATGTCAAATAATATCGTTACATTCGTCGTGTCGGTAGAAAACAACAAACTATGTCCAAATATGTTGGCAAAATGCAGAAAACACTATTCACCGGAACACACTATTCATGTCAGCTAGTTCTGAAAACTGTCTGAATGAGCAACGAACGACTTGAAAGCATACTATAGTTGAAATACAAATAAAAAAAACCCCTAATTAAGGGCACCAAATGATAAACATACATAAACTTTCCGGAAAATGCACATAAACATAAAGTGTCCGATCCGCACCAAACTATAACAAAAATAAATTGTCTGTGACACTAAAATCCAACATTTTAATGCTCATGAGACTTGTATATAAGGTTATGCATCATAAATAAGTTTAGAGATATCAATGGGATACCCGAAACATAAACTCCCGGTGTTATGCCGCAACTTTTACACATTACCTAAATTCGAGCCGCTAGGCCAACAAGTTAAATCTCTACTATCCAATTGTCTAAACTAAAAACTAGCAAACTAGTTAGCCATATTTGGGCGTCAAAACGCCTTGAATAAATGCCATAACATCGATGGTAAAATAAAACTATAGCTCCTGGTGTTATATAGCATCTTTTATATAACACCCGATATCGAACCGATGAGCGAACTAGTAGCATTTTTACCATCCAAATCAATACCCACTAAACTAATAAACTAGTTAGACTTTATTTAAAACACTAAACTACCACTAATACCCTAATTAACCTAACTACCAATAAAGCTACCAATTAACAAATTCAACACATGTTTTATATGTAAAAATAATAATAAACAATCACCACCATACCCTTCCCCCCATCGGTCATACCCCCTAATGTTGGGTTCGTAGGCTTTAAGGGTAGCCGACCCTAAGTAGGGTTAGTCGGCCCTAGTTATTAGGCCCACTTAGTTAACTTGTTGGCCAAGTATGAAACCCTAATCTTGTTCTATAAATACCTATGACGTAATTGTAGTCTATGTCAATCTGAAAACACTTGTGAGCATCTAATAAAAGTAAAACCCTAGTTGCAACCCGTGGACGTAGGTCTCCTTGACCGAACCACGTAAATTCTCGTGTTCTTTATTTTCTGCTAGTGTCTGTGTGTGTTTCTTCCGCTTCCGCTCGAGCCTACTCTGATTCGATACCCCTAACAAGTGGTATAAGAGCCAAAGGTTCAGTTAAATACACGGTTCACACGGTTATCACAGGAGATGGAGAGAGAGTTGGACGCTATGCTTCCATATCGTTCGTTGATCGTTTCAGACAATTTTTAGAACTTGCTGGCATGAATAGCGTGTTCAGATGAATAGTGTTTTTCAACATTTTGCTACCAATATTTTGGGACATGGTTTATATCATCTCGCGACATGGCGAACACTAACATGTGTTATGAATTGTATTATATGTCCTACGTGCTAGACTTTATCAGACTCAATTACGCAAAATTTAAATTTAATGCATGAGATTATGTAAAATAAATAGTGATTAAAGTGTACGAAATTATTGATTATTTTCCGTTTGTCACAAATGTAACCATTGTAAAACATTTTCTTATCGTAAACTATACCAATTACCGCTACCATAATGAACCGAGTTGTGTTTCTTGTGTCGTAAACTATTCCGAGTTTGGTATTATACTTGTAACGGAACAAACTAAACCGGTACCGACTAAACAACGTCGGTACCCTTATCAATATTCTTTATTATGGTTTTTGACTAATATAACATATATTTTTCTTTTCATATATAATATTTTATAAAAATCCGAATATACCGTTGCGACACGATTACTTGTATCTACTTTTTGATATATATTTTATTCAAAACCGATCCCCTACAATGAACCTACTCGTATGATTTTTATTTAGCAGGTAACTATTTTAAAATATCAAATATTACATGTATTAAAAAATAAATAAGAGGGTGAGTATGTGAAACGATAACATAGGTTAAATCAGGGAGGAAGTCAGAGGCGTAGCTTTTAAGGGGCCGGGAGGGGCGCCCGACCCACCGAACTTTTCGCTCAGTAGTGTTATGTATGTACATTTCGAGTAAATTTTTTTAGGTATATACGTTTTCGACCCCCCCCCCCCCCGGTTTTATAAAAAAAAAACATTTACTTATATAGAATTTTTAGGTTCCGTGACTTCCGATCCCCCGGTGGAAATTTTCAAGCTTCGCCACTGGAGGAAGTTGATGATGTGGTTCTAACGTGATAGCGAATAAGAGCTCACACTCACTTATCATAACACGTGCCCTTATACCAATGCTTCGTCCCTAAAAATATCGTATCAGTTAAGCAGGTATTGGAAATATCGAGTTAGTTAATACTAACTAGTCTTAATTATTATTTTTATGACAAAATGAATTTATAGTTAAACTATGACCTAATAACTAGTAACACCTTTCTTTTCATTTCCGTTGTCAAAGGTAATCCCTTTAGATAATCATCATAATTTTATACTTAATTTACACTCGATTCCACTCACCATTAATGTTTGTTTTCCTATTTCGCTCATCTGAATCAATGATTACTAGTGGGAATGCACGCGCGTTGCCACGGGTACTAATGTTTTTGGGCGCACGTTGCGTTACAGATTTCATGTATTTTGCCCACCACATGAAGCTATAAACTTGAGGTTTCAAGTGAGTGGTTTCCCTTTTTTTGTGAAATATGCACCTTTATACAAATATGTTGCCTATCAATAGACACCTCAGCGCCACATAATCAAAGGGGGGAAACCACACTCATGTGGATGGAAAGGTGTGGTGGTAATGTGGGTGTGGAGCTTTTTATAATAATTACCTAACTCTTACTCTAAAATATATAAAATATTTCTTGATTTCTGAATGGGTGAAACATGTGTTACGAACCCAACCCAGCTGACCAAGGTTTATTCAAGAAAGAAGCACAAACAGGTCAAAGCCCAAATTTTATTTGAAATGATAGATGGGTCTTTCAATGACCAGTATACCAAAAGTAGTAGCTGAGCGGAGAGTTTTTGAAGCAGTTATCCATCTCCTACTGGAGGCTAGGTTATAGGATCACACGTTATGCTTTTGTTTCTTGTTCGGTAATTTTGTTATCGTGTAATTGGAGACTTGCCCTTTTGAAATCAGGCATACTCAGTATTTGATTTCCAGTCATTTTAATTCAGTGATCCTAGTTCTATCAACATGAGTAGTGGAACATGTGTCAGAAGCTTTGAACCAAATATTTGTTACACTCTGACTTTTGCGGAAGCGTGGTTTATTTGGTGTGACTTCTTAATACCATAGCAACAATCATAACAGTGCTATATGATAAAACACGAGATGCTCATCCATTAATATAGTTGTCACACCCCGACCACGTAAAACAACAAAACGTGGCGGAAACGTCGGGGAGTGTTGTAACAGAATCATTGTTTCACAACCATGGAATAAATAGTTTCGTTTTATTGAATTATTGAACTAAATGTTTTGATACAAATTAGATAAATACAACTATTATCCTCCAAGTTTTAAAGTCGCTAAGGCCTTGTCCATTCCTATGTGAGAATACACCAATATCATCATCAAATGCCATCAACTAATGTACCTGAAACACATGTGAAAATAGGTACGTCAGCATAAAAATGCCGGCGAGTACATAGGTTTTGTATGAGTTTCAGATTCATGGCTCGTTTTACATATTGCAATACTTATTTAAAAACCTTGTTTTGAAAAGTATAGTATTGCGACACAAATAACCAAATCAAATCAAATTGGTTATATTTCATAAAAAAAAATCTCGTAGCCATGATTCTTAACCCCAAAACATTTGTTTAATTAAATCCAGATTTGTAAATCGTTTATGGAATAAAACTCGAATAGTATAATATATTGTTGGAAAACCTTGTATTACAACTTTGTTTTATTTACCATTGCCCAAGTGATCTAGATAACGCAACGATATATAATGTATTAAAAGCACTAATATATAGGAAGTACCAGCGGCGTATCCACCATGCTTTTAACACATTATACCCGCCCCGTTACCTAATCACTTCCCTAACCCAACGGTTCAAACAGATTCAAACAGTTCGTGTCAATCAACGGTTACAAACGGTTCACATAGTCAAATAGTCACTAACGGTTCACATAGTCAAATGGTTACAAACGGTTCACATAATCCAACGGATCATCTAGTCAACGGTTATAAACGGTTCACATAATCAATGGTTACTAACGGTTCACATAGTCAAATGGTTACCAACGGTTCATATGATCAAATGGTTACAACGGTTCAAATGATCATATGGTTACAACGGTTCAAAATGTAAAACAATGTGTCCATATGCTGGATGAGCATATGCGACATAATGTAGTATATGGAAATCAATGTGCTAGCATGTTACGTGAACATACATAGCAAAACACAATGAAATCGTGTACTAATAATGTACTATTGAACATAGTAAGTATATGATATAAAAACATGGGAAACATGAAAGTATCAAGTAGGCACATGTGTTCCACCCCAAAACAGTTTGAAAACAGTAAAAGAGGGGACTATGTACTCACCTGAGGGTGCTTAGAAGTCTTGAACAACAACCAAGCAAAGCTAGAGTGATCAGGGAATCAAACGGCACCCTATATAGGTAACTATGTAAATAACCGGACCTAAATCGGGAGATAGGATAGAATGAGGTTCTATAAATCAAATGAGTAATTGAACTCATATGGTATGATTTAATAGACCCTACATTCTGATTGAAAGGCCTACCTAAGTGCTTTTGACCCGTTTCGACACGTTATGGTAACATAAGCTACTATAAGGCGTCGTTAGCGTAAAACTATGTTCGGATGGTTAACTATGTGCTATGCCAAGTCTTACATGCCCAATTATCCCTAAACATGTTACAAAATCAGATTATATGTCAAAAATAAGTTCACATAGGCAAAATACGGATTTTAGCTTTAAAAGGGCATTTTGGTCATTTCCTATGGGCATACAAGCTAACTAGCAAATGACTAACCAATCCTATGTGATCATAAGGTATAACCTCAGTGGTTATTCCCTATGCACTATGATCACTAACTAAGCTTGGTCGGATCCTAAAGATCGACCAAACGGGTCGGGTTCGAAAGGCTAAGCGGTGGTTTAGACCGCTTACCTCACGACCCTAAACAAGCACAAACTAATAGTGTCGTGTTAGACATGTCAAAACATGTCTAACCTACTGATTTGGTATCAAAACAAAGTGTTTTGATACCCTAAAGTAGTTCCGAGGCAAAATGCGTGCTAAAACGCATTTTGACCGAAACTTTGACTCGACACTACAACTAGATAACGTGGTAATCAGCGGTTATAATCGCGAAGGATTATAACTATCGTGATTACAATCACGTTTCAAAGTTCAATTGAACTTTGACTTGACCAATTGATGGTCAAAACCGAAAGTCAAACTGTTGGCCAAACTGTTTGACTTTCTGCACTACATAAGGAAAAAGTAAGAAAAAGAATGAAAGAAGCTCACTTAAGGTCCTTGCTATCTTTTCTACAAGAAGACAAAGTCCCAAATGCTTGAGAGAGAGCTCCAAAGCAGATGTGAAGAGAGGAATGAGAAGAATGAGCAAGGAATGAATGAAATGGATGGGCTATTTATACTTGTGGTGATGCTCTAAGATCATCACAAGTGGTTTGTTTAGCCATTAAGGAATAAATCTCATCCATACAAGTGTTAGGAGCAGGTGCAAAGCCTTGGAGAACACTTAAACTTGCTCAACACACCAAGAATTTACCAAAACAGCCCCTGAATTTGCAAACAGATGCTGAAAACACACTTTCTGCCCAGATGAGGCGCTCGCGTAGCGCTAGGGCATAGGCCTTAGGGCTCGCGCTACGCTAGCATGTATCAGCTTCAGCAAAGTTTCAAAATTGACAGAAATGGTCCCTGCACGTGTTTAAAGCCTTTTTCGATGCGTTTAAACCCCGTTAACCTCATTTCAAGGCTCTAAAATGAAGTTAAAGCATAGGGGACTCAAAACATGCTCAAAAATATCTCGGATGTCGGTTCGTTTGGTCGTACGGTCACGTTGTTCGGTTATTTACGACGAAACTCGAACGGACGCGAAAACGATCCAAATTAAGTGACGAATGGAATTTTTGCATGGCGATCACTAAAACAAAAATATTTTAGTGTGTACAAAAATTTTGGATGTCCAGATGTGTCCAGAACGTAAGATATGCGCGAAAATGCAAACTTACGCCGTTTTTGACACTTTTAGTCCCTGTAAGATCATATAAGCATGTTTTCACACACCGAACCTATCAAAGCTTATTTCTAAGCCATGTTTAGGTTATATATGGTATTTTTAACTTATGATCAAGTTCCGGACTATACGTTGCCTTACGAAACGGCAGACTTTTGCAAGTTGACGCAAATAGTCCCTGTAAGCGAATAAACTTGATTTCGGCATACCAAACCATCCAAAACTTATTTCTAAGTTATGTAAAGGTTATTTAAGGTATGTTAAGCCTATGTCACTATTCCGGAGTGTTTGTTGCATTAAACTGGTTATATTTACGCATCAGATCGTGTATAACCTTCCAGAAAGCGACTTAAAGCCCGAAATCGAACAAGAATTGATATGTGCAAATGATACACATATATTTTCACAATTCCCAAGTATGAAATACAAAATTTCATTGGTTTGGCATTTGTTTGACGGTCACAGTGACACAGGTGTCACAATAGTTTAGAAAATACGATAACATACTTGTCTTGAAACCTCAACCCCAAAATAAGTTACAACCATGACTTGTTTAAAACTAGTTCGTAAGACTCAACAAAATACTTTAAATAAAAACGAAGTTTGGAGACATGTAACCCGTCCAGGAAGAGGTTACACCTCCAAAACCTATAACCCTGGATGACATCTTTATTTAGTACGCAGCTTGACTAACATGCATCACTTGCCAGATCCGATTAATTTCCTGAAATACATGTAGTTTGAAAAAAAATCAACAAAAGTTGAGCGAGTTCATGTGTAAGTGAGTATGTATAAACCTTTGTTACAATGTATGTATGTATGTCCCGGTATGATTGCAAACAAGGAAAAGATCACCAATGGTTTGCAAGGCCACTGATATGCGTGACGGTGTAGGAAGACTCAAACCTAGCGAAGTTGTACCGGGCTCCCGGCTGGAAGATATAGTCGCCACTATGGGCCGCCCCGGCCTCATGGGCGTGGGCTCGCTACACCCAAATAGATCTATTACTCATGCCCCCCGGTCCTGATACGAGGATTAATGGTCCCAAGTATCCGCCTACCCTATCACATGATCTATGGTTCTTTCCTAGGCTAATCATACCAATAGTATTGTAAGTATCCCTTTGTAACATGTATTTCACCCCCGAAGTAAGTAAACAAAACAGTTTAAAGAAAAGGTGGACAGGAACTCACTGTAGTGCGTCTCTTGCTCGTAACTCAAGCTCGGTCAGCTACACGACAACCTACAACGTACTAATGTCTATGAGACAAACGGGCCGTGCCTTTTCTTAGTATGAGGGTTTTTGAGTTACGTTTTCTTTTGTTTCCCAATATTATTCCAAGTATAGTTATTTGCTAAAATAATAGTTATTTTAACTTTAAATTATATTTTGTTTTGGAATAATTATTTAACCAATATTTTTGTATTAATACTTCTCAAGTATTTTAATTCCGTATTTCCTTCCCAAGGATGGGGGTATTTATACATGTATCTTGTAGTTTCCGAAATAACATATTTCGAAGTCTCGCTTTAGAAAATATATGCGTAACCTTCTTTGTCAAAAATAATATATCCCAAAATATACATATTGTCCCCAAAAATAATATATTTCCATTCCTTGTCTCCAAAATAATATTTACCAAAAATATATTCGTAAAAGTGTTTTCCGGAATATTTTATAAGTTACGTTTTAGCATTTGGTTCCACGATAACAAGCGTGTAACTTAAACATTTATTCCTTGTAATTTTTGGTATTATTCTGGAGTTGTAAATGTAATGGTGTTTTGATAAGTTATATTATTTTACCCTAAAATAATATAACTAGTTCACAAATCAAACAAATATTCACACAAGCGTTTTAGTATAAAATATATATTTTAAATATATATTTATCCACTTTTATTTACAAAAACCAACCTCCGACACTTTGTATTTTTGTAACAAAACCTATGGCGAAGTTTATTTTGAAAAACAAAGTTTAAAACATAATTGTAAACACTTGTTAGAAAATAATTTCTAAGTGTTGGAATTTTTAGAAAATTTCGCCATAGTTTCCCCTAAAAACGGAGGTGCCAATGCTACTAAAGCATATCATTTTCTTTTCCAAAAATCATTCAAACAATTAACAACAAATCACTAAACCATATTATGTTCACCAAGTGCAAAAACTATATGATTTTCATAACATCATGAACTTGATCTTTCACTAAAACGTGTAGTAACTTGGTAAAGCGTTTAGTGGCCTTAGTTACCTTCCAAAGTGTATTCATCCCTTTAAAAATCTCATTTTTAAAGAACCTCAGTGTTAACAACTTGTGAACAAATTTTACAAAATTTATTCTTTTGAACTCTTCTTGTAAATAAAGTGTTCTTGCACTTATTTCATTTCCAAAAATGGTGTAAGAGTAAGTAAAAGTCATGATCTTTCAAAAATCGGCTCTTGAACTTGGTTGGTTTAGAAAAATCATTTGTAAATTTTGGATCTACATGATCATCAACTCACTTTGTTTACTAATATTTCAAGAAAATCATTTTTCTTTCAAGTTCATGTTTAATCTAGAAGATGATTATTTCATGTAATCCCATAATCACCCTCTAACTTGTTAGAACATGTTTTTAATCATACTTTAACAAGTTCCATATGATGATCAACATCATATTAACAAGAAATCAACAAGTATTTATCAACATAATCAAAACAACATCATACTAACAATACTTCACCATATTTCATCTCTATGTACTTTATGTTCAAGCCTTTAGTTCATGTTCTTTAGTGTTTTTTTTATTTTCATCATACCACATCTTTTAACTATAAAAATAAAGTAAACCAGAGTTATGAGGGATCTTACTACTAGCATTAAGCTAGGGAAGAACACTTGTGAGAAAGATGATGAAAATGGTGTGTAAAAGCAAGTAAGAGAGCTCCTTGATGATCCACAAGCTTCAAGCTCCAAGGATCACCTTCTACACTTGAATGAACTTGGATTTGGATGAATATGATGGTGTCAAGGTGGTGGTGGTGGCAGCCTTAGTGTGAGCCAAGAGGGAGAGGAGAGAGTGAGGGAGTGGGGTGAAGTTGTGAGAATGAAATGATCTTAGAAGATATCCACCATACTTATAATCTTCTCATCTAATATCTTGTCCACCAAATCAAGTAACAATCTAATAAAATATGAAATAAAATCTTGAGTTAAGGTGTGGAGGTATGGTGGTGATTTTGGTGGGTCCCTTGGACCGAAAATGGGCATGGGGGGGGGGGGTTAATTGTAAAATTTTGATGGTAAGTGGGTAAATAATAGTTAAATTCCAAGTATATGCTTACATGTTTTAGTTAGTAGATATCTAGTGGGTGTTATGGTGTACGGGGATCATAACTAGCCAAGAAATAATAAAACAATGTATCTAGCAAAATTTTGGTGTTCCGGGTAATGTCCGGTTGTTCGGTTAGATGCCGTTTCGTTAAGGTGCTAAGTTATTCCGTGTAGTGTCTTTTATGTAACTTTTGGTGACACTTTTAATTCCCGGCACTTAGGAAAGCATACAGGACCATTTTGCCATGTTTTTGCACATTACTAGCATGTTAAAATGCTGAATTTCTGATAAATAATGTAGAATTCTGCACCTTAAGTGGGTTTTAGGCACTTTCCGGCACTTAAACTATCATCTAGAGACACAGTTTTATGGTCCTTACTTCCCTACACTCCCTACTAGTGTAGTACCTTGACTCTAGCTCATACTGGGCCTCAATATATATTGTCTGTCTATGTGCTGGCATTGTCAGCATGTTTCTGAGTTATTCGCTCACTGTGCTAACTGTGCTTTGTGTATCAAGTTTGTCACTAAAGTTGGTATGCAATAAATGGAGTGACAGTATGAAATGTGATGCATAAGTATGTATGATGCAAAAATCATAAAGCAGTTTAATTCGTCAGTTGTAATCAAGCACAGACATTAAGCACAAATTAATAATTAATTAATTGTACCGATACCTGTAATTTTGAGGGTTGTCACATTCTCCCCCCGTTAAGAAAATTTCGTCCCAAAATTTTAGTTCTGCTACTAGATGCAGGGGTCTTGGGGAATAAATGTGGGTACTTTTCCTTCATGCGATCCTCACGCTCCCACGTGAATTCTGGGCCATGTCATGCATTCCATCGAACCTTGATGAGTTTGACACTACTCATGCGTGTCGTGTTAACCTTCCAATCCGTAACCTCAACGGGTTCTTCAGTAAAGTGGGTGTGTCGTCGATATGAACTTTGTCGGCAGGAATGATCACTGTCTCTTGAGTTGGACTCTTTTTCAGATTGGATACGTGAAATATATCATGAACGCCATTAAGTTCAGCAGGTAAATCCAACTTGTATGCAACCAAACCAACCCTCTTCAGAATTTTAAATGGACCAATGTATCTAGGGTTCAACTCCCACGCTTCTTGAAGCGTGCCACACCCTTCCAGGGTGAAACCTTCAACAAAACCATATCTCCCACCTCAAATTCCAGAGGTTTCCTTCTTCGGTCCGCATAACTCTTTTGACGATCACGAGTCGCTTTAATGCGTTCTCGGATCTGTGTAATCTTATCAGTCATTTCCTGGACCAATTTCGGACCAACAAGCTGCCTATCACCCGAGTCGGCCCAGCATAATGGTGATCGACACTTGCGTTCATAGAGAGCTTCGAACGGTGCGGCTTGAATGCTTACATGATAACTGTTATTGTATGAAAATTCAACCAATGGTAGGTGAGTGTCCCAACTTCCACCTAAATCCATTACGCAAGCTCGCAGCATGTCTTCCAAAGTTTGAATTGTTCGTTCACTCTGTCCGTCTGTTTGCGGGTGAAATGCAGTACTCAGATTTAACTGAGAACCAAAGCTTCTTGAAAGGAATGCCAAATCCTTGACACGAATCTTCCATCTCTATCAGAGATAATTGAGAGAGGAACTCCATGTCGTGCAACAATCTCTCTCAGGTATATCTCAGCAAGTTTACTCGTGTTGTCTTTCTCCTTGATTGGCAAAAAGTGTGCAGATTTCGTTAAAGGGTCTACAATTACCCAAATCATATTGTGACCTTTGGGCGTCCTTGGCAATTTTGTTATTAAGTCCATCGAAATCTGTTCCCATTTCCATTGGGGTATTTCAGGTTGTTGCAAGAGACCTGAAGGTTTCTGGTATTCAACCTTTACCTTGGCGCAAGTTAAACATTTGCCAACATATACCGCAACATCGCTTTTCATTCTTGGCCACCAATAAAAATCCTTTAGATCTTGGTACATTTTATCCGATCCTGGATGGATTGAGTACCGTGACTTGTGAGCCTCATCAAAAATAACGTCTCTCAGACCACCAAAGAAAGGAACCCAAATTCTTCCCAAGAAACACAATGTTCCATCCTACTTTGGTACCAATTGCTTCTCCATCCCCTGGAGATATTCGTTCTCAAGATTTCTTTCCTTGAGAGCTTCTCTTTGCGCGGCACGAATGCGCAATGAGAGGTATGTTTGTATAATCATTTCCAAAGCCCAAACCCTTATGGGCTTAATCCTTTCCTTCCGACTTAGGACATCGGCGACCACATTCGCCTTCCCTGGGTGATACTTGATTTCACAGTCATAATCATTCAATAGTTCAACCCAGCGTCTCTGTCTCATGTTAAGCTCTTTCTGATCAAAAATATGTTGCAGGATCTTGTGATCAGTATAGATTGTGCATCGCGTGCCATATAAGTAATGTCGCCAGATTTTCAAAGCAAACACCACCGCGCCTAATTCCAAATCATGTGTGGTATAATTTTTCTCGTGGACCTTCAACTGGCGAGAAGCATATGCTATAACTTTTTGACGCTGCATTAGCACGCAGCCTAAACCCTGATGCGAGACGTCGCAATATACCACGAAGTCGTCCGTGCCTTCGGGTAGCGATAAGATCGGTGCGTCACAAAGTTTGTTCTTCAACAACTGAAATGCTTCTTCTTGTTTGTCTCCCCAATCAAACTTCTTGTCTTTCTGTGTAAGGGAGGTCAACGGTTGAGCGATTTTCGAGAAATCCTCGATGAACCTGCGATAATAACCAGCCAAACCTAGGAATTGTCGAATCTCGGTTGGCGTCTTTGGAGTCTCCTAGTTCTTGATCGCTTCAATCTTGGTGGGATCCACATGAATTCCATTTCTGTTAACCATGTGACCAAGAAACTGGATTTCGCGTAACCAGAACTCGCACTTCGAGAACTTAGCGTACAACTTCTCCTTTTTAAGCAGCTCTAAAATAGCTCTTAAGTGTTGCTCATGTTCTTCTTTCGTCTTTGAGTAGATCAAAATGTCATCAATGAACACAATCACAAACTTATCGAGGTACGGCTTACAAACTCTGTTCATTAAATTCATAAATACAGCTAGCGCGTTTGTCAGACCAAACGGCATAACCAGGAACTCGTAATGTCCATAGCGAGTCCTAAAAGCAGTCTTTGGAATACTCTCCTCTTGGATCCTCAACTGGTGATAACCTGATCGTAGATCGATCTTTGAATAAAAACTTGAACCTTGTAGCTGATCGAACAGGTCATCAATCCTTGGCAAAGGATACATGTTCTTGATTGTCAACTTGTTCAGCTCCCGATAGTCGATACACATGCGAAAACTACCATCTTTCTTCTTAACAAACAAAACTGGAGCTCCCCAAGGCAAGAAACTTGGTCTGATAAATCCTTTATCTAACAGCTCCTGGAGTTGTGTCGACAGCTCTTGCATCTCTGAAGGTGCTAGTCGATAAGGTGCCTTAGCTACAGGTGCGGCACCCAGAACTAAGTCAATATGGAACTCGACTTGTCTTTGTGGCGGCAATCCTGGCAAGTCTTCTGGAAAGACTTCAGGATACTCCTTCACGACTGGAATGTCTTCTAGTTTCGGTTCAGCGGCTTCTTTATCCACGATGTGTGCCAAGAAGGCAACACATCCTTTCTGTAAACACTTTCGAGCTTTCAAGCAGCTAAGGATTCTCAGGGGCGTATCGCGCTTCTCTCCGTGTACCACAATCGTTTCTTCATTCGCCATCGGAATGCGAATGGTCTTCTCATGACATACAATCTCGGCCCGGTTGCTGGACAACCAATCCATCCCCACTACCACGTCGAAGCTTCCCAACTTGACTGGCAGTAAATCCAGTGTGAACTCGTGTTCTCCCAGCTCTATTACACATCATCTGATGACTTCATTCGTTTCAACTAGCTTTCCATTAGCCAGTTCAGTTGAGTACATAATGTCTAACTTACTAGCAGTTAATCCAAGCATGTTCTTAAATTCTAGCAATACAAAACTATAGTCGGCACCAGTATCAAATAGCACATATGTAAAACGTTGATTAATAGGGAACGTACTAGTAACTACATTGGGATCCTGGCGTGCTTCCCTCGCTCCAATGTTGAATACTCTTCCTTGAGCTTGATTAAGTTTTGGGCATTCACGCTTGAAGTGCCCGACGTCTCCGCAGTTAAAACATCCTGGTCCTTGACCATTACCTTTTCCAGTTCCGCCTTGTGCGTTGTTTGTTCCTTAGTTACCAGCTTGATTACCCCGGTTTCCATTACCTCCATTATTTCCTTGCGGGCGGTTTCCATTCCCATTACCACCACGGTTGTTGTTACCAAAACCCCTTTGACCGCCATGGCCAGTACTAACCCAGCATGTTTCTTTTGAGTGACCAACTCTTCCACAAGATTCACATTTCCCAGATCTGCATCGTCCCTCATGATGCAACTGACAAGCGTTACACTTGGGCAAGGTGCCCATATACCCCTTTCCTTTGGCCTTGTTCGGCGCACTTGTCTCACCCTTCTTGTTCGAACTGCTGGTACCTTGCTTAAAGTTTGAGAACTTCCGTTTGATCTCTCCCGAGGACTCCACATGTGTTTCTTTCTTCTTTGGATCAGAAATTGAAAACATGTTTAGCCTGATGGCTTCTTCAGTCAGAGACACGCTCAGGTCTATAGCTTCAGTAATCGTTACCGGTTTTGACGATGTCACCATGCTCATAATTTGGGGTGCCAATCCCCAGATGAAACGCTCCACGCGTTTGAATTCAGGCGTAACCATGTATGGTACCACATGAGACAGATCATGAAACCTTTGTACATACTCGGCGATCTTCGGGCCGTCCATTTTAAGATTCCAAAATTTAGTTTCCAGCTTCTGAATCTCGGCCCTGGAGTAATACTTTTTACGCATGAGCTCTTTCAGCTCGGTCCAAGTCAATGCGTATGCTGCAGCCTCTCCCAGAGTTTGGACCTGGAGATTCCACCATGAAAGTGCTCCATCAGTGAACAATCCGTAAATGTAGGTAACTTGCTGTTTTGGTGCGCATTTGCTCATTCGTAGCACTGAGTCGGTCTTTTCCATCCATCGAACATACGCCACTGCACCCCTGGTGCCATCAATGTTTAGCGGTTTACAGTCTAGAAATTGCTTGTAGGTACATCCTGTACAAGTAATGTTATTCACAGGAAGTATTAGCAATTACACATGAAATGTCCAAATGTAATGTAATGTGTCTCAAGCGACTTAGACATTACCATTTGGTGGATTGTTCCTTGAGGTACCCTCGCTAGTTTCGGCGCGTGAGGCCTCGTAATCCGCTATTGCTTGGGAGATCCTTGCTTGCAATTCGGCCTCAGTAGTGGGCAAACGGTTTTCCCTTCTTGTGACACCTATGTCACTTCAACCATCAAACAAATAAAAAACCATCATACATGGGATTTGTATAAATATGTGTATCATTTGCCATATCAATTCTTGTTCGATTTCGGGCTTTAAATCGCTTTCTGGAAGGTTATACGCGATCTGATGCGTAAAAATAACCAGTTTAATGCAACAAACACCCTGGAATAGTTACATAGGCTTAACATACCTTAAATAACCTTTACATAACTTTGAAACAAGTTTTGGAAGGTTTGGTATGCCGAAATAAAGTTTATTCGCTTACAAGGACTAAATTCGACAAACTGCGAAAGTATGTCGATTCGTACTATAACGAACATTCTGGAACTTGATCATAAGTTAAACATACCTTAAATATCCTTTACATAGCTTATAAATAGGCTTTGAGGGGTTCGGTATGCTAAAATAAACTTATTTGATCAATAGAGACTAAAAGCGTCGAAAGTGAATAAGTTTGCATTTTCGCACATATCTTACGTCCTGAATATATCCGGACATCCAAAAATTTATGTAATCATTAAAACATTTTATTTTAGTGATTGGCATGATAAAATTCCATTCGTCGCGTAATTTGGATCGTTTTTCTGTTCATTACGATTTCCGTCGTAATTAACCAAACAACACAACCGTACGACCAAAGGAACCGACATCCGAGATGTTTTTGAGCATATTTTAAGTTCCCTATACATTAAGTTTATTTTAGAGCCTTGAAATGGGGTTAACGGGGCTTAAAAGTGCAAAAAAAAACAAGTTTTACAAGTACAGGGACCATTTTTGAAATTTCTGGCAGATACATTGAACTTGGTCCACTTTTGAGATTTGATGGTTTTAACCCATGGTTTTGCAATACCATGGGCTAATATTCAATGGTTTTTATAATACCATGGACTCATTCTAGGGGCTCCCATGGTTTTACAAAACCATGGGCACATGTGTACGGTTAAGATTAAAGCACGTTATTCGACGAACGATCTTAACGGTTCCATGAAATCTATAAATACCCCTCCATTCTCATTTGCAAAACCCACATTTGAATTTGATTTTTGCCCTCTAAGTTGGAGTTCATACTTCATACCTGAGGGTAAATCGGATCAAATCTTGCGGGGACCTTCTGTAAGTATTCTTTTGTGCTTTTCTTTCATTTTAGCGTTAAAGTCAAACTGTGTTTGACTTTCTGCATTGACCAGTTTATGATCAATGCGATGTTCGTTTGAACTTCATAATGTGAGTGTAATCACGATGCTTATAGTTGTCACACCCACAAAATCCACCCGCGGAGTATCACCGCTTGGGAGCGTGACTGACCAGGATCAAGCCACCAATCATATAGAACAACATATATAGTAAGAGTATTCGCCATTAAACCAAGCCAAATCCATATGAAAGATGTTTCAAAACATAAGTAAGTTATCACTGTTTAGCGGAAGCGTATAATTAAAACCCATTATAATAAAGTATCAACTGTCATGAGTGTTTAACAAGATAGTCACGATCCAAGCCCACAACGACCAGCTCCTCCCTGTGCAAGCTCCATGTATCTAACGACCTGCAAGGCATGTAACAGAGGATCAACAACTAGTTGAGCGAGTTCACCGAAAGTAAATGCGTAATAGTATGTTCGTTTGTAACATGTGGCTCTACTGGGCCGATAGTACGTTCTATTGGTGGGGGCTTCCCATGTTGTATATCCACTAGACTATTCGTAACCATATGTGTTCTTCACAATCCGAGAACAACAGTAAGTATAAGTTCACGTAGGTCTTACGTGAGTATCCTTCACATCCGAGGATAGTAATTAAGTATAAGTATCCTTCACAACCGAGGATAGTAATATGTATAAGTATCCTTCACAACCGAGGATAGTAATTTAGTATAAGTATCCTTCACAACCAAGGATAGTAATATGTATAAGTATCCTTCACAACCGAGGATAGTAGTATGTATAAGTATCCTTCACAACCGAGGATAGTAGTATGATTAAGTATCCTTCACGACCGAGGATAGTAGTAAGTATATGTGTACGTAGATTGCACGTATGTGTCCTGCACAACCGAGGACGATGGTATGGTAGTCTAGTAATAGTGTCAGTACGAATCTATTCAACCTTATTCCTTTAAAACCCATTCCCAAGCCCCGGGAATCCCATGCCTTAGTAAGAGTGTGAACTCACCTTGGTTTGCTCGGTATGCTATGCTCTAGGGTTTATCAAACGTCTAAGTCCATTACACACGACCTAGGATATGATGCATATGATACAATGTAAGTGTTTGCATCAAATTAGGGTTTATAAGTCTATGATATCAAGCAGTTGTGATCCGTGTGATATTTGTGTGCGGAATGATATGATTAGGATTGTGCACTCATATAGGCTCATGCAGTAATATTCAGCAATACACAGTTTCATGCAAATGTTCCTCATACGGGTTTTGACATAACATTGAAAGTATCATCAGTTAACTCAGCTAATTCATCAGCAAACGTCGGATCATTTATCAAGTAATAAGTTCAGACTTTGCAATTAACATGAAACTCAGACTAGGTTAACATGCATGTGAGTTATCTTATTAGATATCACTTGATCTACAGAGGTCGGATTATGCATATTATGTATAAAAGTCGGGCTATAACTATGAGTGATAAAAAGTCAGACCTAACACTTATACAAGTGAAAGTCGGACCAAGTAAGCATAATATCCACAGAGATTCGGACCATATCAATTTAAACAAAAACTCGGATCCTTGTTACTTATTTCAAGAAGTTCGGACCTAATAAAATATGTATGAAACTCGGACTAGGGGGGGTTTCCCCTTCACAAAAGTCGGACCAAAGGTGGGGGGGGGGCTCCTTGCTTAAAACTCGGACCCATACCCTCCCTTTCATTAAACTCGGACCCATGAGCAGCCAAGCAAAAACTCTGACAACATGTTCTTCGGACTAACACCTTCACTAATAAAACTCGGAAGTTAGGGCCACACACAAGCTCGGACTCTTATGCTTTTCAAATGTCGGACCCTCATATTTGAAAAAAGGTCGGACATAATCAACAAGCACAAAAACTCGGACTCCCTTGGCCCTTTCAAAAGTCAGACCAAGCTTTCTTGGATGTTAATAAAGTGAGGACATGTTATATCATAAAGAACTCGGACAAGCATGTTATATAAACCTCGGATCACTTTACAACTTCCAAAACTCAGACAATTACATTCATTCACAAACCTCAGACAACCAATTTAAACATACGAGTGTTTCTGTTCCATGAGATTGTATCAGTTACGTTTTTGTTCTCCTACGATCGTGAAACCCTAAATACATACTTTGCATTGTACTGATCAAAACAACAATCAATATTCCCACATATCCTGCATCTACACCATCAGTCAATCGATTCTACACTAAGCAATAACATCATCACATTAATCAGAATTAAATCAATAATCACAGTGAGCATCATATGAAGAATTAGGGTTTCACCAAGAATTACAAGAATCAAGAATTAATAGTAATCAAGCAATCAATAAACATAAATCATTTACCTTGTGTTGATTCTAGAGAAAATGTAGAAACAAAAGTGATGAATGTCTTGCCAATGATTTGGTGATGATTGCTAGCGAATGTGAACTACGTGTTTTGGTTTCTTGTGAAAATGATTAGTGAATGATTAGGGAAGGAGATTAGGGTTTTAAGTTGTTAAAGTTTCACTATTCGCACAAAACACCCTAAGGAATTATCTATCACATATTTCATGCACAAGATATACAATTTACAGTTTCACCACCACCTTTAAGTATTTGTCAAATCATTGACAAGTAATACATAACCATGCATAATCACACAATACACTTCATTGTATTTAAAACGCATAGAATTCCGTAGCAATTAATTGTGCAATCAATCAACTAATCAATACAAGAACGTGCAATAAATGCGAAATAGAAATCTTGGAAATTCGACTTGTCACATTATCCCCAACTTGAAAGAAATTTCGTCCCGAAATTTGGTACGCACTCACTGAGGAAGCTAGGTAAGCTGTATCGTTTACTGGTTTTCCTGGGGTGTCACATCATCCCCCCGTTGATTTGGAATTCCGTCCCGAAATTCAGTAGTAGTAGCTTCAGCCTCAGTAGTGGTTGCATTGGTTTCGAATAACTGGGGGTACTTTTCTGTCATCTGGTCTTCGCGTTCCCAGGTGTACTCTGGGCCACGTTTGGAGTTCCAACGAACTCGAACAAGAGGGATTCTCTTGCTTTTGAGGACCTTAACATCCCGGTCCGTGATTTCAACTGGTTCCTCGACGAACTGCAACCGCTCGTCGATAGTGAGTTCCTTAAAAGGAATTATGAGGGTCTCATCTGACAGGCACTTCTTCAGATTCGACACATGAAATACATTGTGAACTGCACCGAGTTCAGCTGGTAGGTTCCGTCTGTAGGCTACTGGGCCTATTCTTTCAGTGATTTCGAACGGTCCAACATACCGTGGATTGAGTTTGCCTTGTTTACCAAATCGAACCACACCCCTCCAGGGTGAGACTTTGAGTAAAACCCGGTCCCCGACCTGAAATTCCAATGGCTTCCTACGCTTATTTGCGTAGCTTTTCTGGCGATCGCGAGCTGCCGCCATGAGTTGTCGTATCTGTGCAATTCGTTCAGTAGCGTCAACTACCATTTCTGGGCCTGTAATCTACTATCCCCCACCTCTGCCCAACCGAGAGATGACCGGCATTTATGTCCGTACAATGCCTCGAATGGAGCGGCTTGAATGCTGGTGTGGTAACTGTTATTGTACGAAAACTCCACTAAAGGGAGGTGCTTTTCCCAGCTGTTGCCGAAATCGATAACACACGCCCGAAGCATGTCTTCTAGAGTTTGAATCGTGCGCTCAGACTGCCCATCCGTCTGAGGATGACACGCTGTGCTCATGTCTAAACGTGAGCCGAAAAATTTGTGCATCGCTTGCCACAGTTCTGACGTGAATCGTGCATCCCGATCCGAAATGATGGAGGTGGGCACCCCGTACCTCGAAACAACTTCTTTAGGATAGATGTCTGCGAGAGTGGAGAACTTATCCGTTTCCTTTATAGCCAGGAAGTGCGCAGACTTGGTGAGTCGGTCCACGATCACCCATATAGTATCATTCCCACGCTGGGATCTGGGTAGGCCTGTAACAAAATCCATGGAAATTTCTCCCCATTTCCATTGTGGTATCCTGGGTTGCTGAAGTAGGCCTGAGGGTTTCTGGTACTCTGTCTTGGCTCTCGCACAAGTCAAACATTTGCCGACTTATGTTGCAATGTGGGCCTTCATGCTAGGCCACTAGTATGTAGTTTTGAGATCGTGGTACATTTTATCCGACCCTGGATGTACCGAGTAGCGAGACTTGTGTGCTTCACCCATCACAAGCTCTCGTAGACCGCCATAAAGTGGGACCCAAATACGCCCCGTTACATAGTAGGCGTCGTCTTCCTTTTGTTCCATGCGTTGCCTTGAACCGCGTAAGGCTTCAGCCTTGACGTTTTCGTGCTTCAATGCTTCCACCTGAGCATCTCGTATTTGTGCAGGAAGATCAAACTGAATAGTGAGCTGCAAGGCTCGTACGCGTCTAGGTAGAGTGTCTTTCCGGCTGAGGGCGTCAGCCACAACATTGGCCTTGCCTGGATGATACTTGATGGCGCATTCGTAGTCGTTCAGTAGTTCAACCCATCTCCGTTGACGCATGTTCAAATCCTTCTGCTTAAGGATATGCTCGAGACTCCTGTGATCGGTGTAAATCATGCACCTGGTACCGTACAGGTAGTGTCGCCATATCTTAAGTGCAAAAACAACAGCTCCCAGCTCTAAATCGTGCGTCGTGTAGTTTCGTTCATGAACTTTGAGTTGGCGAGAAGCGTAAGCAATAAATTTATCCCGTTGCATCAATACGAAACCAAGCCCCTGTATCGATGCGTCGCAATAGACCACAAAATCGTCTGTGCCCTCTGGCAATGAGAGAATAGGTGCACTACAAAGCCTATCCTTCAATTACTGAAAAGCGGTTTCCTGGGAATCTCCCCAAGGGTTGGTAACACCTTTCTGTGTCAGCAGTGTAAGTGGCTGAGCAATCTTTGAGAAATCTTTGTTAAACCGCTTGTAGTAACCCGCCAAACCCAAGAATTGGCGTATTTCCGTTGGTGTACGTGGTGCAGGCCAGTTCCTGATCGAATCTACCTTGGATGGATTGACATGAATCCCATCCCTGTTCACCACATGGCCTAAGAAGTGGACTTCACGAAGCCAAAAGTCGCATTTTGAAAACTTGGCGTACAGTTGTTCCTTTCGAAGAAGTTCCAAGATAAGACGCAGGTGTTGCTCGTGTTCCTCTTGACTCTTGGAGTAGATCGGAATGTTGTCGATGAAGACAATGACGAACTTGTCTAGATAGAGTTTGCACACCCTGTTCATAAGATCCATGAAAACTGCAGGCGCGTTCGTAAGCCCGAATGGCATAACAAGAAACTCGTAGTGACCATAGCGAGTTCTGAATGCGGTTTTTGAGACGTCCTCATCCCGGACTCTCAGCTGATGGTAACCAGACCTTAGATCAACCTTGGAGTAGTAACTCGACCCTTGCAACTGGGCGAATAAGTCATCAATGCGTGGAAGAGGATAACGGTTCTTCTCTGTGACCTTGTTCAGTTCACGGTAATCAATTTCACATCCTGAAGGTGCCATCCTTCTTTTTCACCGATAATTGGTATCCAAGAGTTCTTGTAGCACCCCAAGGCGAAGAGGTAGGTCGGATAAATCCCTTATCCAAGATTTCTTGTAGCTGCGTCGATGGTTCTTCCGATTCTGATGGAGCTAAGCGATACGGTGCTCGAGCTATGGGTGCTGCTCCTGGAGCGAGCTCGATTTGAAATTCGTCTTGACGATGAGGCGGTAGACCAGGTAAATCTTTAGGAAACACCTGAGAAAAGTCGCGTACAACTGGATGGTCTTCCAACTTCTTTTCTTTCGCTGATGCGTCAGTAACGAGAGCCAAGATTGCGGTGTGGCCCTTCCGCAAACATTTCTAAGCCTTCAAGAAAGAGGTGATGCCAACCACAACACCACTTTTGTCGCTTTGAACTTCGAGAGGTTCTTGACCAGAACAAGGAATGCGAACAATCTTTTCTTTGCATAGGATTTCTGCTTGCTGTTGCTGCTGACGATTCCGATTTGCAGGCCGTGGGCTCCTGAATCCTTAGCTTCATGGCCCATCTTGAGACACCTCTGGCAACGTCCCTCGTTGCACTAAACACTGTGGTGTCTGTTGCATTAGTTACACATTGGATGAATTCCCCGATATCCACCCTGCCCCTGACCACCAGAAGTTGGCTGACTCGGCTCTAGTGATCACTATTCTTGCGCTGCTGCTGTGCTTGAGACCGAACGGTAGCTGAACCCTTGCTGGAATACCCATCCCATTTCCGCTTGTTGTCACTAGGAGTAGCGGGAGTAGCAGAAGTGGTAGCGGTAGTAATAGCGCTGATACAAGTAGGCAGCCTGTTCTGTTCCACTGCCTGATCCGTGAGGCGATGAGCAAGACGCTGAATGTCTTGGATATTGTCGAGGTTAGCCGATGTAGCATGGCTCTGAATCTCTGAGGCTAGACCCTTGAGGTACAATTCGATACGCTTGCTTGGAGGGTCCACCATGGTTGAACACAAGATGGCCAGTTCGTTCGACCGTTTCGTATAAGCTTCAATTTCTGACCCTGTCATTTTCAAATGGTAAAGCTCCACTTCCAACTTGTGGATGTCATCACGCGTGCAGTATTCCCTTTTAATGCGTTCTTTGAATTCGTTCCAGGGGGTGGCGTTAGCAGCTGCCAACCCTAGTATCTGTACTTGCGCGTTCCACCAGGTTAGCGCGATTCCTTCCAAAGTACCAGTGGCGTACTTGACCCTGCGAGCCTCAGGGCACTCACACATCTCGAATACTGACTCGAGCTTCCCAAACCAATGGAGTAGTCCCACTGCTCCTTCTGTGCCACTGAATGTGCTTGAACGACAGTCCATGAAGTTCTTGAATGTGCAGACATGTTGCTGTGCGTTCTGACCCGTTGCGCGAGAAAGATAGGTCAAGGTTAAGCGCGAGAGTTGGGTCACGAGAGTAGGATCTAACATCCTAGAATAGGTTTGGAATAGCAGGTTATACCTCCTGCTTGTGCGGCTGCATGCGCCGCAGAAACTTGTTCGTTAATGAGAGCCGTCAACCGGGCTTGAGTCATGTTAACACATCCAGACATGATCGAGCAGTAATGGTAGCATAAGTATGAATGGTTCGCGAGTAGTGCGATGACAGAAAAGTGTAGGCACATAGGTGTTCTTAAGCAGTAACAAGTAGTGAGCAAAGTAATGTAAGCATACTACGAGCAAAGTTCTATGCAATTCTAGCATGTAGGCAATAAACATAAACCTTATTACCTAGGATGTCGAGTCTTGCACGTGGAGCGAAGCGTCGTTGTGGATCGTTGAGAGCACTGTTCTGGTTATAGTCTGGTTTTAATAAAAACGTTTTCCCATATTAAAACCAAGTTCTCTATAACCAATGGCTCTGATACCAATCTGTCACACCCCCAAAATCCACCCGCGGAGTATCACCGCTTGGGAGCGTGACTGACTAGGATCAAGCCACCAATCATATAGAACAACATATATAGTAAGAGTATTCGCCATTAAACCAAGCCAAATCCATATGAAAGATGTTTCAAAACATAAGTAAGTTATCACTGTTTAGCGGAAGCGTATAATTAAAACCCATTATAATAAAGTATCAACTGTCATGAGTGTTTAACAAGATAGTCACGATCCAAGCCCACAACGACCAGCTCCTCCCTGTGCAAGCTCCATGTATCTAACGACCTGCAAGGCATGTAACAGAGGATCAACAACTAGTTGAGCGAGTTCACAGAAAGTAAATGCGTAATAGTATGTTCGTTTGTAACATGTGGCTCTACTGGGCCGATAGTACGTTCTATTGGTGGGGGCTTCCCATGTTGTATATCCACTAGACTATTCGTAACCATATGTGTTCTTCACAATCCGAGAACAGCAGTAAGTATAAGTTCACGTAGGTCTTACGTGAGTATCCTTCACATCCGAGGATAGTAATTAAGTATAAGTATCCTTCACAACCGAGGATAGTAATATGTATAAGTATCCTTCACAACCGAGGATAGTAATTTAGTATAAGTATCCTTCACAACCGAGGATAGTAATATGTATAAGTATCCTTCACAACCGAGGATAGTAGTATGTATAAGTATCCTTCACAACCGAGGATAGTAGTATGATTAAGTATCCTTCACGACCGAGGATAGTAGTAAGTATATGTGTACGTAGATTGCACGTATGTGTCCTGCACAACCGAGGACGATGGTATGGTAGTCTAGTAATAGTGTCAGTACGAATCTATTCAACCTTATTCCTTTAAAACCCATTCCCAAGCCCCGGGAATCCCATGCCTTAGTAAGAGTGTGAACTCACCTTGGTTTGCTCGGTATGCTATGCTCTAGGGTTTATCAAACGTCTAAGTCCATTACACACGACCTAGGATATGATGCATATGATACAATGTAAGTGTTTGCATCAAATTAGGGTTTATAAGTCTATGATATCAAGCAGTTGTGATCCGTGTGATATTTGTGTGCGGAATGATATGATTAGGATTGTGCACTCATATAGGCTCATGCAGTAATATTCAGCAATACACAGTTTCATGCAAATGTTCCTCATACGGGTTTTGACATAACATTGAAAGTATCATCAGTTAACTCAGCTAATTCATCAGCAAACGTCGGATCATTTATCAAGTAATAAGTTCAGACTTTGCAATTAACATGAAACTCAGACTAGGTTAACATGCATGTGAGTTATCTTATTAGATATCACTTGATCTACAAAGGTTGGATTATGCATATTATGTATAAAAGTCGGGCTATAACTATGAGTGATAAAAAGTTGGACCTAACACTTATACAAGTGAAAGTCGGACCAAGTAAGCATAATATCCACAGAGATTCGGACCATATCAATTTAAACAAAAACTCGGATCCTTGTTACTTATTTCAAGAAGTTCGGACCTAATAAAATATGTATGAAACTCGGACTAGGGGGGTTTCCCCTTCACAAAAGTCGGACCAAAGGTGGGGGGGGGCTCCTTGCTTAATACTCGGACCCATACCCTCCCTTTCATTAAACTCGGACCCATGAGCAGCCAAGCAAAAACTCTGACAACATGTTCTTCGGACTAACACCTACACTAATAAAACTCGGAAGTTAGGGCCACACACAAGCTCGGACTCTTATGCTTTTCAAATGTCGGACCCTCATATTTGAACAAAGGTCGGACATAATCAACAAGCACAAAAACTCGGACTCCCTTGGCCCTTTCAAAAGTCGGACCAAGCTTTCTTGGATGTTAATAAAGTGCGGACATGTTATATCATAAAGAACTCGGACAAGCATGTTATATAAACCTCGGATCACTTTACAACTTCCAAAACTCAGACAATTACATTCATTCACAAACCTCAGACAACCAATTTAAACATACGAGTGTTTCTGTTCCATGAGATTGTATCAGTTACGTTTTTGTTCTCCTACGATCGTGAAACCCTAAATACATACTTTGCATTGTACTGATCAAAACAACAATCAATATTCCCACATATCCTGCATCTACACCATCAGTCAATCGATTCTACACTAAGCAATAACATCATCACATTAATCAGAATTAAATCAATAATCACAGTGAGCATCATATGAAGAATTAGGGTTTCACCAAGAATTACAAGAATCAAGAATTAATAGTAATCAAGCAATCAATAAACATAAATCATTTACCTTGTGTTGATTCTAGAGAAAATGTAGAAACAAAAGTGATGAATGTCTTGCCAATGATTTGGTGATGATTGCTAGCGAATGTGAACTACGTGTTTTGGTTTCTTGTGAAAATGATTAGTGAATGATTAGGGAAGGAGATTAGGGTTTTAAGTTGTTAAAGTTTCACTATTCGCACAAAACACCCTAAGGAATTATCTATCACATATTTCATGCACAAGATATACAATTTACAGTTTCACCACCACCTTTAAGTATTTGTCAAATCATTCACAAGTAATACATAACCATGCATAATCACACAATACACTTCATTGTATTTAAAACGCATAGAATTCCGTAGCAATTAATTGTGCAATCAATCAACTAAGCAATACAAGAGCGTGCAATAAATGCGAAATAGAAATCTTGGAAATTCGAGTTGTCACAATAGTCCCCAGTGACTATACCTACTGATTACCACGTTATCTTGGCTCAGTGACGAGTCGTAGTTTCGGCCAAAATGCGTATTCTTGCGTATATTGTAACCAAACTACTTTTGGGTATCAAGACCCTTTGTCTTGATACCAAACCTGTTTTTAAACTTTGTTAAACATGTTTTAACGTGTTTAACTCGTCACTTTTAGAATTGTGCTTGTCTAGGGTCGTAAAGGTAAGCGATCTAAACAATCACTTATGCTTTCGAACCCGAACCATTTGGTCGATCATTAGGATCTGACCAAACACTTTAGGTGACCATAGTTGTATAGGGAATAACCTTCCGAGGTTATACCTTATGGTCACTTCGTTTAAGTAGTTGTATGATAGGTAGTTTATATGCCTTAGGAAAATTACCAAAATACCCTTTTTGCGCCAAAATTCATTTTAAGCATAAGTAACATAACTTTTGACATCCAAGCTGATTTGGCAACAATATTAAACATGTTAAGGCATATCTTACTTGTCATAGGGCTAGTTAGGCGGTCCGAACGCGTTTTATGCGAACGACGCGTTAAAGTAGCATAAGCTACCTAAACGGGTCGTAACGGGTCAAAAGCACTTAGGATAGGTTTCGTTTTAGTATACAGGCTTTGTTAAACCATATTACATAAGTTCCCACACTTATTTGGTTTACAAACCCTCGTACTACCCGATCCTCCGATAGGTCCGTTTATTAATGTAGATACCTATATTAGGTGCCGTTTGAATCCGTGATCTTCTAGCTTTGCTTGGCGGATATCTAAAGTCTATTGAGCAATCTCAAGTGAGTACATAGTCCCCTCTTTTACTGTTTTTCAAACGTTTTGGGGTGAAACACATGTGCCTACTTGTTACTTTCGTGCTTTTCCATGTTTTCATATCATATACTTGCTATGTTCATTAGTACAATATTAGTACATGATTTCATTATGTTTTTTCTATGTATGTCCATTGTGTGCATACTTAGTACATCGTTTTACATGACATTTTATGCTATGTATGTTCATTTAGCGCATACTTAGTACATTGTTTTACATTACCCTTTCATGCTATGTATGTTCATCATACTTAGTACATTGTTTTCATTACATTTCACGCCATGTGTGTACATTTGATTACATACTTAGTGCATTGTTTTCACATGCTTACATTTTGGTATGACATTTGGGTTGTTTAAATGGGACTTATATACATTCATTAACATTAGCTACGCCGTTCGTTAGTAGGTAGTGGTACCATAGGAATTGACAACTCCCGTTCCTGACATCCTAGGTATGTTTGGATGGAAGGAATGACCGAATTCGATATACATTTACACAAATAGACCTTTAAATTCGTTTAGGGGTTTATCGCCACAGTCGCAAGGCTTGAATGTATGCATTTTCACAGCACCGCATAGATGTTTGTATCAGTATAGCATGCATTTCCACAAAACATAACTTTGATTTAAACCAAGTTTTACTTCAATACTTTGTTTTGTGCATTTTGCCTATGGTTTAGTTGATGGATTTCACTAGCCATACATATCATTTTGGTTACACATTACATGATTTACATTTGACACATAAACATTTTTGACATTGGTTATACATTACATGATTTACATTTTGACATAACCATTTGACATATTATTCAATACATTTGGCAATTGGTTTAAACATAGACATTTTACATTGGTGGTTTGTTTGGGTAAGTGATTTAAGTAACGAGGCGTATGTAATGTGATACAAGCATGGTGGATGCGCCGTTTGTACTTCCTATATATAAGTGTTTGTATGATATTACATATCGCAGCGTTGTTTAAGTCATTTCAGTTTAGACATATAACATATTTTTCACAAGACATTGTTTTACAAACAACTTATTTTATACAAACTCATTTTTACTTGGTTATTCATTTAACCTTACATTACTCTTTTACGTATCATCTACCTTATCATCGCTTTTCAAATGATTTATAAAACAAAAACATTTTACAAGGATCATGACTGACTTTTGTTAAACAACTTTTTTTTCTAAACTTATAAGTCATGAATCCGAAATCAATAAAACCTATGTACTCGCCGGCATTTTTATGCTGACGTACCTATTTTCACATGTGTTTCAGGAGATGATGCATAGGATTGATCAAGATACACAAAGGCGGACTTGGGCCTTAGTGACAATAACAGACGCAAGACTAGTTAATTATGTTATATTCTTTGTTTGTTAAGACATTGTAACTCATTTAATTAATAAAACAAAATTTCATTTTTTCCATGTGTTATGAAACAATGATCCTGTTACACTACTCCCCGACGATTCTGCCATGTTTTGTTGTTTTACGTGGTCGGGGTGTGACACTTCTTGGAGGCATCTTCTATAAGAAGATTGTATAGGTCAGGCCATAATAAGTATAGTGAGTACGTAATACGCCTATGTAATAACATTCATCAACACAATTAACACATAACATCCCATGTCATAACACAAAACAAATAATCCAACAACGCATGTAATGAGAATACTGCGATTGAGAAATCATATAACCAGACCACAAATACTGTTTACAAGTTTTAGAAATGTATCGTACATCAAAAGAGACTAAGGGTCACATCACCCTTGTCTGAAGCAAAAGTCAAATATCAAAAGTCATACGTTATCATGTGGTCTTCAAAATGCTGTGTAGTCAGGCTCAATAGCTGAATTCTCATCAAAAGCATAACACCTGCAACAAACCAAAAATCCTCAAGCTGATGGGGGAGGAGGAGGAGGAGGAGGAGGAATGAAAATCAAACGGCGCAAATGCACCAAATCCTCCTCGAGTGCGTGCACAATACGCAACAAACAAGCGATCTGCTGCTCCATCGTCAGGAATCGGATGTAGAAATCCGGATAAGGAAATAATGGAGCAGGTGGAAAAACAGACTGTGATGGATCAGCAAAAGATGGAGGACGCGGGATCCTCTCAAGCTCCGCGATTCTCCGGCTCAACATATCATCCACTGTATACCCAACATGAAAAGGATGGTATGGAACTGACAAAGGCATGACATTGGGCGAAGACCACATAAATGGCTCGCCCGAGGATGCAAAGGGAGATGCAGTGTGTGCAGCTGGTGCAAAAGGGGCATAAATGGAAAGGTTGCTGTTATAGGTGGCATGTGATCGTGCTGCTGAGTAGAAGGTCCTTCCCCTGGACGGAGAGGAGGAATGTCCTGGAGAAAAGTGATGGGTAAATCCATGCGGTGGATGTCAGATACGTGTGGGTGGAACTGTGGGACATCGGCGGATGCAAAAACAGGTGCAGCAGGGGGAGTGACTGGTAGAATAAACGGAGGATAGTCATCGTCATCCTCAATCCACCCATTACGGGTGTCAGCATATCTAGGATCGATGTGGGTGGCAAAAGGTGCACGGTCAACAAACATAGGCATTGGATTAGGCAGGGGTGCAACCACTGGGGCATCAACAACTAGTGGTGCAATGACTGGAGCATCAACAACGGGTGGTGCAATAACTGGTGCATCAATAGGAATAGGGTCGTTCACATGTAAAGGGTCCTGAGCAATGACAGGCTCTGGAGCTATCACAGGCTCTAGATCAACGGGGGCAACCTCATGATCAGCAGGTATATCAAGGTGCTGATCATTTGGAACAATAGGGGCCTCAACAGGCTGCTCCTCAGGTAAAAACTCAACCTCCTGGTCTGAATCAAAATCGTGTGGGAAGTCCGGGATGAACCCCAAACCCAGCTGTGGGACGGGTGCCACAGATATAGCAGTATCGGTATCGGTGTCTGTGGGGTATCGCTGTAACCCCAGCGCATGGAGAGTAGAAGATGATACTGACTCAAAAGAATCTGGACCAGAAGAATCAGAAGGAACCTCCATATCAGGAACCTTAACAACAGGAACAAAAAGGTCGTCAACCGGAATATCGTCATCCATTGGGGCCCCACCATCCTGGTCACCGTCCGGGGGACCCTTGATGTGTGTAAAATGCAACATATAAAACACATCAATTAAGGCATAAAACTAACCCTTTTTAAGTACTAATGTTGGAAAAAGAGTGTTTTTGTCTTCCTTTTGTATTTTCAGGATGAAATGAGCTCAAAATCACAAAAGAAGCAAAAAGACCACTAATTCTACCATAAATACAAGAAAAGGAACAAAAGTAAACTGCCCGGACCCTCAACGGCACCTCCCAAGACAAAGAGAAGAGAACAGAAGTCTGAACACGCCCCGTGTCCAGTGAACACGGGGGCGTGCCCAGGAAGCAGCAGAAAAGACAAACCAGTAGAAGCTTCCATTGCTCACCACGGGGCCGTGCCCAGCGGACACGGGGGCGTGTTGAAAGTACAGCAGGCGCATTAATTGTAATTCGCAATTACAATTAATGAAGAGAGAGAATGTCAGACGGGCACGGGGCCGTGTCCAGCGGACACGGGGCCGTGTCCAGCGTTCTGTTCAGCCTATAAATAGAGGAGCTTGGTTTCATTCTCTCTCATCCCTTGGCACACCACCTCTCTCACACTTCATCCACCACCCATCACCACCACAACACCATCATCCACCACCATCATCCATTGTCCATCATAGAGTGTGTGAGTCGTCTCGGGATCCAAGATTGATCGTAAGAGTTCTTGACAATCAAGGCCATGTTTGCCTAAGTCTCTTACATCACTTGGTGAAGACAAGTGTTTAGTATAATACTTTTTATTTTTAATCTTTTGCACTTTTTATTTGGTTTTGTATTAATGACTTTAATAACTAGTTACTTATGTTGAAGGTGATCTTTCCTTATCGTTTGTCCGTGGTGTCTTGGCATTATTTTACTGTCTATATAAAATAAAAGATTTTCACCATTCATATCTCCACGGTCTATATGGAGGTATGTTGGCTACCTGGTCGGGGGTTAAGGGAACGGTTTGGTAAAGGTCTTGCCCTTGTTCAGCGTTTAGAGGTCCTGCTTGGGACCTGGGTCAAATTTAGTAGGATCTCCTTCAATGCCCATAGGTATTGGATGGCGGGGATCCAAACTCTTTGACCCCCTCATAAGCTAACTACTATTAATACTATAACCCGGCTATTTAGGACTGTATCCCTGCTGACTCAGACTACTTAGCCGAGGGTAACGTCACCGCCAAAAGCGGGGCCTACCATAATTTGCATTAATAACTTAATTCATTATCTTTCAATAATCCGACCCTTTAGGATTGTATCCTTGCTGACTCAAACTACTGGGTTGAGGGTAACGTCGCCTTCAAAAGAGGGGCCTACTACAATAACTAAGATAATCTCTTAAACAAGTGCAAAAGTGCGAAAATAATCAAAGGTTATACTAATACACGTGTCGGATCCAAGTGATTCATCTTGTCTATCTGTTTTTATTTATTTTATTTTTCAGCATTTAGTTAGTTTTTATTTTTCTTAGTTTAAAACATTTTTCTAACTTTTTGATTTGATTAGACGTTGAGGATAAACCGGTATTAAAAGCTCTTGTGTCCTTGGACGACCTCGGTATCTTACCAACACTATACTACGTCCACGATGGGTGCACTTGCCCATATGTGTGCTTAGTGTTAGTAAATATCGTGTTTTATAAATTTAAAACTTGGCTAAAAGTGTAAAAAGGGCTTAAATAAACATCTAAAAACATATATACACTAACACGCATCAAGTTTTTGGCGCCGTTGCCGGGGACACAAGGATTTTAAGAAAGTTAGGAATCAACGGCCTAATCATCTTTTTATTTTTCTTTAATTTTTAGGATTTTTTTTTTAGATTTTTCAGCTTCTGCAGAGCTCAGCACGGGGCCGTGCCCGCTGAACACGCCCCCGTGCCCAATCATTGGAACTGGCAATCCTGTTTTATATCAGACAGTAGGCTGAACACGGGGCCGTGTCCACTCAACACGCCCCCGTGCCCAAGATTCAGTTACTGAAAACAGAACCGTTTGATCCCGGCGGTTGGTAACTTCTGATACAAACATGAGTAATAGTGATTCTTTTTACTTTCGGCACTCTTATGGTTTGTGGTGTCAAATATGTGGAGGCGAACACGAGGAATTAAAATGTTTCTTCCTCACTTATAGGCCACACTATATAGACCCACCAATTCCTTGTAGCCTTAAGAGGGGCGAAAGTAAAAATAAACACTATTTCTCCCTCGAATGCGCCCAACCGGATATTCTAGGAGATATGCTCCTTGACGAGCTATTTCAACTAGAAGAACTACTTCTAAATTGGTCAAAAGAACTTAGGAAGGATTTCTTAGATCCATCCCAAGATGATGACCATGAGGAAATGTTGGAACCGCATTCTGACAACCTCGTTGCTCCCGAAAATACCTTTCTTCCTAGACAAGACGTGGACGATAGTCGTCCCTGTGCCGATTGTGCCGTGAAGGACTCCCCATCGACCTCGTTCGGTGCATACATAGACCTGAGCGATTCGGCATACACCTTCTTTAACGAGAGCCCGGGAAAGGGTTGGACTTGTCCACCTAGAATGAAAATAGGAATTACCCTCACCGACAACCTCTTGCGTTCTCACCTTAGTATAGGACAATTAAGGTATCTTAGGCACTTTGGGGTTGTTCCAACAAGTCAGGAGCCACCCGATAAGAATTAGCTCCTTAATAAAGACAAAACTTCATAAATCAGCTTTCCGACACGGGGCCGTGCTCGGCCAACACGCCCCCGTGTCCATCAAAAGATTCCCTTCTGATCATGACGTCAGAATACGGACAAACTGTGTCAGAATTTTCTCTGCACACGGGGCCGTGTCCAGCGGACACGGGGCCGTGTTCAGCGGGCTGTCATTTTCTATAAATGCAGCCAAAAATCCTGCACATTTGGACCAACTTGGAGGCAGAGATTTGAAGGAATCTTCTCTCAAACAATCCTAGGTAAGTCTAAAAGAAGTTTCCAACAAACCATCTTGTCCTTTCCTCTTCTAGACATTTCCTTCTTCTTCATCTTTCTTCAAAAACCACCATGAGAAATTTGAATTTTCAATCTTCATGGTAGGAAACAAGGAATTTTGGTCATGGAATCTTGGTAAAAACATGTTATGTAACATTGTTTAGAGTTATTTACTGTCAAAAAGCTTGCATAAACCCAGAAAATAACTTAGAAAACCAAAATTCCTTGCTCCAAAAATTCTGCAGAAAGATGAACACGGGGCCGTGCTCAGTGAGCACGGGGCCGTGTCCAGAAGCTGTTTAGTCTTATAAACTATTTTTGGTTTATTTTTCGTAGAATGGCGAGTGAAAACAGCGAAACATCATCCGTTCATTCCTCAAACAGCCGAAGGGGAAGGAGGCCCTCCGTTGAAGCCACACTTGTGCACTACGTGATAGCACTAAGAGAGGCTCTCGACGAAATGACGTCCGTAGAGGAGGTCCTCATTGACCGTATCAACGATCTTACGATGGGATTGGAAAGCAGCTTCCAAGAGATTAACCTTTTGCACCAAAGGTTAAACATTTTGGTGGCACCTCCCATGGAACCAGTCCTTCCACAACAAGACTGGAACTTAGCACTCGGTATTAACAACCCTACCGGGTGGGGAGACATCCCCGCGGAACCTCCTATGGAAATCCCACAAGAAGTCCCGGCGGAAGTTGAAACTCCTCAAACAAATGCAAACGAGCCTTCCTTCCTCCTTCCAAGGGAGGTAGAGGAGTGGCTTGCCGACATATGAGGAGAAACGTGTCCGAAAGATGGAGCTCTACAAAGCCTTATCTAACCAAGATCAGTAGATTCTTGGAAATTTTGCTAACATTAAAATAAAACATAGGGCTAGAACTCCATAAGCTTACTATCTATGTAACTTTTTTTTATTATCTCTCTATTAGCAATGTTATGATGGTTTTTATGATTTATGGACTCGTGGTGGTAATGGATGAAAAAGGGAACGAGAAAAATTGGAACCATGCAGAAGAACAGAACAAACCGACAAAAATCTCCATAACAGAAGGCTCCACACGGGCCGTGCCCAACCAACACGGCCCCGTGCTGAGCCCCCTGCAGGAAATCACCCAGTTCAGGTAACTGGACACGGGCCGTGTTCAGCGAACACGCCCCCATGTCCAGGCTTCTGTTTCACTTCTATAATTTTTGTTACTGGCACTTGACCACGGGGCCGTGCCCGGTCAACACGGGGCCGTGTCCAGAGCGCCAGTAACACAAATCTTTGTTTTTAAACACACTTTTACATATTCTAATCAACCAAAAACTTTATTTTTGGAACACATTGAGGACAATGTGTAATTTAAGTGTGGGGGGGATGCTAAAACCTTGGAATTTTGCAAAATCCTAAAACAAGCCTTACACAAAACTCTATTGGAACCGCTAAACACCCCAAATTTTTTCAAAAACTTTTTCATTTTTTTTATTTACTTGTCTTAGTTTAAGTTGGGAATAACAAGTTATAAAAGGGTTATATTTTTACAAACTTACAACCGATAGCGTCGTGATAAAAAGAACTAACATAAGAAAATTATGAACCGGTATAACAAGTCTAGCTAAAATTCGATTATATATGCTTGGTCACATTAAAAACCCATTCCCACAAAAAGTGAGTTTTGAGCCTTTATTGAGCATAAAAATACACATATTTAGATTAAATGCTCATTTTTCGTTTCTTGTGTGAATAGCCGCTCGGTCTTTACAAATCTAGAACTTGCCACGACGATACATTCCCGGTCCTTACCAACTTAAACCCAAGTAAGTAAATGATGGAGGCATTAGGACTAACTATTTTCTTTCAAAACCATTATTTCTCAATTTTTTTTTTTTTTTTTACCTACCCAAAACCCCCCTAGAAAACCCCTTTGAGCCTAAACTTTTCATTTCATTACCCCCAAAACAATTTTTTTTTACCCACCAAAAAAAAAAAAAAAAAACCTTTTTCATTTTTTCACCTTTATTTTAGTAACAAACTCGGTTTTTCATAAACATACCCTTTACGTGACGAAAAAAAAAAAAAAAAATGAATGAAGTCAAAAACAAACATAAGCTACAAAAAGCTTGTTTGGAGAAATACTTCAAAAATAAATGTCACCAAAAATAAGGTATTTCACGAAAACCGACACTTGTTATGATTTTCGCCCTTTTTACTAACCACTAACCAACCACCCACCTTTAAACCCAAGCCTTCACCCCAAAAGACCTCTTGATATTTACAAAGGTAAAAAGTTAAAAAGGAGGAGGATTGATCGCTTGGCAAGCATATGGAGAATGTAAATCCGTGCCGCTCTCGAGCGATTCACTTAAATATACACCTTCGGCCGAGTGATTGAGTGATCTCCCGTGAGGTATGTGAACTTGTATATAAATGGAATTTTAATAAGGCATGCTATGCCCAAATAAGTAGTTTATCTTATGAAAAGTTCAAAATAAGCCATGACGAATAAGATTGTAAATAAAATAAAAATAGAACCTATACAAACCTTGGATTCCCGACACTCTAGGACAAGTTAAAAAACTTCTCTTCTACCTATTCCATTTGGGAGTGTAAGCCACATTAAAAGAGTTTTGCTTGAGGACAAGCAAAAGTTCAAGTGTGGGGGTATTTGATGTGTGTAAAATGCAACATATAAAACACATCAATTAAGGCATAAAACTAACCCTTTTTAAGTACTAATGTTGGAAAAAGAGTGTTTTTGTCTTCCTTTTGTATTTTCAGGATGAAATGAGCTCAAAATCACAAAAGAAGCAAAAAGACCACTAATTCTACCATAAATACAAGAAAAGGAACAAAAGTAAACTGCCCGGACCCTCAACGGCACCTCCCAAGACAAAGAGAAGAGAACAGAAGTCTGAACACGCCCCGTGTCCAGTGAACACGGGGGCGTGCCCAGGAAGCAGCAGAAAAGACAAACCAGTAGAAGCTTCCATTGCTCACCACGGGGCCGTGCCCAGCGGACACGGGGGCGTGTTGAAAGTACAGCAGGCGCATTAATTGTAATTCGCAATTACAATTAATGAAGAGAGAGAATGTCAGACGGGCACGGGGCCGTGTCCAGCGGACACGGGGCCGTGTCCAGCGTTCTGTTCAGCCTATAAATAGAGGAGCTTGGTTTCATTCTCTCTCATCCCTTGGCACACCACCTCTCTCACACTTCATCCACCACCCATCACCACCACAACACCATCATCCACCACCATCATCCATTGTCCATCATAGAGTGTGTGAGTCGTCTCGGGATCCAAGATTGATCGTAAGAGTTCTTGACAATCAAGGCCATGTTTGCCTAAGTCTCTTACATCACTTGGTGAAGACAAGTGTTTAGTATAATACTTTTTATTTTTAATCTTTTGCACTTTTTATTTGGTTTTGTATTAATGACTTTAATAACTAGTTACTTATGTTGAAGGTGATCTTTCCTTATCGTTTGTCCGTGGTGTCTTGGCATTATTTTACTGTCTATATAAAATAAAAGATTTTCACCATTCATATCTCCACGGTCTATATGGAGGTATGTTGGCTACCTGGTCGGGGGTTAAGGGAACGGTTTGGTAAAGGTCTTGCCCTTGTTCAGCGTTTAGAGGTCCTGCTTGGGACCTGGGTCAAATTTAGTAGGATCTCCTTCAATGCCCATAGGTATTGGATGGCGGGGATCCAAACTCTTTGACCCCCTCATAAGCTAACTACTATTAATACTATAACCCGGCTATTTAGGACTGTATCCCTGCTGACTCAGACTACTTAGCCGAGGGTAACGTCACCGCCAAAAGCGGGGCCTACCATAATTTGCATTAATAACTTAATTCATTATCTTTCAATAATCCGACCCTTTAGGATTGTATCCTTGCTGACTCAAACTACTGGGTTGAGGGTAACGTCGCCTTCAAAAGAGGGGCCTACTACAATAACTAAGATAATCTCTTAAACAAGTGCAAAAGTGCGAAAATAATCAAAGGTTATACTAATACACGTGTCGGATCCAAGTGATTCATCTTGTCTATCTGTTTTTATTTATTTTATTTTTCAGCATTTAGTTAGTTTTTATTTTTCTTAGTTTAAAACATTTTTCTAACTTTTTGATTTGATTAGACGTTGAGGATAAACCGGTATTAAAAGCTCTTGTGTCCTTGGACGACCTCGGTATCTTACCAACACTATACTACGTCCACGATGGGTGCACTTGCCCATATGTGTGCTTAGTGTTAGTAAATATCGTGTTTTATAAATTTAAAACTTGGCTAAAAGTGTAAAAAGGGCTTAAATAAACATCTAAAAACATATATACACTAACACGCATCAACCCTCGATGAATAGATCGATGTCGTCATCAGATAACACGTCAAGTGGCAGATCCTCAACAAGAACTGCAACGAGAGGAAGAGGAGCAGGGATCTGAATGAGAGGTAGATCCCCGTTGTAAAGACCATCAGCTAAAAACATATCGTCTCCAAAGTCCGGTAGGGCAAATGGGGAAATCATCCTCGTCGGTACTCGTGGTGTCCGATGTATAAACCTCGCCCTCAAGGAGAATCTCGTCGTCTGAGACAACCGCTATAGGATCCAGTATGTCTGACACTCCAGTATCAGAAGAAGATGACATGGTGTCTGTAGCACAACCACACATATGCACATATATCAACATGTAATCAAATAAGCATGTAAGTCACAACAATGTAAGCAAGTAATCATCCTAGTCTTCCGCAGACTATCCCACCCAGTCTCGTAGACTGAACTCCCTATTCTCTAAGACTAACTCCCTGGTCTCTAAGACCAACTCCCAGTCTCTAAGACTAATTCCCTGTTCTCTAAGACCAACTCCCAGTCTCTAAGACTAATCCCCTGGTCTTTAAGACCAACTCCCTGGTCTCTAAGACCCCCCCCCCACCCTCTAAAGCTGATCCTCCCTCAACCTCTAAGACTGAACCTCCCTCAGCCTCTAAGACTGAACCTCCCTCAGTCTCTAAGACTGAATTATAAATATAAATTTTGAAATGTGTATTTGTGCCTTTTGTTTGTAAAAATGTTTGTACCTTGGATATGGACGCTTTGTGTATGCAATGTAAAAATGTTTTCGTGAGAGCCCTGATGATCATAGTCTAGACTCGAGAAAGAACCCTAGTTCACTATGATCGAGGCTCTGATACCAAGCTGTCACACCCTGACTTTTGTGGAAGCGTGGTTTATTTGGTGTGACTTCTTAATACCATAGCAACAATCATAACAATGCTATATGATAAAACACGAGATGCTCATCCATTAATATAGTTTAGAAAATACCATAACATACTTGTCTTGAAACCTCAACCCCAAAATAAGTTACAACCATGACTTGTTTAAAACGAGTTCGTAAGACTCAACAAAAGACTTTAAATAAAAATGGGGTTTGGAGACATGTAACCCGTCCAGGAAGAGGTTACACCTCCCAAAACCTATAACCCTGGATGACATCTTTATTTAGTACGCAGCTTGACTAACATGCATCACTTGCCAGATCCGATTAATTTCCTAAAATACATGTAGTTTGAAAAAAAAAATCAACAAAAGTTGAGCGAGCTCATGTGTAAGCGAGTATGTATAAACCTTTGTTACAATGTATGTATGTATGTATGTATGTCCCGGTATGATTGCAAACAAGGAAAAGATCACCAATGGTTTGCAAGGCCACTAATATGCGTGACGGTGTAGGAAGACTCAAACCTAGCAAAGTTGTACCGGGCTCCCGGCTGGAAGACATAGTCACCACTATGGGCCGCCCCGGCCTCATGGGTGTGGGCTCGCTACACCCAAATAGATCTATCACTCATGCCCCTCAGTCCTGATACGAGGATTAATGGTCCCAAGTATCCGCCTACCCTATCACATGATCTATGGTTCTTTCCTAGGCTAATCATACCAATAGTATTGTAAGTATCCCTTTGTAACATGTATTTCACCCCCGAAGTAAGTAAACAAAACAGTTTAAAGAAAAGGGGGACGGGAACTCACTGTAGTGCGTCTCCTGCTCGTAACTCAAGCTCAGTCAGCTACACGACAACCTACAACGTACTAATGTCTATTAGACGAACGGGCTGTGCCTTTGCTTAGTATGAGGGTTTTTGAGTTACGTTTTCTTGTGTTTCCCAATATTATTCCAAGTATAATTATTTGCTAAAATAATAGTTATTTTAACTTTAAATTATATTTGGTTTTGGAATAATTATTTAACCAATATTTTTGTATTAATACTTCTCAAGTATTTTAATTCCGTATTTCCTTCCCAAGAATGGGGGTATTTATACATGTATTTTGTAGTTTCCGAAATAACATATTTCTAAGTCTCGCTTTAGAAAATATATACGTAACCTTCTTTGTAAAAAATAATGTATCCCAAAATATACATATTTTCCCCAAAAATAATATATTTCCATTCCTTGTCTCCAAAATAATATTTACCAAAAATATATTCGTAAAAGTGTTTTCCGGAATATTTTATAAGTTAGGTTTTAGCGTTTGGTTCCACGATAACAAGCGTGTAACTTAAATATTTATTCCTTGTAATTTTTGGTATTATTCTAAGTTGTAAATGTAATGGTGTTTTGATAAGTTATATTACTTTACCCTAAAATAATATAACTAGTTCACAAATCAAACAAATATTCACACAAACGTTTTAGTCTAAAATATATATTCTAAATATATATTTATCCAATTTTATTTACGAAAACCAACCTCCGACACTTTGTATTTTTGTAACAAAACCTATGGCGAAGTTTATTTTGAAAAACGAAGTTTAAAACATAATTGTAAACACTTGTTAGAAAATGATTTCTAAGTGTTGGAATTTTTAGAAAATTTCGCCATAGTTTCCCCTAAAAACGGAGGTGCCCATGCTGTTAAAGCATATCATTTTCTTTTCCAAAAATCATTCAAACAATTAACAACAAATCACTAAACCATATTATGTTCACCAAGTGCAAAAACTATATGATTTTCATAACATCATGAACTTGATCTTTCAAATAAACGTGTAGTAACTTGGTAAAGCGTTTAGTGGCCTTAGTTACCTTCCAAAGTGTATTCATCCCTTTAAAAATCTCATTTTTAAAGAACCTCAGTGTTAACAACTTGTGAACAAATTTTACAAAATTTATTCTTTTGAACTCTTCTTGTAAATAAAGTGTTCTTACACTTATTTCATTTCCAAAAATGGTGTAAGTGTAGTAAAAGTCATGATCTTTCAAAAATCGGCTCTTGAACTTGGTTGGTTTAGAAAAATCATTTGTAAATCTCGGATCTACATGATCATCAACTCACTTTGTTTACTTATATTTCAAGAAAATCATTTTTCTTTCAAGTTCATGTTTAATCTAGAAGATGATTATTTCATGTAATCCCATAATCACCTTCTAACTTGTTAGACCATGTTTTTAATCATACTTTAACAAGTTCCATATGATGATCAACGTCATATTATTAAGAAATCAACAAGTATTTATCAACATAATCAAAACAACATCATACTAATAATACTTCACCATATTTCATCTCTATGCACTTTATGTTCAAGCCCTTAGTTCATGTTCTTTAGTGTTTTTGTTATTTTCATCATACCACATCTTTTAACCATAAAAATAAAGTAAACAAGAGTTATGAGGGATCTTACTACTAGCTTTAAGCTAGGGAAGAACACTTATGAGAAAGATGATGAAAATGGTGTGTAAAAGCAAGTAAGAGAGCTCCTTGATGATCCACAAGCTTCAAGCTCCAAGGATCACCTTCTACACTTGAATGAACTTGGATTTGGATGAATATGGTGGTGTCAAGGTGGTGGTGGTGGCGGCCTTAGTGTGAGCCGAGAGGGAGAGGAGAGAGTGAGGGAGTGGGGTGAAGTTGTGAGAATGAAATAATCTTAGAAGATATCCACCATACTTATAATCTTCTCATCTAATATATTGTCCACCAAATCAAGTAACAATCTAATAAAATATGAAATAAAATCTTGAGGTAAGGTGTGGAGGTATGGTGGTGATTTTGGTGGGTCCCTTGGACCGAAAATGGGCATGGGGGGGGGGGTTAATTGTAAAATTTTGATGGTAAGTGGGTAAATAATAGTTACATTCCAAGTATATGCTTACATGTTTTAGTTAGTAGATATCTAGTGGGTGTTATGGTGTATGGGGATCATAACTAGCCAAGAAATAATAAAACAATGTATCTGGCAAAATTTTGGTGTTACGGGTAATGTACGGTTGTTCGGTTAGACATCGTTCCGTTAAGGAGCTAACTTAATCCGTGTAGTATCTTTTATGTAAATTTTGGTGACACTTTAAATTCTCGGCACTTAGGAAAGCATACAGGACTATTTTGCCATGTTTTTACACATTACTAGCATGTTAAAATGCTGAATTTCTGATAAATAATGCAGAATTCTGCACTTTAAGTGGGTTTTAGGCACTTTCCGGCACCTAAACTATCATCTAGAGACGCAGTTTTATGGTCCTTACTTCCCTACACTCCCTACTAGTGTAGTACCTTGACTCTGGCTCATACTGGGCCTCAATATATATTGTTTGTCTATGTGCTGGCATTGTCAGCATGTTTCTGAGTTATCCGTTCACTGTGCTAACTGTGCTTTGTGCATCATTTTTAAATGGACCAACAAGCTGCCTATCACCCGAGTCGGTCCGCATAACTCTTTTGACGATCACGAGCCGCTTTAATGCGTTCTCGGATCTGTGTAATCTTATTAGTCATTTCCTGGACCAATTCCGGACCAACAAGCTGCCAAGATCCGATTAATTCCCTGAAATACATGTAGTTTGAAAAATCAACAAAAGTTGAGCGAGTTCATGTGTAAGTGAGTATGTATAAACCTTTGTAAACAATGTATGTATGTCCCGGTATGATTGCAAACAAGGAAAAGATCACCAATGGTTTGTAAGGCCACTGATATGTGTGACGGTGTAGGAAGACTCAAACCTAGCAAAGTTGTATCGGGCTCCCGGCTGGAAGACATGGTCACCACTATGGGCCGCCCTGGCCTCATGAGTGTGGGCTCGCTACACTGTAACACCTCGTAAAATCATACCCAATGAAATAAAGACACGTGTCAAGTAAGACAAACATGTCAGCAACCCGGATCAAATGAAAGATGTTTGGTAGGATTTAAAAAGGGCGACATGTTATTAAAACACCTCTGAGCGACCCAAGTTATAAATCCCAAGACCTTAAATCGTGATGATAAACATCTGAGATATTTAGCCGGTTATTCCTAAATAAAAAAAATTCCATTTTTAAGGAAATTGGGTTCTTTCACATGTTACTACAAAGTTCCTAATTAAAATTCTTGTTTAAAAGAATTAAACTTCATATAAATGAATGGCCAAACCTCCATAAAGATCCAAGTTGTGTAAGTGCATGGCTAAGCATGCAAAGACTGATCAAGTGGTCCCATGATGATTAAAAAGACCCAAGATTCGGACTAGGAAAGTTGCATGGTCAAAACCTTAAAGTTTGCAAGTTTTTGGCTTCTGGTCATCGGATACGGACCGTATGGCCTTAGGCTTACGGTCCGCAAGCACTGCAACTGGGCGATATAATCCAAGGGCGGTTACGGACCGCAAGGCCAAGGGTTTATGGTCCGTAAGAGGTGCTTACGGTCCGCAAGGCTTGTAGCTTACGGTCCGTAAGACAGTCGCTGGCAGCAGAAAATGGACAGGTGCCTGTTCAGCCTGTTGCACCGCCTTACTTGAGTGGTATTCGAATACTGAGGCTCCTGCAACTGGTTTTGGCATCATAGAGACACCTGGGATGATCTTGCAACACATGTAGACTAGTTTGGCATGATCTTGTGCATTTGGGTTCAATATATAAGAGAATGAAGTTGCAACCATTTTGTTCACTTCATTCAAACTCATTTCAACTGATCTCTGGAGCTCTCTGGACAGCAACCAACTTCTCATAGGATCCATAAGCATTCTTAGGACTCTTGTACGTGTCCTTAATCCTTTTAATTCAGTTTAGCTTAGTTAATTAGCTAAAAGTCAAACCATCGTAATTAAGGTTTGACTTCGAGATTAATCAATAATTATCCACTCAAATCTCGAATTAAAAATACGCATGAGTAGGTAATTATGTGAGTAATAAACCCTTAAAAGGGTACCTTCTGATTCCCACTCTATCTAGGTCAATTGTCGGGTCAAACTTGATCTTAAAAAGTCAACAGAAAGTTTAATTTCAAATTAATGCATAATTAACAGTGTAGGATCCATGCAACCTGTTTTATCATTAATATAACTTGGTAATTAGTGTAAGAACATGTCTAAACATGTTCACCCCGACAATTTTCAGTTTAGGCTCGGTTCGGGACCGAAAGTCGCATAGTTTGACTTCTACTTTGACTTTCAGTTCTGACCCGTTTAAGCCTAGTTTAGGATTGCCTTAGAGCTTCTTTTGGACCTAGTTACATGTTAGTATAACCCTCTGTGATTATATGGCTTGGTTCATTAGTTGTCCAATTATTATGCAAGTTTCCGTTAATTGCCTAAATGTCGACTATTATGCCCTTTTCACCTTAAAATGTGATTTTTGAAAATGTAAAAGAGTAAACACCTTAGCTACTGATTTATAAACTTGTACCCAAAATTTGATATCAGTTTGAGGTCTAGAATAGGAGTAATGCTCATTAGCGTAAATAAGAAACTTTTTAGTAATTTAATGACATAATTAGCATATAGCATATCTAAACCCAATTTTTGATATCAAACTTTTTACCTACTGATATAAAATAATATTTTGGGATTTTTGGAGATTTTTATTTATTTTTAGGCTGAGCATAACTTAGAGTTCTAAGCTTATTTCGGTTATTGCCGGTTTTGCCCTTTTGATACCAAACTTTTTTCTACTGATCTAATATGATAAGTAAATTATTTTGAGCCTCCTGGAATTATAAAAATATCAGCTTTCTATACAAAACCCGGAAATGGCTCCAAATAGCCTTTTTAAGCGTTTTTAACGCATAGTATGTATCAAAACTAGTTTATATATATATATATATATATATATATATATATATATATATATATATATATATATATATATATATAGTGTAAGTATCTATGGAAAACCTATTTAATCTAGAAAACTTAGGAAACCTGAATTGTGTGGTCAAGATTGATCCACATCATATCTTTAAACACATGTTTAAAGGGCAAATTAGTCATTTATTCAAGCCATCATTTCACTCTCTCCCCCATCCCATCAAGTCATTTATTACCCATCATTTCATTCTCCCTCTTTCTTCTTTCTTCTTCTTTTAGAATTCAAAATATATCATTCTATCTCTTTCTTCTTCTTCTGTAAATTCACCATCATCATCATCATTCATTCATTCTCTCTCTCTCTCCATGTTTCAAAATAAACACCAAGAACACACACAAGTGTGTGTGAGAGAGTTCAAGAGGTAGAGAGAGAGATTTAAGAGAGAGAAGAAGACGACGATGGACGACGGACAAGCCGTCGTCTACAGCGGTGGAGGTTCTCCGACGAACCGTTGTTGCCGACGACGGTGTTACAGGCAACCGGAGTGGGGATTCTGATTACAAGCCTTCGTCTACAGCGATGGAGGTTCTCCGACGAACCGTCGGTGCCGACGACGGTGTTACAGGCAACCGGAGTGGGGATTCTGATTTTAGCTCAGTTCAGATTCGAGTCAGCCGCAGATCGGGACTCGGTTCAGGTTTCCGGTTAGTGATCCAGTCCAAGTATGGTTCAGTCTTTTTGGATTCTCTTGTTTTATTTTGGTTTGGATTCTCTGGTTTTATACTCGGTTAGGTGTCATTTGGTTTGGATTCTTTGGTTTTTTTTTTCAGTCTTTTTTAATTTGTGATTATTGTTTGTTTAGGACTGTTCAAATGTTATTTTTTCTCTGTTTAAGCGGTTTGGTTTGGTAATGTTGTTAGATTTAGTATTGAGATTGTGTTTTTAGTGTCGGATTAGCTGAATGTGGGCATTTTTTGTTAAAATGTGAAGGCGTAGGGTGGAAAGGTGTGTGCAGAAAAAATGCAACGTCCCGAGTGCATCAGAGAGTGTGATTGTGTAGTTTCGGTGCAGAATACAGTTTCAGGTAACACTTTGTAGTGAGGGCGTTGCTTGACGAAAAGAAGATATTGTTGACGATTGTGTAGTTTCGGTGCAGAATACAGTTTCAGGTAACATGTGTTACCTATCTCGTACCTGTTTGTTGTGTTAAATAACTCCAGAAATATTACTTGTGTTATTATGTATTTACTATGGCTGTTGTATTTGCAAGAGTGAGGAGAATGACCAGGTCCGTGACGGGTAGGCTGGCTAATAAGCGAAAGCAGAACGATAAAGAAACAGAACGATAACGAAAGAAGGTAGATGGAGAAACCGGTGAAGAATGGGAACAAGAAGTCGATGAAGGGCAAGTGGTGGGTACCTTTGATGTTGTACAGAAGTTACCCTCCAGTGTAACACATGTTACAAACATGTGTTACATATGTTCAACCTCTTTGTTACAAAAAATCGGGGCTACACATATGTAACACGTGTTACAACAGGTTTTTACCTACTTGCACGTCTCTATTACAAATGGATGAAAACAGTTTTTTTAAAACATCCACGGTGTAACACTTGTTTATTTGAAAGTTCTTAAAACAACCGTTGTAACACATGTTACATCTTTTTACTCAGCTGTGCATTTTCCTTTTTATAATCCCATCCTCAACGTAAAGATACATCCAATGTAACACGTGTTACAAAAGAAAATTACCTACTTACACATCTCTATTACGTTGATTTAAACAGTTATTTAAAAACATCCACTTTGCAACACTTGTTTATTTGAAAGTTCTTAAAACAACCGTTGTAACACGTGTTACAACTTTTTTAGTGTTGTGCATTTTCCTTTTATAATCCCATCTTCAGCTTGAAGATACATCCAATGCAACACGTGTTAGGTTTTTTACGTGTTACAAAAGGTTTTTACTTAATGTAATAGTAAGTTTAAATGTTAAAACGTTTTTTTAAGATTGGTTGTTAAATGTTAAAATGTATAAACTTCATAATTTATTCGGAATATCTCGTTTATTTTACAAATAAAAAGTCGTGTTTTTTTTGGTGGGATAATTAGCTACATATGTAGTAAACGTTACCCAAGTTACTTGTAGTTACCCCAACCCTTTTTTGGACACAAAGGGGGGTTGCACATATGTAACACATGTTTGTAACATGTGTTACACTAGAGAGGTAACACATGTATAGCCACGTTACACATGTTACATAGGAGATTAATAAGTTTTAACTATAGAAACTAATATTGATGTACTTATTTTGTTCACATGTGAAAAAATGTTTTGTGTTCAAGATGAAGATGGTTATCAAGAAGCGAAGCCCGCCGAAGGATTACAACGCATCATCAGGTTTTCGTGGTGACGATGGTGTGTTTTTTGGTTGGCTGCTATGTGTTGTGAAGATGGATGTTTTTGTGAAGACCATTTTTTAGAAGCATTACAACTATTGAGATAAAATTCATTTTTATTTTCATTTTCATTGTTAGTATGCCCATTTTTGGATGAATACGGATGTTGATGTGACGGCAATTTTTTTTGGGATGCAACAACTATATGTAACATGTGTAACCTTGACGTTGTAACACATGTAACACCTATATGTAACATGTGTAAGATGGCTATACATGTGTTACATTTGTTGCCCCATAGTGTAACATATGTTACATATGTCAGTCCCTTTGGTGTCAATTTAAACTTAGTAAAATTACATATGTAACAACATTACGTCATCAAAAATGTCATATCAATGAACAAACAAGTAATATATGTAACTATAAGTATATGAGACTAGCGTAACGAATTAAAGGGACAAACGATACACTTCATGTTACATATGTACCTAGAGTTGTTATTAACAATGTTATTAGTAGATAAAAAAACTGCATTAACGTATATTTTTTACGTTGAACCCAGCTTATTGGTCATAAGTCTTATACATGGCAAGAAGTTCTTTCAGTGTGTGACAACTCGAACTTTTGACTTTCATTTTGTATTCAATGCACGTTGACCTTGACCATTGACTTTGACTATTTAGTAGTTGACTTGTTGAATTGCAACCATACATGTTATTGTTTTAATGAAACGTATTGTTTGTTACATGAGTATGTGTTTGATTGAACTGCAAACTGAGGACTTAACTGATTAGCCATTACGGATCTGAGCCCAAAAGCCCAAGATCCGACGAATCATGCGATTCGCCTAAGCCCACTCGACGAAATAGACTTATGATTCGTCAAAAGGTAACTCGGCGAAACACAAAGTGTGTTTCGCCAATCTCAGTATCGCCGAATCAAAGTGTTTCGCCGGCCCAGCAGACTCGTTAAGCCCATTTAGGGCCCAGAACGCATATTTAATTATAAATTACACGGAAACACCCAGTTGTTACACTTCTTAGCAAAGAGCAGAAACCCTAGAATTCTATTTTCTCTGTTAACGGCGATCTTGATTACCCGAAGTCTCAATTCAATCCTAGTTGTTTCCCTCTTCGTTACGGTTAGTGGTTACCTTAGTATAATTGTTTTTCTATACCTGTTCTTGTTTGAAATCATTAGGATTGATGCTAGATAATATTATGTTCATGACTAGTTAAAGGATTTCAGGATTTGAATATATATTGTATTGGTTACGATTGTGAGTTCTGAAATCGGGTTGACTATTACTATTGATGATGAGACTGGAATATAGGTGATTATCCATAGAATGGTTTGGTTTGAGCTTGAATATATGATGCTGTGTGATTACTGTATATTGATGATTCTGTAATGATGATTATGGATGATTGTATGAGTAACCAATGCTCCATGATTTCTGTATGATTGTTGTTCGATGTTGTGACGGCAGTTTAGGGTTTCCTGTGATTTTGCGAAACTGTTAAGGTCGTAACTGATAATTTGACGTAACTGATAATTTGACGTAACAGATTAGTCAACGAAACAGACCTTTCGGCGAAACAGATTTTGTTTCGCCAAGGGGCAGTCAACGAAACAGAGTCCTGAATCGCCTGTATTTGACGAAACAGGATGTGATTCGTCAAGATGTAGTTGACGAAACAGGTGGTGTTTCGCCAAACCCTGTTTCACCAATACCGTGATTCGCCGAACTTATGATTCGCCAATTTGGATAACTTTGCACAGTAACCTGATGTAACCATGTTAAGTGCTAACTGGATTGATTAACTGTTGTTAACTGATATGCATGACCCATATGAATTCGTATACGTGCAATGTGTTACATGGTGAGATCTTTATACGTGGACAATGTAAATACCAACTAATTATGTATACGTGTATACCATAGGACGTGATTGATTTACTTTGAGCACATACTTAGCATACCGAGCAAACCCAAGGTGAGTTCACACTCCTACTAAGGCATGGGATTCCCGGGTCGTGGGAATGGGATAAAGGTTACCATTGACTAAGAACTTACATATGCTTTTCCTAGACTATCACCTACCATGATCCTCGGATGTCAGGACGGTTCCGTAGGTTAGGATAACACCTACGTGGTCATATGCTAATTACTGCCTCGGATGTCAGGCACGCACGTAAAACCTACGTGTACGCATTACTTACTTCTATCCTCGGTACAAAGGATACGTACGTAAAACCTACGTACACCCCCGCGTCTCCTATCCTCGGTTGTGAAGGATACGTGCGTAAAACCTACGTACACCCCATACGCGCTACTGTTCTCGGAAGAAGAACAGGGATGATACGAGTAGTTGATACGAATAGTCTAGTGGTCACATAACATGGGAAGCCCCCCACCTGTATAACTTACTATCGGCTCAGTAGAGCCACCTGTTACTTACTGTTACGCACTTACTTACTGTGAACTCGCTCAACTAGTTTGTTGATCATTCTGTTACATGCCTTGCAGATCGTTAGGTACTTGGAGCTTGCACTGGAGAAGCGGGTCGTTGTGGTCAAGGATCGCGGTTTCTACGTTGAACTATTATGACATTTAAAACTATTAACTAGTGTTGGATTATTTACTATGCTTCCGCTACTCTTTGAAACTATGGTTATGATTTGAACACCAATCGTATTGGATGGATGGTTTACATTTATTTTACTTAATATTAATTACATGTTCAATATGATTGGTGGCTTGATCCTGGTCAGTCACGCTCCCAAGCGGTGGTACTCCGCGTGTGGATTTTTGGGGGTGTGACAGATTGGTATCAGAGCCATTGGTTATAGAGAACTTGGTTTTAATACGGGAAAAAGTTTTTATTAAAACCAGACTATAACCCGAACAGTGCTCTCAACGATCCACAACGACGCTTCGCTCCACGTGCAAGACTCGACATCTTAGGTAATAAGGTTTATGTTTATTGCCTACTTGCTAGAATTACTTAGAACCTTGCTCGCGGTATGCTTAGACTACAATGCTCACTATTTGCTATTGCTTAAGAGCCCTTACGTGCTTACACTTTTCTGTCATCGCACTATTCGTGAACTTTTCTCACCTATTTCGCCTTTGACATGAAGATCAATGGCTGGAAGAATTAACATGACTCAAGCCCAGCTAGAGGCTCTCGTTCAAGCTCAAGTTGCTGCGGCACTTGCAGCTGCTCAAGCAGGTAGTATACCCTGCAGTATAGACACACTAGGATCTTTAGATCCTACATTAACCCTCGTATTTAACTTTGTCCTATTCGTACACAATAGGTCAACACGCGCAGCAGCCTGTCTGCACTTTCAAGAACTTCATGGACTGTCGTCCAAGCTCATTCAGTGGCACCGAGGGGGCAGTGGGACTCCTCCATTGGTTTGAAAAGCTAGAGTCAGTATTCGAAATGTGCGAGTGCCCTGAGGCTCGCAAGGTCAAGTTTGCCACCGGCACTTTGGAAGGAATAGCGTTAACTTGGTGGAACGCCCAAGTTCAGATCTTAGGGTTGGAAGCTGCTAACGCCACCCCATGGAACGATTTCAAGGAACTCATCAAGCGTGAGTATTGCACGCGTGAAGATATTCACAAGTTGGAAGACGAGCTGTATAATTTGAAAATGGTTGGGTCAGAGATTGAAGCGTATACTAAGCGGTCAAACGAGCTGGCCGTGCTGTGTCCAACTATGGTAGACCCTCCATACAAGCGTATCGAGATGTATCTCAAGGGGTTGGCACCAGAAATCCAGAGCCACGTTACCTCGGCTAACCTCGACAACATCCAGGAAATCCAGCGTCTCGCTCATCGCATCACCGATCAGGCAGTGGATCAGAATAAACTGCCTAAGCGTGTCAGCGCTACTGCTACAGTTACTCCTTCAGCTACTCCCGTTACCCTCAGTGACAACAAGAGGAAATGGGAGGGGGATTCAAGCAAAGCATCAGTTTCGGTTCAGTCCCAGAATCAGCAGCGAAAGACTGACAACTATCAAAGCCCTAACCAGCAGTCGTCAGGTAGCCACAGGCAGGGTGGATATCGCGGAAATCTTCCAAAGTGCAACAACTGCAACAGGCACCACAACGGCCAGTGTACCAAGGGTCGTTGTCAAAGATGCCTCAAGATGGGTCACGAGGCCAAAGACTGTAGAAGCCTTCGTCCTGCGAACCAAAATCAGCAGCAGCCTCACGCTCAGCCTAACCAACAACAGGGCAACAAGGGATGCTACAATTGTGGTGCTGAAGGCCACATCAAGAGACACTGCCCACAGCTCAACAGGAACCACAACAACAACAACAACCAGGGCAACGGCAACAACAACAATGGAGGAAATAACAACGGCAATGAAGCTCGGGGTCGCGCTTTTGTGCTAGGTCGAGGTGACGCAGTGAACGATCCCAACGTTGTTATGGGTAAGTTTCTCCTCGACAATATTTATGTTACTGTCTTATTTGATTCGGGTGCGGATACAAGCTATATGTCTGTGAAAATGTGTCAACTGCTAAAACGTGCACCAACACTTTTACCCACCAAGCATGTAGTAGAGTTAGCTAACGGTAAAAGTCTAGAAGCCACGCACGTAGTTCAGGGTTGTAATCTTATCCTTGCTGGCCAAGCCTTCTCTATTGATCTCATTCCCATAGTTTTGGGTAGTTTTGACGTTGTGGTTGGGATGGATTGGCTATCCCAACACCAGGCAGAAATCTTATGCAGTGAGAAGATCATTCGTATTCCACGTTCTGGTGAAGAACCTCTCGAAGTCCAAGGCGACAAGAGTGGTGCTGTGGTTGGCATCATCTCCTTTTTGAAGGCTCAGAAATGTTTACGTAAAGGGCACATAGCCATTTTGGCTCTTGTTTCGGATGCGTCGACGAAAGAAAAGAAGCTGGAGGATATACCAGTTGTGCGTGATTTTCCTCAAGTGTTTCCTGAAGATTTACCTGGTTTACCTCCTCATCGTCAAGTCGAGTTTCAGATTGAGTTAGCTCCTAGAGCAGCACCAATAGCCCGCGCACCGTATCGTTTAGCTCCAACCGAACTGGAAGAACTGTCGAAGCAGCTACAAGAGCTCTTGGAAAAGGGCTTTATTCGTCCAAGCTCTTCGCCTTGGGGAGCACCAGTACTTTTCGTAAAGAAGAAGGATGGCACTTTCCGGATGTGCATCGACTACCGTGAACTGAACAAGGTGACAGTGAAGAACCGTTATCCTCTTCCGCGTATAGACGACTTATTCGACCAGTTGCAGGGGTCGAGTTACTATTCCAAGATAGACTTGAGGTCAGGGTATCATCAGCTGAGAGTCCGGGATGAGGACGTCTCCAAAACCGCTTTCAGAACTCGTTACGGTCACTACGAGTTTCTTGTCATGCCATTTGGGTTAACGAATGCGCCTGCCGTATTTATGGATCTGACGAACAGGGTGTGCAAGCCGTACTTAGACAAGTTTGTGATTGTCTTCATCGATGACATACTGATTTACTCCAAGAGTCAAGAGGAGCATGAGCAACACCTGCGATTGATTTTGGAACTCCTTCGAAAGGAACAGCTGTACGCCAAGTTTTCCAAATGCGACTTCTGGCTTCGTGAAGTCCACTTCTTAGGCCATGTGGTGAACCAGGATGGGATTCATGTTGATCCATCCAAGGTAGATTCGATCAAGAACTGGCCTGCACCACGTACACCAACAGAAATACGCCAATTCTTGGGTTTGGCGGGTTACTACAGACGATTTATAAAAGACTTCTCCAAAATCGCACAGCCGCTTACGCTGCTGACACAGAAAGGGGTCACCTATCGCTGGGGAGAGCCCCAGGAGACCGCTTTTCAGTACCTAAAGGATAGGCTTTGCAGCGCGCCTATTCTCTCATTGCCAGAGGGCACAGATGACTTCGTGGTTTATTGTGACGCATCGATACAGGGACTTGGGTGCGTATTGATGCAACGGAATAAGGTTATTGCTTACGCTTCACGTCAACTCAAGGTTCACGAACGGAATTACACAACGCACGATTTAGAGCTGGGAGCTGTTGTTTTCGCGCTTAAGATATGGCGACACTACCTGTACGGTACCAGGTGCACGATTTACACCGATCACAGGAGTCTCGAGCATATCCTTAAGCAAAAGGATTTGAACATGCGTCAACGAAGATGGGTCGAACTACTGAACGATTACGAATGCGCTATCAAGTACCATCCAGGCAAGGCCAATGTTGTGGCTGACGCCCTCAGTCGGAAAGACACTCTACCTAGACGCGTACGAGCCTTGCAGCTCACTATTCAGTCCAGTCTTCCTGCACAGATACGAACTGCTCAGATAGAAGCTCTAAAGCCCGAAAACGTCAAGGCTGAAGCCTTACGTGGCTCAAGGCAACGAATGGAACTAAAGGAAGACGGCGCCTACTATGTAACGGGGCGTATTTGGGTCCCACTTTTTGGCAGATTACGCGAGCTGGTAATGGATGAAGCTCACAAGTCCCGCTACTCGGTACATCCAGGGTCGGATAAAATGTACCACGACATCAGAACTACATACTGGTGGCCTAGTATGAAGGCCCACATCGCTACTTACGTCGGCAAGTGTTTGACATGTGCAAAGGTCAAAGTGGAATATCAGAAACCAGCGGGTCTACTTCAGCAGCCTAAGATACCTCAATGGAAATGGGAAGAAATTTCCATGGATTTCGTTACAGGCCTACCTAGATCCCAGCGGGGGAATGATACTATATGGGTGATCGTGGATCGACTCACCAAGTCTGCACACTTCCTAGCTATAAAGGAAACGGATAAGTTCTCCACTCTCGCAGACATCTACCTTAAGGAAGTTGTTTCGAGGCACGGAGTGCCCACTTCCATCATTTCGGATCGGGATGCACGATTCACATCAGAACTTTGGCAAGCGATGCATAAATCCTTCGGCTCACGATTAGACATGAGCACAGCATATCATCCTCAGACGGATGGGCAGTCTGAGCGAACGATCCAAACTCTTGAAGACATGCTTCGGGCATGCGTTATTGATTTCGGCAACGGCTGGGAAAAGCACCTCCCTTTGGTGGAGTTCTCGTATAATAATAGTTATCACACCAGCATACAAGCCGCTCCATTCGAGGCATTGTACGGGCGTAAATGCCGGTCACCTCTCTGTTGGGCAGAGGTAGGGGATAGTCAGATTACGGGTCCAGAGATTGTAGTGGACGCCACAGAAAAGATAGCACATATACGACAACGCATGGCGGCAGCACGCGACCGTCAGAAAGCCTACGCGGACAAGCGTAGAAAGCCATTGAAATTTCAGGTCGGGGACCGGGTTTTACTTAAAGTTTCACCCTGGAAGGGTGTGGTTCGTTTTGGCAAACAGGGCAAACTAAATCCGCGGTACGTTGGACCGTTCGAAATCATAGAAAAGATTGGCAAAGTAGCCTACAAGTTGAACCTACCAGTTGAACTCGGTGCAGTTCACAATGTCTTTCACGTGTCGAATCTGAAGAAGTGCCTATCAGATGAAACCCTCATCATTCCTTTTAAGGAACTCACTATCGACGAGCGGTTGCAGTTCGTCGAGGAACCAGCTGAAATCACGGACCGGGATGTGAAGGTCCTCAAACACAAGAGAATCCCTCTTGTTCGAGTTCGTTGGAACTCCCGTCGTGGCCCAGAGTACACCTGGGAACGCGAAGACCAGATGACAGAAAAGTATCCCCAGTTATTCGGAACCAATACAACTACTGCTGAGGCTGAAGCTACTATCACGGAATTTCGGGACGAAATTCCAGATCAACGGGGGGAGGATGTGACACCCCAGGAAAACCAGTGAACGATGCAACCTATCTAGCTTCCTCAGTGAGTACGTACCAAATTTCGGGACGAAATTTCTTTCAAGTTGGGGATAATGTGACAACTCGAACTTTTGACTTTCATTTTGTATTCAATGCACGTTGACCTTGACCATTGACTTTGACTATTTAGTAGTTGACTTGTTGAATTGCAACCATACATGTTATTGTTTTAATGAAACGTATTGTTTGTTACATGAGTATGTGTTTGATTGAACTGCAAACTGAGGACTTAACTGATTAGCCATTACGGATCTGAGCCCAAAAGCGCAAGATCCGACGAATCATGCGATTCGCCTAAGCCCACTCGACGAAATAGACTTATGATTCGTCAAAAGGTAACTCGGCGAAACACAAAGTGTGTTTCGCCAATCTCAGTATCGCCGAATCAAAGTGTTTCGCCGGCCCAGCAGACTCGTTAAGCCCATTTAGGGCCCAGAACGCATATTTAATTATAAATTACACGGAAACACCCAGTTGTTACACTTCTTAGCAAAGAGCAGAAACCCTAGAATTCTATTTTCTCTGTTAACGGCGATCTTGATTACCCGAAGTCTCAATTCAATCCTAGTTGTTTCCCTCTTCGTTACGGTTAGTGGTTACCTTAGTATAATTGTTTTTCTATACCTGTTCTTGTTTGAAATCATTAGGATTGATGCTAGATAATATTATGTTCATGACTAGTTAAAGGATTTCAGGATTTGAATATATATTGCATTGGTTACGATTGTGAGTTCTGAAATCGGGTTGACTATTACTATTGATGATGAGACTGGAATATAGGTGATTATCCATAGAATGGTTTGGTTTGAGCTTGAATATATGATGCTGTGTGATTACTGTATATTGATGATTCTGTAATGATGATTATGGATGATTGTATGAGTAACCAATGCTCCATGATTTCTGTATGATTGTTGTTCGATGTTGTGACGGCAGTTTAGGGTTTCCTGTGATTTTGCGAAACTGTTAAGGTCGTAACTGATAATTTGACGTAACTGATAATTTGACGTAACAGATTAGTCAACGAAACAGACCTTTCGGCGAAACAGATTTTGTTTCGCCAAGGGGCAGTCAACGAAACAGAGTACTGATTCGCCAAAGTGTATTTGACGAAACAGGATGTGATTCGTCAAGATGTAGTTGACGAAACAGGTGGTGTTTCGCCAAACCCTGTTTCGCCAATACCGTGATTCGCCGAACTTATGATTCGCCAATTTGGATAACTTTGCACAGTAACCTGATGTAACCCTGTTAAGTGCTAACTGGATTGATTAACTGTTGTTAACTGATATGCATGACCCATATGAATTCGTATACGTGCAATGTGTTACATGGTGAGATCTTTATACGTGGACAATGTAAATACCAACTAATTATGTATACGTGTATACCATAGGACGTGATTGATTTACTTTGAGCACATACTTAGCATACCGAGCAAACCCAAGGTGAGTTCACACTCCTACTAAGGCATGGGATTCCCGGGTCGTGGGAATGGGATAAAGGTTACCATTGACTAAGAACGTACATATGCTTTTCCTAGACTATCACCTACCATGATCCTCGGATGTCAGGACGGTTCCGTAGGTTAGGATAACACCTACGTGGTCATATGCCAATTACTGCCTCGGATGTCAGGCACGCACGTAAAACCTACGTGTACGCATTACTTACTTCTATCCTCGGTACAAAGGATACGTACGTAAAACCTACGTACACCCCCGCGTCTCCTATCCTCGGTTGTGAAGGATACGTGCGTAAAACCTACGTACACCCCATACGCGCTACTGTTCTCGGAAGAAGAACATGGATGATACGAGTAGTTGATACGAATAGTCTAGTGGTCACATAACATGGGAAGCCCCCCACCTGTATAACTTACTATCGGCCCAGTAGAGCCACCTATTACTTACTGTTACGCACTTACTTACTGTGAACTCGCTCAACTAGTTTGTTGATCATTCTGTTACATGCCTTGCAGATCGTTAGGTACTTGGAGCTTGCACTGGAGAAGCGGGTCGTTGTGGTCAAGGATCGCGGTTTCTACGTTGAACTATTATGACATTTAAAACTATTAACTAGTGTTGGATTATTTACTATGCTTCCGCTACACTTTGAAACTATGGTTATGATTTGAACACCTATCGTATTGGATGGATGGTTTACATTTATTTTACTTAATATTAATTACATGTTCAATATGATTGGTGGCTTGATCCTGGTCAGTCACGCTTCCAAGCGGTGGTACTCCGCGTGTGGATTTTTGGGGGTGTGACACAGTGTGACATATGATTTAACATTAATAGGATGATATTGCTCATTGACATTCGGTGTCCACAATTTAGTGCCATTAGAAGACTCGTAAAGATGGTAATGTGGAGTATGTTCTAGATCATCTGTGGACATAGGGATGGATGTTAGTATAAGTTTACGTGCATTTTCCTTTTTATAATCCCATCTTCAGCTTGAAGATACATCCAACGCAACACGTGTTAGATTTTTCAAAACATCCATTTGTACCACTGGCTATCGTCCGGCTTGTCACTTATTTGAAAGTTCTGTAAACAACCGTTGTAACACGTGTTACAACTTTTTACTCAGACGTGCATTTTCTTTTTATAATCCCCTCCTCAACGTAAAGATACATCAAATGTAACACGTGTTACAGCAGGTTTTTACCTACTTACACGTCTCTATTGCAAATGGATGAAAACAGTTTTTTTTAAACATCAACTTTGTAACACTTGTTTACTTGTTTTTGTTCACAGGTGAAAAGATGTTTTGTGTTCAAGATGAAGTTGGTTATCAAGAAGCGAAGCCCGCCGAAGGATTAAAACGCATCGTCAAGTTTTCATGGTGACGATGGTGTGTTTTTTGGTTGGCTGCTATGTGTTGTGAAGATGGATGTTGTTGTGAAGACCATATGTAACATGTGTAAGATAGCTATACATGTGTTACATTTGTTGCCCCATAGTGTAACATATGTTATAAACATGTGTTACATATGCCAGTCCCTTTGGTGTCAATTTAAAGTTAGTAAAATTACATATGTAACAACATTACGTCATCCAAAATGTCATATCAATGAACAAACAAGTAATATATGTAACTATAAGTATATGAGACTAGCGTAACGAATTAAAGGGACAAACGATACACTTCATGTTACATATGTACCTAGAGTTGTTATTAACAATGTTATTAGTAGATACAAAAACGGCATTAATGTATATTTTTTACATTGAACCCAACATATTGGTTATAAGTCTTATGCATGGCAAGAAGTTCTTCCGGTGTGACGTATGATTTAACATTAATAGGATGATATTGCTCGTTGACATTCGGTGTCCACAATTTAGTGCCATTAGAAGACTCGCAAAGATGGTAATGTGGAGTATGTTCTAGATCATCTGTGGACATAGGGATGGATGTTAGTATAAGTTTACGTGCGTTATGAACGTTGTAATACGTTTAGCACCCTAGGGTAACAAAAAAAGATCACACATGACACTTGTCGCCATGTTACACATGTTAATTGTGTGTGCACATGTAACATCTTCTCTACAACGTGTGTAACATCCTTAAAAGTTGTGTTCCTACTATGCTTTATATTTTTTAAGTACTTATAGGTAAACATGTTTTTTAAGATACAACATGTAACATGTGTTACACCGAAATGTTACACAAGTGTTTCCAGTTTACACATGTTACTTCTTGTGTAACTCTGCTTTATATTTTGTAAGTGTTTCCAGTTTCCAGTTTAAACATGTTTTAAAGATACAACCTGTAACATGTAAGTATTTATAGGTAAACATGTTTTAAAGATACAACCGTATCACCTTACAAGTTATATGTTTTGCTGACAAACGCCATGTCACACATGTTACACACTATAGAGTGAAACAACAGTATTGAACGCTGCTACACATTTCCCATTCTGTCATAACATGTGTAACCTTTTTGGGGGTTTCGATGTTGTAGGTTTATACAGACTTACAAATGATCCAAAAATGATCATACATGTGCTACCCTCTAGTGTAACATAAGTTACAAACATGTCTTACATATGTGCAGCCCCGATTTTTGGTAACAAAGGGGTTGAACATATGTAACACATGTTTGTAACATGTGTTACACTAGAGGGTAACTTCTGTACAACGTCAAATGTACCCACCACTTGCCCTTCATCGACTTCTTGTTCCCCTTCTTCATCGGTTTCTCCATCTTCCTGCCAAGATCCCTTCTCGTTTGGCTGCAACTACTATGGTCAAGTCATAATAACACAAGTTACAGTCCAGTATTTTTAATTTACTAATTAAAAAACAATAGTAGTAACATCACTAACACTAGTTACCTTCTACCCAATTATGCCCTGAACTTGAAGACTCCCCAAATTTTGAGTTTTTATCTGCATCATTTCACACATAAAAAAAACTAAGCAAAACCACCCAAAAAAAGGTTACATATGTAAACAGTTACCATACACTTCAAACAACTACTATCCGGTAGAACCAACTCCCTCGCTGCAAGCACTAAACAAACATGTAACATATGTTAGCACAACCTTTCGTATTTGTTTGACGTCGTATAGCTTTTGTTTTTGTTTTCTAGACTGGACAGTTGTACTCCCCACAACAATTGTTTTAGATGTGTTACCCTTAAGTGTAACACACGTTACAAACATGTGTTACATATGTGTAGCTCCTTTTTGTGTCCAAGAAAGGGCTGGTTTTAACATAGGTAACACGTGTAACATTATTACAACATATGTAGCTAATTATGCTAGCAAGACATTTCAACTAACAACCCATTTAAAATAAATTTCAACCCATTTAAAATTACATTTCAACATTTCAACTTGTAAGCTAAGAACAACTGATAATATCAAAAAAAATAAAAATGATTTTGATACAAAAATAAAAACCTGTAAACTACATAAACATTTACCCATTAGTAGACCATTTTGTGCACACAAAAACATATTAACAACAGCCTTAACAAAAAAAGGTTACTAAGTAAAACCTCTAGTGTAACACACGTTACAAACATGTGTTACATATGTGTAGCTCCTTTTGTGTCCAAGAAAGGGCTGATTTTAACATAAGTAACATGTGTAACATTGTTACAACATATGTAGCAGCAAAAAGAACTACTTTTTATATATAAAATGAACGAGATCATCTCTACATAAACATGATTTTAATACAAAAAACAAAAACCTGTAACTACTAAACATTTACCATTACTAGACCACTTTGAGCACACAAAAACATATTAACAACGACCTTAACAAAAAAAATCAAGGTAAATTAGTTCAAACCTCCTTCTCTCTCACACACTTGTGTGTGTGTTCTTGGTGTTCGAGAACACGATGAAGATTGTTGTCTCTCTATCTAAAATCAAGGTAAATTAGGTTCAAACATGCTTCTCTCTCACATACTTGTGCGTGTGTTCTTGGTGTTCGAGATGAACACGATGAAGATTGTTGTTCCTCTCTCTAAATCTGCTTCTCTCTCATGTTCATCTTCAAATCTGCTTCTCTCTCATGTTCATCTTCAAATCTGCTTCTGCACTTGCTTCTTGTTTTCTTCCATTTTCCGGTGACTTTTACCGGATGATAACAACTGAAATGTTGCTCTCATATCTAGGGATTTCGATTCACCGTCGCACCTTGTTTTTATCTTGTTTCGCGATTCACCGTAGCACCTTTTTCTTCTTCTCCGGCGAGACTTCTTCTTCTCCGGCGAATGGATGATGATGATGATGATGATGATGGTGGTGACTTCTTCTTCTCCGGCGAGACTTCTTCTTCTCCGGCGAGACTTCTCTCTTAAATCTCTCTCTCTACCTCCTGAACTCTCACACACACACTTGTATGTGTTCTTGGTGTTTATTTTGAAACATGGAGAGAGAGAGAGAGAGAGAATGGATGATGATGATGATGATGATGATGATGGTGAATTTACAGAAGAAGAAGAAGAATGAAGAGAGAGAATGAGATATTTTGAATTCTCAAAAAGAAGAAAGAAGAAAGAGAGAGAATGATGATGGTTTAATGGTGATGGTGACAATTAAAGAAGAGAGAGAAAGAGATATTTTAATATATGGTTTGTACTTACTTTGACTTCTTTTGGACAAATGTAATCATATCATATGTAATTTTACCCATATGCCCTTGAACTAACTTTATTGACTTTATCATGTATTTAATTTAATTCAAAAAGGTCTCAAATTTTATGAGCCATTGGATGATCTTGATCAATGGTCATAGATTGGGTTTCCTAGGTTTTCTTAGTACAAATAAGTTTTCTATACATCCATGCCCTATATGTATGTATATATATATATATATATATATATATATATATATAAGGTTGATGCCTACTGATATTTTCAGTAAAATTCCATATTATAATAGTAAGAAAAAGTTTTAAACTCAGATTTCCAGTTTTGACCTTTTAGGCTTATGTGAAATTACCAAAATGCCCCTACGGTGCATAGTATGGTTATAATTAATAAAATTCACATATATATCGTACCCTACTGTTATAACTTATTAAATTAAGTATATTTACTAAATAAATCAGACCTGTAACTCAGATTACTACTTGAACTCTTTTATAACCTTTTAAATGACCAAAATGCCCTTACGGGGCATAGTTTGAGTTTAAAATCATTTTTGGGCATAATAGAAGATATCTTACTGATGTCACAACATATTTATGGCATATTAACTTAGGAAACTTGTATATGATTCATATGGTTACTCGTTACGCGCTTTTCGTGTTCGGATCGGCTTATGTAACTAGTTTACATATATTAGCCGAAGCGGGTCAAACCATATCATTTTTGTCTCAACTCCAGAATGTGTTTAAGTTACCCATATTAAACAAGCATGCAAGCTTGACGGGTCAAAACCACATTCTAAACCGGTCTTTGCTTTATCATGCGTTGAACCGTATTTTTTCTTTAAAACTAACCGGTTTAAGCTTAGGCTAAAATAAAAGACCCGTTAGGATTCTAAGAGGTTATTATCTTCGTTCCAGAATAGGAGAACCGGTAAAAGCTATTTGCACTTGCTTATTGTGACTATACTTACTCAGGTAAATACTTTTAACTTATTTTCCCTATACGGGCTTGGGGTACTGTTAGTGAAGTATGTCTATTGACTTCGTCTTGTATCGAGTCATGTAATGAGATAGGATAGGATAACCAGTGCTCGGGGTGCTAGAAACTGATTTTTACATAATTGGTAGTGATTCCGCTTGAAAGTGCCAGAGACCATTTCAAGCGAAATCATATTAAGCTGATTCTGCTTGAAAGTGCCCTTGGCCATTTCAAGCGAAATCACAACAATATATATAGGGGCACTTGGTTTTTCATTTGTAACTTTCGGATCTGAGTAGCGAAGCTCTGCCGAATTGTCTCCAGGTTGTAAATCAGTGTTAACTCAATAATAGAGACATTATAATTACATCGAGCGTCCGTTTCATTGATTCCGCCTTTGATTCGGATAAACAACTCTTCTGGTCGACTCATTTGGGTCACACGACGATCCTACAACTGGTATCAGAGCACAGGAGGAAGAGTTTAGCTAGATTGCATCTATTTTCTGACTTCTACATCTTCTTTTTCAAATTGGACATGATTTCATGGAAAAAATGGACTAAATTTTTCACAATCCATGCGAAACAATGTTTTAACAAAGCCTTGAGAATATCAGACCAAAATTCGACTTAAAAGTGATAAAAATGGACCCGAAAACCTAATTCCGCTTGAACGAACATCATGATTTCGCTTGAAAAGTTTGGTTAATTTTGCTACAAATCGTAATTTCACTTGAAATTAGCACCTGATTCCGCTTGAATCAGTAATTTCACTTGAAAAAGTTCAGATATTCTGTTTCAAAGGGTTATTTCGCTTGAAGATTTCGCTTGAAATAAGTGATTTCGCTTGAAAGAGGAATTCCGTTTAAAATTCTGGTTTCGCTCCAAGTTGTGATCTCGCTTGAAGTGTCATTCAAAGTGATTCCGCTTGAAATCACTATTCCGCTTGAAAGTGATTTTTTGTGTCGAGATCATTTCACGTCAACCGAGCGTCAGTCTATTTCAAGTTGTTTGACATTGTTTGTACTGATTGTGTTTGTTTGACTGTTTATCTCCAGGTAATTCAAGAAATTCACAACATGTCTGAAGAATTCTACAACACGTTTTTCAACGCGTTTACATCCGAGTCTTCCGAAATTTCAACAGTCACGCCAAAAACTATAACGAAAGCGATAAATGAGAATATTAAGCATGACAACTTCTATGGCACACATTTAAAACCACCGACTCTGGAAAGCATTGAAGATTATACTTGGTGGAAAGAGCGGTTTATCAACTGGGCAAAAGCATATGCACACGAAAGCTGGTTCTGTCTGGAGTTTGGATATGAACGACCAAAAGATGATAAAGGTGAAGATCTTCCACTCAAGAGATTAACCAAAGATGACAAAGCAGAATTTGCAGCTGAATAAAGAATGATTGCTCTAATCCAATCTTCAATCAGAAATGATATGTTTGCTTTATTGCAACATGACGGATCTTCAAAATCTGTCTGGGAAGCCTTGAAGGTTAAGGCAGAGGGGGGTAAACAAATAAAGAAAAACAAAATTGCTTTACTAAAGAAAGAATTCGATTTGTTTTATAATTTAAAAGGAGTGACTGTGAGGCAAATGATTGAGAGATTTGGTCATTTAAAAGTAGAACTTGATCGTTTTGGAATAGTTAAAACAAGAGAAGAAATCATTGATAAAATCATAGAAGCATTACCACGAGCTGATCAGTAGCAAACGTTTGTTTTTATTCTAAAAAATGATGCTTTGTATGATACAATTTCTCTTGATGTTTTGATAGAAAAGATTGAAAGTCATGAACTGGAGTTGCAGAAACAGAACAAGATGAGCAGTTCTTCGCATCAACAGAATGTTGGCTTGTACTACAAAGGAAGCTTACCTTCGGTGAAAGCTGATAGTTCACCAAAGACAGCATTCAGTGGTGAGAGGACAAAAGAGCCACAGAAGAGCTCATCAAGTTATGATCCGGGTTACCATTCATCGGCTTCAAAAGCTAGTTCTGAAGAAGCAGAGGAGATACTGTGCAACATTGCTCTCAAATTGAAAAATTCTCCTGCAATGAGCATCAGTGTAGCTAAGCAGCAAATGAGTTTTCTTGCATCTGTTCTGGAATCGTATGAAGGTCTTGTAGCTGCCAAAATTGGAAACTCCGAATTGACCAAAGAGGACTATGACCAGATTGATCCGGAAGAGATGGAGCTCATTGACATCCGTTGGTGTTTGGCAAGTTGCATTCGCAGAGCTCAAAGATGCATGAAGATTACCGGGAAGCAATCTTTGGGTGGTCCGTCAACGAAGCTTAGAGTTGACAAATCCAAAGTGACCTGCTTCAAATGTAAGCAAAAAGGTCATTTCAAGAGAGAATGCACTAATTCTGCAGCTGGAGGAAATGAATGTCCTTTCAATGATGATTATTATCGGAAGGCAATCTATCACCGAAGCAAAGATGAGCCGAAAATGATTGAAGATAAACCCAAGTCAAGAGCTTGTGCAGTTTTCCATGATGATGAAGGATTTGACTGGAGTCAGATTCTTCCAGAAGAAGATCGTGTTGATTATCGATTCAAAATTAGAACATTGGAAGATGATGAAACTTTACACAAAAAGCATGATCATTATGCTTTTGTTGCTGAAATAAAAGAAGAAAAAGGCACAGTTGAGACAAAAGATAAAACTCGAGAAGAGATTTTGAGTGAGAAAACTTATCGCAAAAGAAACATTGCTTTAAACAGAATGGATGAGATGCAAGAAGAGTACGAAAGTGCTGTAGACAATAAGAGATGGGATAAAAAAGAGAGAGTGTTATGTCAACAGAGAAGGTGAACTAGTTGTTCCGAAAGAAGACATAATTTTTGAAGATGTTCTTCTTATAATTCCTTCATCGGCTGAATATTATAGAAATGTTCTAAAAGATGACACGTATGCAAAAAGGCATGAAAAGGAAATCAAATATGCCATGACATCGTGTTTGAGGAAGAGAGATGAAGAGAGAATGAAGAAGAATGTTGAAGAAATGGTAAACAATCTGAAGAAAGTTGAAGTTGAGAGTGTGAAGGAAATTGAAGTTGTAAAAGAGGAAGATTTGAAAGTTGTGGAGACAGAAAAGATTGAAGAAAAAGTTGAAGAGAATGAAGAAGTTGAGAAAGCTGTTACTGAAGAGCAGCAGGTTGTAGAAGATGAGAAGAAAACTGAAAGTTTGGTTGAAGTAAAGACTGAGATTTTAGAAATTGCTAGTGGTGCTGGTGATGAGAAGAAGGAAGAGCTGAAGCAGACAGAGGCAGCTGAAAACACCAAAGTGCCAATCACTGAGGTAAATTCTGATTCTGAAATCATAAAACCGATTGAACAGTGCAAGAAATGCATGGAAACATGCAGAGCTTGTACTAAACAAGATGAGAAGTTCAGAACAAGAGATCTTGAATTCACAAAAATGGAAAACATTTTCAAAGAAAAATGCAAAGAAATGCTAGTAAATGCAAAAGTTTTAAAAGAAAATGAAGAAAAACTTTTAGAAAAATATAAAAAATAGAAAAAGAAAATGATATTTTGAAAGAAAATGTTTTGAAAAAGACAGAGGAATGTGATCAAAAAGAAAATATTTGTCAAGAAATGAAGAAAGAATATGACTCAATAAAATTGGCATATCATATTACAAAAGAGTCATATGAAAAGGTGAAGGGTGAAATGAAGTTTGTTCAATCAAGATTGAATTACTGTTCTGAAACATCAAAGGAACTAAAACGAATGTATGAAATTAAACAAGGTGTTGTAAATTCATATATTGAAGATATTGCTAAGCTAAAACGACAGATTGCTGATTTAGAACAGGATAACAACAAATTAAAAAGTTATCATGCGTCGTCATATGTGCTTGAAAGAATTTTCAACATAAAACCGGATGGAAAAGATTCTGAGCAAAACAAGAAAGGCATTGGCTCAGAGTTTCATCAAGTTCCACCACCGGAAAAGTTTGTATTTTATGATGAAGAAAAGGTGGAAAAAGCTTTCAACATGGTAGATCAATTGCCAGACAACATTGACGTAACCTATTCCAAATCTGATGATTCTAGTGATTCAGAGGTGGTAGGTAAGGTCGTTGAAAGTGTGTTGAAAGAAGAGTCAGTTGATACATGTAATTCTGAATCACAAGATGAAAATGAAGGTAATTTTCATTATGGATATCTGAAAAACAGAAAATCCAAGAAAAATTTGAATGATGATTCAAAAGGATTGGTTTATACCATGATTGGATCGGACAAATTATACTTAGATGTTGTATTCCCGATTCAGAATGTGATTTCAGAAAAGGTTGATAAAGTTTTCAAGATGGTTGAAATTGAAAAGTCTGAGATTTCAAAGTTTATTGGTAAAGGTCACAAAACTTTTTATAACAAACCTGGTTTCAAGAAGAAAAACATGAAGGCTGGGTTGGGTTATAAAAAGAAACAAAATTGGAAGAAACATGAAGTGCCAAATTCTCAGGACAAAATGAGTTTTGTTCAAGGAAAAAGTTTAGCAGAAGAGAAAGAACTCAAATTTGGACGACAGTCTAAGGATGAGTTTCATGCTCAGAAAAAGCAACAACATCAGGTCAAAGATGTGTCCAAGAGAACATGTTTCAAATGTGATCAAATTGGACATCTTGCACGCAAGTGTCCAAATCTGAAACCTATTGATGTTGAGATAAAACAGAAGTCTGATGATGTTCAAACACAAAAATCTGAGAATGTGAAACAAAGGTCCACCAGATTTGATTCGAAACAAACTTGGAGGTACAATACAAACAAGTTTGCTTCAAATCAAAATTGGAAATCAAACCCAAACAGGTTCGATTCAAGACAGACCTGGAATTCTCACACACCCAGATTTAGAACAACGCAAAGTTGGAAAACATCAGTTGATATGACAAAACCCCAACAGTTTTGGAAACCAAAAGATGTTGTTCAAAATCAAAATGTTCAAAAAGATTCACATTTTTACAAACGTGGTACTCTAAAAGGTCAAACATGGAGTATTAAGAAGCAAGTAACCTTGGTAAAAGATGAGAAAGTTGAAGTCAAAGTTGAAAAAGTCTTTGATGACAAAGATTTTCCGACACTGCATGATGCATATTGTGTTGAAATGCCTAAGGTCCAACAGACCTGGGCTAAATTGTTCAAGTAATTGAATGCTTTGAATGTGCAGGTGCTCAACAAAACCAAAGATTGTGAGAATGGAAGTTGGAGCAGCCTGACACAACGAGAGGAGGAGGCTGCTGGACCCTGTGTTAGGTGAAACAGGGAGTTTATTTTCTTTCTGTATATAAATAAACAATATTTCAAAAACTCTAAAAATTTGAAAAAATTAAAAATCAAAAATATGTTTTTAGTTTGTTAAAATTTGAGAAACCAAAAATATGTTGATTGAATATGCCGAAACCCTCACGGCGGAACAAACATGATTAATTTCACAAGATTGAAATGTCACACCCCCAAAAATCCACCCGCGGAGTATCACCGCTTGGAGGCGTGACTGACCAGGATCAAGCCACCAATCATATTGAACATTTCAAGTATTAATAAAGTTCAACCCATCAATATAAAAGGTGTTCAAAACAAAACATAGTTAAATGTTTAGCGGAAGCATAAATGTGAAAACCCAAACATAAGTATCTAGTTCAAAATGTCGTAATGTTTTTAACATGGCATCCACTTTCCATGTCCCACAACGACTGCACCTCCTAGTGCAAGCTCCATGAGTACCTAACGTCCTGCAAGGCATGTAATAGAGAGTCAACAACAAAGTCGAGCGAGTTCACAGTCGATTGTTCAGTTAATGAGTTCGTTTCAGAAATCGCAAGTTCGTATCATAACAAAGTCGAGCGAGTTCACAGTCGATTGTTACCCAGTACCCTTGTTCCCAAATCTTTACAACAATAAGTGGGGGCTCCCATGTTGTATGTACTAGACTAGTCGTATCTATAGGTGTCCTTCCCAATCCGAGGACAATGGTAAGTATGAGTTTACGTAGGTTTTACGTAAGTACCCTTCCCTAACCGAGGACAGTAGTACGTAGCGAGTACGTAGGTTAAGCGCTGGTGTCCTTCCCAAACCGAGGACAATAGTACGTAGGTTTTACGTAAGTTCTAACACTGGTGTCCTTTCCAATCCGAGGACAATAGTACATAGGCTTTACGTAGGTTTTAGCATTGGCGTCCTTCCCAAACCGAGGGCGATGTTAAGTAGTCTAGTAGTGATGTAAGTACGGGTAGTCATATAATCCCATTCCCAACCCACCGGGAATCCCATGCCTTGGAAGAGTGTGAACTCACCTCGGTTTGCTCGGTATGCTAAGGTATATGCTCACAAATAATCAGTCAAGGCCTAGAGTACGCATGTATACATAATTAGTTGACATTCACAAAGTTCGACTAGCAGTAAAGATCATCACATTCATACAAGTAACCACTTACACGTAGCATTTATCAGTTATACAAGTTCATGCAAGTCATCATCAATAACAGTTAACTAACCCAGTTAACTCTTAACAGACCTAACCAAGTTACTGTGCAGTTTTACCCACTCGACGAAACACCCTCGTTTCGTCATGAACCCCTTCGACGAAACACCCTATGTTTCGTCATGATTACCCTCGACGAAACACCCTATGTTTCGTCGTGAACACCCTCGGCGAAACACCCTATGTTTCGTCGTGCCAGTTTCGTCATGACATGTGTTTCGTCCAACAAGTCAGTTACGTCGTGTTATCAGTTACATACAGAAAACCTAATCGTCGATCAACAGGTTACAACAATCATTCAATCATACAGTAATTATCGATACCATATACCGATTCATCATGGCACATAACATCTAGCATATACCCTAATCCACAAGACAACCTCATACGATCTGAATTGTAACCCGTATGCATTTCAATGATAAGATCTATTTAACACAATACAATATCAACATAATCATGAGCAGTGAATGTAACTAATTACAATCATAAACGACAGAACTATCAAACTTTCATAAAAACCACATCACATACAATCATCGGATTATCGGCACAATGATTCTAGGCTCATAATGTTTTCGAAAACCCTAACCTTAGACTCAAAATCATCATATAGTTAATACATCGAACCGTAGAGTTTTTACACTAACCGTGATAGACAGGATTAACAACTTGATCGATCTAGAGGTCTTCAAAAACACAAGATTGCTGTCACACAGAAGAGGGGCTCTAGGGTTTCTGATTTCTAAAAGTGTGACGAATGAATAGTGGGACACAATAAATATCCGTGTAATGTACTGGGCCCTTAGTGGGCTTCGGCGAATCATGGGCCAGCGAAACACCCTGTTTCGTCGAGATAGGGATGACGAAACAAGCCCCGTTTCATCGTGATTGGTTATGGCGAAACACTTTGTTTCGTCGGGCTTGTTCAAGGTTTAAGTAAACAGAATAATGATAAACACCTTAATCATATTGAACAGATAACATATCAAACAACCATCTCAACATAAAAATCCAGTGTGTACAGTTACAAAGCAAGCAAGTCGTATAAGCAAACAACTAAACAATTAACGTGTATTTAATGCGAAAACGGAATCTTGGAAACTAGAGTTGTCACATTATCCCCAACTTGAAAGAAATTTCGTCCCGAAATTTAGCATGCGGTTACTGAGGAAGCTAGTTGTGTTGTGCAGTTTATTGGTTTTCCTGGGGTGTCACATGAAAAACGGTTTTCAAACTGTAAAAATCAATATGTTGTAAATCATGGGGGTATTTACTGCCTTTTGTGCAATATGGTTCACAGTTAGCAGAAAATGGATGGCGAGATAAAGCTATCAGTATTGGTTGTCAAATTTTTTTTAAATGATTTTGCATTTTAGGGGGAGTATTGTTGTCAGAAAATCCAAAAACATTAGAAAATTTGAAAAAGTCAAAAACATTATAAAATTCAAAAAATTGAGTTTTTGTGTAAAAAGAGGAAATGATAGTACATCAGTAGACAGTTACAGTATGCTAAAGAAATGTAATGATTAAATAGTGTTAAACAGTCTCACTGATGATATGCCGATAGGTTTTTCTACATTTAGTAAACTTTTTCGGGATATAAACCTGAATGCAAACTTGCTTATTTCCTGGGGAACACTACTTGGATATATAGGTAACCCCTGAAATCTCATTTGAGGGACCCCTCTTTCTGAGATACTAGGTCTTTATACTTAGTGATATCTGGGGTATTTTCCCGGGACTTCTGATTTTGCGGAAGCAATGGCCTAGTCCCTGTATAATACTTTCTGCTTGCTTGAAATATAGCACCGCCCTAAGCATAAACAATGATGAAACATTGAAAAATGCTAATCATGTGTTGTTGAAGAAAAGATTCTCTAAAGGGAACATACCTAAAGTCGAACCGTCATCTCTCTGCTGAACGGAAGTTCTGACCTGAGCTCTCACGGTTTCGCATCTAATCCTTTACAGATATCATCTAGGTATACTTACCTGTAAGACTGAATATTGGGATCCGGATACAGGAGTATATTCAAGAGGTGGGATACATGAATGAGTTTAAGTTCTTATAACACCTAATTCGTATCCTGAATCAGGTGAAGTTTGTGTGAAAATTTAAGAGGATCAGTATATCGACAATCTAAGTGAAATGTTTAATTCTTAATGTGTAACTAAGCTCAATGGTACTTGTGACTTGTCAAAAACTGATATGATCCTCTGACGCATACTCAAACAAAAATAGTGTCTGTAAATATGTTTGTATATATTTCTTTACTGCTTTATATTTCAGAAAATACAAAAAGATTTTTGATTTTGCTTTATTTTCGACAACCGATGTCTGAGAGGCTGAGTGTAAAAATCTAAGTAAGCTGATTGTGTTTCTGAAAATAAAACAAGTTCATTAATTTGAAACTGGAATTTCTTTTAACAAAAATAAAAAAAACAGTTTGTGGTATCTCCAAGGTCATTAGTTTGGACTTGGATGATTAACTATGAGGGAGTTGGATTTTCAAAATTTGCCAAATCATAATATTTGTTGATAAAGGAAATTGAATTGCCAGGTTATGATATCTAGAAGTCTAAAACATTGCTACTTATAAACGTATGAGTGTTGCATATATTGTACCAAACTACGATCCTAATAGCAAAGTCTAAGAGGGAGTCTGACGACGAGCTCAAAGCAAGGGGGAGCTTGTAACTTGAAAGCGAGGTGTCGATCCCTAAAGCACGGAAGCTTAATGAAAGGGGGAGCCTGAAGAAGCTGACACAGCAAGAGTCAGAGACAGATTCTGGTAGAATGATAAAGATAGAGCCAGGATGAGATTCTGAACTTGTGAAGAAAAGAAAAAGATTGATAGATGCTTACAGTGTTAGACAATTTGGAAAGAGCATGAAGACTGATCAAGACTGAAGATATGTCATGATAGAGACTCGACACTGAAGACTTCGTCAACATCCAAGGGGGAGTCTGTTAGTGCAGTATGTCTATTGACTTCGTCTTGTATCAAGTCATGTAATGAGATAGGATAGGATAACCAGTGCTCGGGGTGCTAGAAACTGATTTTAACATAATTGGTAGTGATTCCGCTTGAAAGTGCCAGAGACCATTTCAAGCGAAATCATATTAAGCTGATTCCGCTTGAAAGTGCCCTTGGCCATTTCAAGAGAAATCACAACAATATATATATAGGGGCACTTGGTTTTCCATTTGTAACTTTCAGATCTGAGTAGCGAAGCTCTGCCGAATTTTCTCCAGGTTGTAAATCAGTGTTAACTCAATAATAGAGACATTATAATTACATCGAGCGTCTGTTTCATTGATTCCGCCTTTGATTCGGATAAACAACTCTTCTAATCGACTCATTCGGGTCACACGACGATCCTACAACGCTATATAAAATACCGCTTGGTCGGGCATTGAATCTTTAATCAAATGAAGGTTAAATCATTGAAATGACCCATTAAAATTGTTTTGTTTGCTTAAAGCCTTTGGGGGGTTAATGACCATGTCCCGAATATCCTTGACATCATTTTACGAAATGGCCACGACCTAAGCATGCGGGTGTAGGCGTACACCCGTTAGTGCATGAATAAATATTAAGGTATAACCGCCAGTTTTGGGTTTAACCGCTGCAGGACTATACCATGTGGTGTGTCTATTGATACACCCCAAAAAGTTGATAATAAAAAGGGGAAAAAGTTTACTCACCTTGATAACTAGCAATTGCTTACCCTCAAGTTATAGTAGGTGTTGTAAGGAGAATTCCAAAGGATTATCCTAATGGTTCAAAGGATTCTGTTAATAAATTAGGCTTAGTTTAATGACCAAGGAATTCTAGGATTTAGACGATTAGGGATTCTAGATCTAGTTTGAGAACAACTAGAGTTAAAGTTGTTTGGCTTGATTATTTATAAAAGTATTTTTATAGTTAGGGGGTTATTATTTATTTATTTAAAATAATTAGATTATGATTAAAGCTTTTAATTATCTGCTTCAGAATATTTAATTTTTATAAATAAAGCTTATAGGTATATCTAATTAATTAAATTGGTTGAAATTTTAATTAGATAAAATAAGCTAATTTGGATTGCTAAAGCTTATGAAACTTTTATCAAAATAAAAAGAATCAGATTAAGTGTGTATATATATAGATAACACTACGTGTAGTGCCATATTGTGTAAAGAAAAAAAATAATATATAGAAAAGCTTGTGTCTTGGCCACATTTTCCAACTGCAATCTAGTTCTCTTTAGAAGAAAAAAAAATAAAAAAAATAACAATTCAGCCACAAGGCTCAAACGAGAATGGAAAAAAATTGAAACAAATAGTTGGGGCCGGCGGACCGTAACCGAGCTCCCACCGGGCCGTATGACTAACTCCACATCCACCTGGACTACAACGATAACTTGCGGTTTTTGCGGTGTGTTTTAATTATCAAACACAACTTCAAACATGCTCTATATCCCAATTCTAGTGACAAGAATCCTAAGTGGCCAAAACGTCCACAGCCGGTGCATTGTCGACATGGGAAGTTGGGTGGATGGTGATATTGGCAATGGTTGCATTTGGGAAAAGAACCGGTATAAGGTTTCTTATTCGGTGTGGTTACTACATAGTTCTTACCGTTGTCCCTATGCTTCTTTTTGTTGGAGCGGGAGGGATATTCGATCCTAGTCTCTCTTGCCTCTTTCGGTCCTTCAGCAGGAGCCTCACTAGTTTACACCTTGACCCCATTACGGTTCAGATGCTTTGATTTAATACGGTTCTTGGTAAGTTGACCAGCAAGTCGCATAGTTGCCTCTAGGGTTTCGGGTTTACTACCTTCCACAGTATCCTTTATAATAGGAGGCAAACCCTTGATGTACTGCTCTATGAGGCGGGTGAGTGGTGTGAATAAGTACGGGCACATCTGTGACAACTCGAGTTTCCAAGATTCCAATTTCGCATTTATTGCACGTTCATTGTTTGTTTAGTCGTTTATTTACACATTTAGTTTACTGTGAAACTGTAACGTTTTGATTCAGTTAAGTATATTGTATTTGAGTATGGTTATGTGTTACTTATGAAAGATTTGTCAAATGTATGAACTTGGTGGTGAAACTGTGAACTATTTTGAGATGGTGTACTTATGTAAAATATGATACTTAGGGAGGTATAGAGTAATTAGTGAAATCCTAGTGATTCTTAACCCTAATCATTCACTAATCACCACACAATAACAAAACACGTACTTCCACTTCTCTGATCTTCTCTGGCAATCATCATCTCCATCATTGGCACAAGTCTTCTGCATCAATCTTGATCTTTCAATCTATTTAGAATCAATTCAAGGTAATTGTTAATGATTGTTTGTTGTCACTGATTCTTGATTATGTGATTCATGTAAACCCTAGTTCCACATGTAATGATTCTGTGTTATTGAATTCTGATTATTGTGAATTGATGTTGATTGTTGTGTAATCATTGCCTGATGATTTAGATGATTGATTGGTCAAAACTATTGATGATTGATTTGATTCTGCATTGTGAAAGTATGAATTAGGGTTTTGATCGTATGAATGTTAGAATGTAACTGTTGCTTTGATTCTGTGAATTGGCTGTGGAAATCACGTATGTTGAAACTCGTTGTTAACAGTCAGGGCTTTGTGAAGTCACAAAGGTCAGAGTTTTGATTTGTATGATTGTCTGAGTTTTGGATTAATAAGATTGTCAGAGTTTTTCTTGTTGTTGCATGTGGTCCGAACTTTAACCTAGGGAAAGAGGAGTCCAAGTTTTATCCTAGGGAAGAAAGGGAGTCAGGGTTTTAAAACCCTAGTCCGAATTTTAACCCAAGGAAGGATGTCAGAGTTTTTGATCCATCACATGATGTCCGAGTTTTTAATGTGTAACATGGTCCGAGTTTTGTGAGTTGTTGGGTCCGAGTTTTGGGCCTTGGAACCCTTAGTCCGACCTTGTGAAGACCCCACCCCCTGTCCGAGTTTTAACCCCCACCCCCTCTAGTCCAACTTTTTGAACAGGGAAGCCCCCCCACCTTGTCCGAACTTGTAAGCAGGGAAACCCCCTCCCCTTTTGTCCGAATTTTGCATATGAAGCCTTGAGGGTCCGAGTTTTTAGGTAAGGAACCTCCTTGGTCCGAATTTGTTGCCCTGGAATGTTGTCTGACCTTCTTTCGTGTTGTTATGTTCAACCCTTGTGAGTTAAACATGATGTTACCTGATTGAATGACTAAAAGTCCTAATGTTACAATATGATATATGATATCTGACTTCTGATGATACAAGACTTTCAATTGAGATGCATAGACTGAATTCCATATGTTGTGTATGTTCTGTATATGACTGTATGCTATTGAATGGAATTGCATGATCTTGTATGTGTGAACAATCTCGTCATATCATTCTATACACCACCATTACATGGATTACAACTGATGTTAAAGATACATAAACCCTAATTGAATGAAATCACTTATCTTGGATTTATGTGCAATGTACCTTAGGTCGTGAGTAACGGACTTAAACATTAATTAACCCTAGAAGCAATAACATACCGAGCAAACCAAGGTGAGTTCACACTCTTACTAAGGCATGGGATTCCCAAGGGCTTGGGAATGGGATTGAAGGAATGAGATTGAATAGATTCGTACATACACTGTTACTAGACTACCTACCATCGTCCTCGGTTGTGCAGGACACATACGTAAAACCTACGTATACTTATGCTACTCACTGTCCTCAGGTTGCGAAGGACACTCACGTAAAACCTACGTGAACTTATACTCACTACTGCCTCGGTTGTGTCAGGCACTTACGTAAAACTTACGTAACCCCCCGCGTACCCCTATCCTCGGTTGTGAAGGATACTTACGTAAAACCTACGTAAACTTGTACGTATTACTGTTCTCGGGATATGTAGAACACTTATGGGTACGAATAGTCTAGTGGTTATACAACATGGGAAGCCCCCACCAATAGAACGTACTATCGGCCCAGTAGAGCCACATGTTACAAACGAACTTACTATTACGCATTTACTTTCTGTGAACTCGCTCAACTAGTTGTTGATCCTCTGTTACATGCCTTGCAGGTCGTTAGATACATGGAGCTTGCACAGGGAGGAGCTGGTCATTGTGGGCTTGGATCGTGATTGTTTCGTTAAACACTTTTGACATTTCATACTTATTTATGTTGGGTTTTATTTATACGCTTCCGCTAAATAGTGATAATATACTTATGTTTTGGAACACCTTTCATATGGATTGGTTTGGTTTAATTACAATTACTTTTACTTTATACATTGTTCTATATGATTGGTAGCTTGATCCTGGTCAGTCACGCTCCCAAGCGGTGATACTCCACAGGTGGATTTTGGGGGTGTGACAGATTGGTATCAGAGCCATTGGTTATAGAGAACTTGGTTTTAATATGGGAAAACGTTTTTATTAAAACCAGACTATAACCAGTACAGTGCTCAACGATCCACAACGACGCCTCGCTCCACGTGCAAGACTCAACATCCTAGGTAATAAGGTTTATGTTTATTGCCTACTTGCTAGAATTGCATAGAACTTTGCTCGTAGTATGCTTAGATTACATTGCTCACTACTTGTTATTGCTTGAGAACACTTGTGTGCTTACACTCTTCTGTCATCGCACTATTCGCGAACCTTTCTCACTTATGTTACCTTTGATGTGAAGATCAATGGCCAGACATATTAACTTGACACAAGCCCAGTTGACGGCTCTTATTAATGAACAAGTTGCTGCAGCACTTGCAGCTGCAAATGCAGGAGGTATACCCTGCAGTCGTAACTCATCCTAGGATCTTTAGATCCTACGTTCCTAAACAACTCTTGTGTTTAACCTTATTCTGTTCTTACACATTAGGTCAACCCGTTCTGCAACCTGTGTGTACTTTCAAGAACTTCATGGACTGTCGTACAAGCACTTTCAGTGGCACGGAGGGGGCGGTTGGACTCCTCCACCGGTTCGAAAAGCTCGAGTCTGTGTTCGAGATGTGTGAATGCCCCGAGGCTCGCAGGGTGAAATATGCCACTGGTACTTTAGAGGGGATTGCGCTAACTTGGTGGAACGCGCAAGTACAGATCTTAGGTTTGGCAGCTGCTAACGCCACCCCTTGGAATGATTTCAAGGAACTGATTAAACGTGAATACTGCACACGGGAAGACATTCACAAGTTGGAAGATGAGTTGTACCATCTGAAAATGACTGGGTCAGAGATCGAGCTTATACCAAAAGGTCAAACGAGCTGGACGTGCTATGTCCAACTATGGTGGACCCTCCGATCAAGCGCATCGAGTTGTATCTCAAGGGGTTAGCGCCAGAGATTCAGAGCCATGTGACATCGGCTAATCTTGACAACATCCAGGCTATTCAATGCCTCGCTCATCGCCTCACGGATCAGGCAGTAGAACAGAACAGACTGCCTAAACGTATCAGCGCTACTGTCACCACTACCACTGCTACTACACTTGCTACTCCCAGCGACAACAAGAGAAAATGGGAGGGGGATTCTAGCAAGGGACCAGCTTCAGTTCAGTCACAAGTTCAGCAGCGAAAGACTGACAGTTATCAGAGTCCCAGTCAGCACTCTTCAGGCAGCCACAGGCAGGGTGGATATCGAGGGAACCTTCCAAAGTGCAACAACTGCAACAGACACCACAGTGGCCAGTGTAACAAGGGTCGCGGTCAAAGATGCCTCAATATGGGTCATGAGGCCAAGGATTGTAGGAGCCCTCGGCCTGCGAATCAGAATCAGCAGCAGCCTCAAGCACAGCAGAATCAGCAACAGGGCAACAGGGGATGTTTTCATTGCGGTGCTGAAGGTCACTTCAAAAGGCACTGTCCTCAGCTAAACAGGAACCAGAACCACAACAACAACAACAATAACAACAATCAGGGCAATGGCAACAACAACAACAACAACAACGGTGGGAACAACAACGGCAACGAAGCAAGGGGTCGTGCATTTGTGTTGGGACAGGGAGAAGCAAGAAATGATCCCAACGTAGTCATGGGTAAGTTTCTTCTTGACGACTTTTATGTTACTGTATTGTTTGATTCGGGTGCGGATACAAGTTACATGTCATTGAAAGTTAGCCAGATGTTAAAACGTACTCCAACTCCCCTAAATACCAAACATGTCGTAGAGTTAGCTAATGGTAAAAGTCTAGAGGCCACACACATAGTTCAGGGTTGTAATCTTATCCTCGCTGGTCAGACTTTCTCCATCGACCTCGTTCCTATAGTTCTGGGTAGTTTCGACATTGTCATTGGCATGGATTGGTTATCCAAACAGCAAGCAGAGATCCTATGTAAGGAGAAGATCATCCGTATTCCTCGTTCTGGTAAGGAACCTCTCAAAGTTCAAGGCGACAAGAGTGATGCAGTGGTTGGCATCATCTCTTTCTTGAAGGCTCAGAAATGTTTACGAAAGGGGCACACTGCCATTTTGGCACTAGTTACTGATGCATCGACGAAAGAGAAAAGAATAGAGGATATCCCCGTTGTACGCGATTTTCCTCAAGTGTTTCCTAAAGATTTACCTGGTCTACCGCCTCATCGCCAGGTCGAGTTTCAAGTCGAGCTAGCTCCTGGAGCAGCACCTATAGCTCGCGCACCGTACCGTTTAGCTCCAACTGAACTGGAGGAACTGTCTAAGCAATTGCAAGAACTCCTGGATAAGGGTTTTATTCGTCCAAGCTCTTCGCCTTGGGGAGCTCCAGTACTGTTTGTGAAGAAGAAAGATGGAACTTTCAGGATGTGCATTGATTACAGCGAACTGAACAAGGTCACAGTGAAGAATCGCTATCCTCTTCCTCGTATTGACGACTTATTCGACCAGTTGCAAGGGTCGAGTTACTACTCCAAGATTGATCTAAGGTCAGGGTATCATCAACTGAGAGTCCGTGTCACACCCCGACCGCGTGTAACATGCAACCGCGGCGGAAAACGTCGGGGAGTGTTGTGGACAGAATTAATTGTTTCATAACCTGGCATACAAAGTTGTATTTTATTTATAAACAAGAGTGCTACATTGTTCCAAAACAAGAAATACAAAGTTCATATAAACTAGCCTATCTTCATTTTTAGGCTCTAAGGCACAGGTCCGCCCTAGTATCGTGATCAACATCTTATGGAACAGCTCCTGAAAACACATGTGAAAGTAGGTACGTCAGCATAAAAATGCCTGTGAGATACATAGGTTTTGTGAAAGTAGGATTCATGACTTGAGTTTTAAAGAAATGTTTAATAACAGTCAGTCATGAACCTTGTAATTTGTCTCGCTTTGTAAATCATTTGAAAAACGATAATATCAGATGATATGTATAGATGAACGTAAGGTTAAATGAATAACCTAGTAAAATGAGTCGAATAAGATAAGTTGTTTTTGTAAGACAATGTTTTATGAAAGGTATATTATTTGTATAAATTGTTATATGTCTAAACTGAAATGATTTAGATAACGCTAAGGTATGTAATATTATACAAACATTTATATATAGGAAGTACCAGCGGCGTATCCACCATGTTTGCATCATATTACATACTCCACGTTACTCAAACCATTTACCCAAACCATCCACCATGTAAGATTGTTCTTGTATAACTCAATTGTCAAGTGTTATTGTGTAAATCATGTCAAATGTCTATGTTCAATGTAAACCACCAAATATGTATGTCAATGTCAACGTGTTTATGTTCAATGTAAATCATGTAATGTGTATCCCAAAATGTATCATGTACGGTAAGCGAAATGTATCAGCTTAAACCATATGTAAAATGCACAAAACAAGTCGTTGAAGTAAAACGTGGTTTAAATCAACGTTATGTTCTGTGGAAAAATGCATGCTCTATTGGTATTAACATTTATGCGGTATTGTGAAATATGCATACATCCAAGCCTTGAGACTGCGGCGATAAACCCTTAAACAAATTAAAGGTTTATCTAAGTTATGTATATCGAATTCGGTCATTCCTTCCAATCCTATCAAACCCAGGATTTCAGGAACGGGAGTTGTCAATTCCTATGGTACCACTACCTACTAACGAACGGCGTAGCTAATGTTAATGAATGTATTGTTCCATGTTAAACAAACCAAATGTCATAACAAAATGAAGGCATGTGATGTAAACAATTGTACTAAGTATGCTAAGTAAACATACGAAGCAGAAATGTTCATGTAAATCAATGTGCCCATATGCTGAGTAAACATATGCAGCAGAAATGTTCATGTAAATCAATGTGTCCATATGCTGAGTAAACATATGCAACAGAAATGTTCATGTAAATCAATGTGTCCATATGCTGAGTAAACATATGCAACAGAAATGTTCATGTAAATCAATGTGTCCATATGCTGAGTAAGCATATGCAACAGAAATGTTCATGTAAATCAATGTGTCCATATGCTGAGTAAACATATGCAACAGGAATGCAATGTAAATCAATGTACTAAGTATGCACACAATGGGCATACATAGCATGAAATGTAATGAAATCGTGTACTATAATGTACTAACAACATAGCAGGTATATGATGTGAAAACATGGAGAGCATGAATGTAACAGATAGGCACATGTGTTTCACCCCAAAACAGTTTGGAAAACAGTAAAAGAGGGGTTCAATGTACTCACATTGACACCTCGAAAGCATTTAAAAGATGGGGTTCTATGTACTCACCTGAGATTGCTTTGGAGTTCTTGTGTAATAACCAAACAATGCTAGATCACGAAATATCAAACGGCACCTAATAGGTAGCTATGTTAATATACCGGACCTAAAATCGGAGGAACGGATAGTATGCGGGTTCATAAACCAAACGAGTATGGAGACTCGTGTAATATGGTTTAACAAAGCCTACATACTAAAATGAATCTTAACCTAAGTGCTTACGGCCCATCACGACCCGTTTAGGTAGCTTATGCTACCCAAACGCGTCGTTCGCGTAGAACGCGTTCGGAACGCCTAACATCGCGACCACAAGGTATAACCTCGGAAGGTTATAGCTATGGTCACCTAATGTGTTTGGTCGTATCCTAATGATCGACCAAATGGGTCGGGTTCGAAAGTATAAGCGATGGTTTAGATCGCTTACCTTACGACCCTATATAAGCACTAAACTAAAAGTGACGAGCTAAGCATGTTAGAACATGCTTAACTAAGTTTAGAAAACAGGTTTGGCATCAAAACAAACAGCTTTGATGCTCACGAGTAGTTTGGTTACAAAATACGCAAGAATGCGCATTTTGGCCGAAACTACGACTCGTCACTGAGCCTAGATAACGTGGTAATCAGTAGGAATAGTCACTACGGACTATAACCATCGTGATCACGCTCACGTTATGAAGTTCTAATGAACTTCGTGTTGACCATAGGCTGGTCAATGCAGAAAGTCAACAAAACATTGACTTTCAGACTCGAAAAGCGAATAAAAGAACGAAAGAAGACTTACGGAGGGTCCCCGAATGCTAATCTAGATCAAAGAGCTCAGGTATGAAGCAATGGCATCAACTTAGAGCATTTTGATCAGATTGTGTGAGTTTTTAGCAACAAGGGGGGATATTTATAGGAAAAGTAGAGCCGTTAGGATCGTTTCTTGATTTTCGTGCCACGATCCTAAGCGTCCACTTGTCAAAATGTTGTGGTTACTTAAAATGGCCCTTGGCTCTTGATTGGGTGAAAGGGTATTGCCCCTTGAACGAACGAAAGGCCAACTGCAAGTGGATTCAAACTTTGAATCTGGTCTGTTAGTCCCACGTGGCCCGCGTCAGGATTTGCAGAAACTCAGGCGGGCCGCCTGGGCCTGTCTGATTTGCATATACTTTAAAAAATGGCAGTTTTGGTCCCTGTTGCGTATTTAAGCCATTTCCGACACTTCTAAGGCCCATAAAGCCAACTTTAAGGCCCTAAAATGATGCCTAAACATTGTGGACATGAAACATGCTCAAAAATGTTCCGGATGTTGGTTCGTTTGACCGTACGATCGCGATGTTCGCTTAAATACGACGGAATGCGCATAAGCGCGAAAAATGATCCAAATGACGCGACGAATGGATTTTTCTCATGCCAAACACTAAGGCATAATATTAGGATGCATACATAAATTTTTCGATGTCCGGATGTATTCAGAACGTAAGTTATGCGCGAAAGTGCAAACTTGTGCACTTTTTGACACTTTTAGTCCCTGAATGATCCAAAAGTTTATTTTAGCATACCAAACCCCTCAAAGCCTATTTCTAAGCTATGTAAAGGATATTTATGGTATGTTTAACTTATGGACACGTTCCGGAATGTTCGTTACAGTTCAAATTGGCATACTTTCACAGTTTGTCAATTTTAGTCCCTGTAAGCGAATTAACTTGTTTTTGCCATACCAAAGCCTTCAAAACTTATTTCAAAGTTATGTAAAGGTTATTTAAGGTATGTTGAGTATATGTTGATGTTCCGGAGTATTTTTCGCATTAAACTGAGCACGTTTAAGCACCAGTTAGCGTATAACTCTCCAGAAAGCGATGTAGAGTTTGAAATTGAACAAAAGTCAAAACATGAAAAATGTAAAACACAACCAAACAAACATTGGGATCAAATAACATTGTTTTGTTGATAACTGAACTGTTCACAACGATTACAAGCACAAATGTTACAGTCCGCGAGGAGGACGTCTCCAAGACAGCATTCAGAACTCGCTACGGTCACTACGAGTTTCTAGTCATGCCATTTGGGCTTACGAACGCGCCTGCAGTTTTCATGGATCTTATGAACAGGGTGTGCAAACCCTATCTAGACAAGTTCGTCATTGTTTTCATCGACGAGATCCTGATCTACTCCAAGAGTCAGGAGGAACACGAGCAGCACTTACGTCTTATCTTGGAACTTCTTCGAAAGGAACAACTGTACGCAAAGTTTTCAAAGTGCGACTTCTGGCTTCATGAAGTCCACTTCCTAGGCCATGTGGTGAACAGGGATGGGATTCATGTAGATCCATCCAAGGTAGATTCGATACAGAACTGGCCTGCACCGCGTACACCAACGGAAATACGCCAATTCTTGGGTTTGGCGGGGTATTACAGACGGTTCATTAAAGACTTCTCCAAGATCGCACAGCCGCTTACAATGTTGACACAGAAAGGTGTTACCTATCGTTGGGGTAATACACAAGAAACAGCTTTTCAGTATCTGAAGGATAGACTATCCAGCGCACCTATTCTTTCATTGCCAGAAGGCACGGATAATTTTGTGGTCTATTGTGACGCATCGATACAGGGGCTTGGTTGTATATTGATGCAGCGTGATAAAGTTATTGCCTACGCTTCGTGGCAACTCAAAGTTCATGAACGGAATTACACGACGCACGAATTAGAGCTGGGAGCTGTTGTTTTCGCGCTTAAGATATGGCGATACTACTTGTACGGTACCAAGTGCACTATTTACACCGATCACAGGAGTCTCGAGCATATCTTCAAGCAGAAGGAATTGAATATGCGTCAACGACGATGGGTCGAGTTACTTAATGATTACGAATGCGCCATCAAGTACCATCCAGGCAAAGCCAATGTTGTGGCTGACGCTCTCAGTCGAAAAGACACTCTACCTAGGCGTGTACGAGCCTTGCAGCTTACTATTCAGTCTGATCTTCCTGCACAAATACGAGATGCTCAGGTGGAAGCATTGAAAACGGAAAACGTAAAGGCTGAAGCTTTACGTGGCTCGAGGCAACGATTAGAACAGAAGGAAGACGGCGCCTACTATGTAACTGGACGTATTTGGGTCCCACTATATGGCGGTTTACGAGAACTTATAATGGATGAAGCTCATAAGTCTCGCTACTCGGTACATCTAGGCTCGGATAAAATGTACCACAATCTTAGAACTACATACTGGTGGCCTAGCATGAAGGCCCACATAGCAACTTACGTCGGCAAGTGTTTGACCTGTGCAAGGGTCAAGACGGAGTACCAGAAACCCTCAGGCCTACTTCAGCAACCCATGATACCACAGTGGAAATGGGAAGAAATCTCCATGGATTTTGTTACTGGCCTGCCTAGATCCCAGCGCGGGAATGATACCATTTGGGTGATCGTTGATCGACTCACAAAGTCTGCTCATTTCTTGGCTATCAAAGAAACGGATAAGTTCTCCACTCTAGCGGACGTCTACTTGAAAGAAGTTGTTTCAAGGCACGGAGTGCCAACCTCTATTATTTCGGATCGGGATGCACGATTCACTTCAGAACTATGGCAAGCAATGCATAAAGCTTTTGGCTCTCGATTAGACAAGAGCACAGCTTATCACCCTCAGATAGATGGGTAGTCTGAGCGCACGATTCAAACCCTAGAAGACATGCTTCGGGCGTGTGTTATCGATTTCGGCAACAGCTGGGAAAAGCATCTCCCGTTAGTGGAGTTCTCGTATAATAACAGTTATCACACCAGCATACAAGCCGCTCCATTTGAGGCATTGTACGGACGTAAATGCCGGTCACCTCTCTGTTGGGCAGAGGTGGGGGATAGTCAGATTACAGGTCCAGAAATGGTAGTTGACGCTACCGAACGAATTGCACAGATACGACAACGCATGGCGGCAGCTCGTGATCGCCAGAAAAGCTACGCTGATAAACGCAGAAAACCGCTCGAGTTCCAAGTTGGGGATCGAGTGCTACTCAAAGTCTCACCCTGGAAGGGTGTGGTTCGTTTTGGTAAACGGGGCAAGCTCAATCCGCGGTATGTTGGACCGTTTGAAATCACTGAAAGAATAGGCAAGGTAGCCTACAGACTAAACCTACCAGCTGAACTAGGTGCAGTTCACAATGTTTTTCACGTGTCGAATCTGAAGAAGTGTCTGTCAGATGAGACCCTCATAGTTCCTTTTAAGGAACTCACTATCGACGAGCGGTTGCAGTTCGTCGAGGAACCAGTTGAAATCACAGACCGGGATGTTAAGGTCCTCAAGAACACTAGAATACCTCTTGTACGAGTTTGTTGGAACTCCCGTCGTGGCCCAGAGTATACCTGGGAACGAGAAGATCAAATGGAACTCAAGTATCCCCAGTTATTCGAAAACCGTGCAACCACTACTGAGGCTGAAGCTACTACTACAGAATTTCGGGACGAAATTCCAAATCAACGGGGGGATAATGTGACACCCCAGGAAAACCAGTAAACGATATAACTTACCTAGCTTCCTCAGTAACCGCATGCTAAATTTCGGGACGAAATTTCTTTTAAGTTGGGGATAATGTGACAACTCGAGTTTCCAAGATTCCAATTTCGCATTTATTGCACGTTTATTGTTTGTTTAGTCGTTTATTTGCACATTTAGTTTACTGTGAAACTGTAACGTTTTGATTCAGTTAAGTATATTGTATTTGAGTATGGTTATGTGTTACTTATGAAAGATTTGTCAAATGTATGAACTTGGTGGTGAAACTGTGAACTATTTTGAGATGGTGTACTTATGTAAAATATGATACTTAGGGAGGTATAGAGTAATTAGTGAAATCCTAGTGATTCTTAACCCTAATCATTCACTAATCACCACACAAAAACAAAACACGTACTTCCACTTCTCTGATCTTCTCTGGCAATCATCATCTCCATCATTGGCACAAGTCTTCTGCATCAATCTTGATCTTTCAATCTATTTAGAATCAATTCAAGGTAATTGTTAATGATTGTTTGTTGTCACTGATTCTTGATTATGTGATTCATGTAAACCCTAGTTCCACATGTAATGATTCTGTGTTATTGAATTCTGATTATTGTGAATTGATGTTGATTGTTGTGTAATCATTGCCTGATGATTTAGATGATTGATTGGTCAAAACTATTGATGATTGATTTGATTCTGCATTGTGAAAGTATGAATTAGGGTTTTGATCGTATGAATGTTAGAATGTAACTGTTGCTTTGATTCTGTGAATTGGCTGTGGAAATCACGTATGTTGAAACTCGTTGTTAACAGTCAGGGCTTTGTGAAGTCACAAAGGTCAGAGTTTTGATTTGTATGATTGTCTGAGTTTTGGATTAATAAGATTGTTAGAGTTTTTCTTGTTGTTGCATGTGGTCCGAACTTTAACCTAGGGAAAGAGGAGTCCAAGTTTTATCCTAGGGAAGAAAGGGAGTCAGGGTTTTAAAACCCTAGTCCGAATTTTAACCCAAGGAAGGATGTCAGAGTTTTTGATCCATCACATGATGTCCGAGTTTTTAATGTGTAACATGGTCCGAGTTTTGTGAGTTGTTGGGTCCGGGTTTTGGGCCTTGGAACCCTTAGTCCGACCTTGTGAAGACCCCACCCCCTGTCCGAGTTTTAACCCCCACCTCCTCTAGTCTGACTTTTTGAACAGGGAAGCCCCCCCCCACCTTGTCCGAACTTGTAGGCAGGGAAACCCCCTCCCCTTTTGTCCGAATTTTGCATATGAAGCCTTGAGGGTCCGAGTTTTTAGGTAAGGAACCCCCTTGGTCCGAATTTGTTGCCCTGGAATGTTGTCTGACCTTCTATTGCGTTGTTATGTTCAACCCTTGTGAGTTAAACATGATGTTACCTGATTGAATGACTAAAAGTCCTAATGTTACAATATGATATATGATGTCTGACTTCTGATGATACAAGACTTTCAATTGAGATGCATAGACTGAATTCCATATGTTGTGTATGTTCTGTATATGACTGTATGCTATTGAATGGAATTGCATGATCTTGTATGTGTGAACAATCTCGTCATATCATTTTGTACACCAGCATCACACGGACTACAACTGATGTTAAAGATACGTAAACCCTAATTGAATGAAATCACTTATCTTGGATTTATGTGCAACGTACCTTAGGTCATGAGTAACGGACTTAAACATTAATTAACCCTAGAAGCAATAACATACCGAGCAAACCAAGGTGAGTTCACACTCTTACTAAGGCATGGGATTCCCAAGGGCTTGGGAATGGGATTGAAGGAATGAGATTGAATAGATTCGTACATACACTGTTACTAGACTACCTACCATCATCCACGGTTGTGCAGGACACATACGTAAACCTACGTATACTTATGCTACTCACTGTCCTCAGGTTGCGAAGGACACTCACGTAAAACCTACGTGAACTTATACTCACTACTGCCTCGGTTGTGTCAGGCACTTACGTAAAACCTACGTAACCCCCCGCGTACCCCTATCCTCGGTTGTGAAGGATACTTACGTAAAACCTACGTAAACTTGTACGTATTATTGTTCTCGGGATATGTAGAACACTTATGGGTACGAATAGTCTAGTGGTTATACAACATAGGAAGCCCCCACCAATAGAACGTACTATCGGCCCAGTAGAGCCACATGTTACAAACGAACTTACTATTACGCATTTACTTTCTGTGAACTCGCTCAACTAGTTGTTGATCCTCTGTTACATGCCTTACAGGTCGTTAGATACACGGAGCTTGCACAGGGAGGAGCTGGTCATTGTGGGCTTGGATCGTGATTGTTTCGTTAAACACTTTTGACATTTCATACTTATTTATGTTGAGTTTTATTTATACACTTCCGCTAGACAGTGATAATATACTTATGTTTTGGAACACCTTTCATATGGATTGGTTTGGTTTAATTACAATTACTTTTACTTTATACATTGTTCTATATGATTGGTGGCTTGATCCTGGTCAGTCACGCTCCCAAGCGGTGATACTCCGCAGGTGGATTTTGGGGGTGTGACAACATCTTACTCAACTCATGAAACCGCTTATTGTATGCCACGTTATCTCTGTCACACCCTGACTTTTGCGGAAGCGTGATTATGGGGTGACTTACTTGTTATCATTGCATTCAACCATATCAAACAATCTATATGATAATTCCAAAGATTTGTCATCCATAAAATGAGTTTAAAACATAACAACATTGTCTAAAACGTAGACTTCAAAATTTAAGTTTTACAAACCAGATGAATTGTGTAAAAGTTTGCTAAGGACTCGTCAAAGATAATAGTTGTAATCCAAGTTTGGAAGACGTGTCTCGTCCAGGATTAAGACACACTGGCCAAACCTAAAAACCATGGATGACATCTTTATACTTAATCATGACTTGAAATTCCAACGCCCGCCAGATCCATACTTAATTTCCTGAAATACATGTAGTTTGGAAAACATCAACAAAAGTTGAGCGAGTTCATGTGTATGTGAGTCTGTATAAATCATTAATGTGTGTCTGTATAGATTGTGAAATATGTCTGTAAAAATGTATGTCCTTGGTATGTAGCAATAAGGAAAAACAGATCAATTAATGTGTAGCTAATACATTAATAAGTGACATGGTCTAGGAAGCACTCAAACCTGTAACGCGTATTTCATACCGGTCCTTCCGGCGGAACGACATAGTCACCACATGCAGCCACACGCTGGCCCATGTGTGGGGCTCGCAACACCCAATAGATCTATCACTCATGCCTCTCGGTCCTTATACAAGGATTAATGGTCTTACGATAATAGCCTATCCATTCACGTGATCTAACAGTAAGTTCCTTAGCTAATCATACCATGTATAAAAATGTCTGTAAATGTCTGTAAATGTCTGTAAATGTCTGTAAAAGTCTGTAAATGTCTGTAAAAGTCTGTAAATGTCTGTAATAATTGTAACATGTATTTCACCCCCGAAGTATAAAACTGAAAACGGTTAAGAGAAAAGGGGGACATGAACTCACAGTATTGCGTCTTCGGTACTCGTAACCCAAATCTCCTCAGCAAACACGACTACCTACAATGGTCTAACGTCTATTAGACGGACGGGCCGTGCCTTGACTTAGAGTTTAGTGTTTTGAGTTACGTTACATTGGCATTATGTTGTTAAAATAATAATAATTATTTTAACTTTATTAGAAAAATAGTTAGACAACTATTTCGTATTTATTTTCTCGAATGTTTTACTAAGTGTTCGGATTCTCGGAAAATTTCGGCAGAGTCTCCTCTGTAAATAGAGGTGTCCATGCTTAAATAGCATATCATTTTCTTTTATATATATCCAGTAGTTCATTTTCAATCATCAAACCGACATATCGACAAACAAAACGTTACTTACTTTATTTCAGCTTTATTACTCAAAACCAGACTGCTTTCGAGGATTTTTATAAAATAGTTAACCTTTTCTAAAAATTACCAAATTTTCACAGAATGTCATACATGTTCCAAAGTTTATTGTGTAAAAATATCAAAGTACAATTCGTTACCCATATTTTATAGAAAATCATTTTCTCGACTGCAATCAGATTTGTTACCTTCTGATCGCAGTTTACGGAAATATTCACTAAAAATCAACCGTAAGTCCGTTTGACGAAATTCCAGTTGAAGGGTCGTCCTGACAATGGTGTCTATCTACTGTAAAAAATTCATGAGTTGATTTTACTCAGGTTTTATGTTGTGACTCCGAAAATAACCCACTTTTTCTGCAGTAAAAATGCAGCTTGAGCTGCTGTCCAAAAATAACCTTTTAAAAATAGTAAACGGTCTCGAAAAATTATGATTCCAGCGCCATTTGTTTAGTTATTCCAAAATACTCATTTTAGGCTTTAGAAATTCTGTTTTTCATTTTAAAATGATCCCGTTACAGCCTGTTGAAGTTGGCTGGAAATCCAACTCAGCAAGCTGTTTAAGCTTTTGTGTGTGATGAACATTCAACAATCGAACAAGAATCAAAGTGGAACAAGAGTATGAATGGACTTACTACTAGCACAAGGCTAGGGTTGAAATCTTAGGATGAGATGATAAAGAATGATGGTGAGAAAAGCTTGAACAAGGCTTCTTGAGAGCACTCCAACTTCTCACTTCTATGGAGGATCTTTACCACTTGAATGTGATCTTGATGGAGAAGAAATGGAGGTTTGATGTATGGTAGTGATGGAATTCAGTTGTGGAGAGAGGGGGGGTATGAGCCGATTTTAGAGGGAGGAGAGAGAGAGAGGTGTGTATCTTGAGGAAATGATGAATATTTCTTGGAAATGTGCATCTAGCTTGTAGGAGAATTATGACATGAAATTTGGCCAATGAACTCAAGATTCTCTTTACAAAAGATTTAAACAAAATATATCTTAATGATTAGGGCAGATTTTCGGTTATGGGGGGGGGGGGGTAAAGTGTAAATTTTTTTGTTAATTAGTAGGTAATCATTAAAAGGTTAAGGGTATTTACAAGTATAGTGGGTGTATGTCATGTTTGCATGGTGCATGGGGATTTTTGTGACCATGATTAATTTAAAATAATAAAATAATATTTCTAACAATATTTTCATGTCCCGGGTAATGTCTGGTTGTTCGGTTTCGCATCGTTCCGTTAAAGCGTTTAATTGACCCGTAAAGCGTCTTTCGTGCATCTTTTTGTAACGAATTTAATTCCAACACTTAGGAAAGTGTCCAGGACCATTTAGTCAATACTCTGTATAATATGAGTGTGTTAAAAGCTGAATTGTTACTGAAAATGCGGAATTCTGTAATTAAATTGCGTTTTAGGCACTTTCCGGCACTCAAACTATCACCTAGTGACATAGTCTTATGGTCCTCACTTCCCTACACTCCATACTAGTGTAGTGTTTTATCCCTGGCCCATACTGGCCTAAAAATGGTGTCTGTCTATGTGCTGGCATTGTCAACATGTGTCTGAGTTATTCGCTCACTGTACTAACTGTGCTTTGTGCATCAGGTTGTCACTAAGAGTCTGTATGAAATAATTGAAGTGACTGTATGTAAGAATGCACATGTATGTTTGTAATCTAAATCAGTAAGCAGTTTAAAGTGTCAATTGTAATCAAGCACAGTCATTAAGCTCATAATTAAAATTAATTAATTGTACGGATGCATGCAAAATTGACGGTTGTCACATTCTCCCCCCGTTAAGAAAATTTCGTCCTCGAAATTTGTACTACCTTAACTCCTTAGGGTTTCATTATGTATGTATGCATATGAATAGTACCGAGGTAGATAATCACCAAATCGAATCAAACCCTATTCACATCAAGTGAGTCCAAGAATATATATAATATCACGAATTAAAAGGTATGTGCTTTTAGCATTTGGCGTCGAAGGTACAAGACGTATCGACGCATACTCTAGTGTAATCCAGTTAACAGGGGTTTCACAAAAGAGGAGTTTTGTCCAATAGGATTCTCAAATGATTGGTTATAGTATGCAAATTTTCACAAACCATAGCATCCGCTACATGAACTCAAAATCAACAACTTGGAGATGAAAATGACCTGTCAGCTTTCGAATGAGTAAATGATAAGAATTTGTGTGCTGACATTCTCGAATTGCGAAAATACACTGAATGAAATACAAGTGAATCTGGTGTATCATTGTCTTGATTCGTAGTTGCATCAGGAATGTTTAAATGACTTAGTTCAAACAAAGGTATAAGTAGTTTTGCGTGAAACGACTGACTATGATTAGCACAAGCTACAAGTTTGTAATGACGCCACAAGGTGTCGCAATGACGTAATTCAATAATAGTGGTGACTGAACAAGTTCACTGTGTTTTAAATCAAATGAAAGTGAACCGAAACAAGCCTGAAGATTTGATTTACCCAATGTTGCAAAGTTTTTAGTTGAATTCGGAACATCAAAGAGCCACTGTTTCCTATCGAAGGTGGGAAGCAATAAGTACCGCAAGGTATACGATAGACAATGAAAGAATCGTTAGGAGGTACATTGTGTTTATGAAATGAATCCATGTACCATTGCCTTAACACACAACTGTGTTGAGACTGATTTAATTGTGATAAACAAGACAAATTTAGAGCAAATAAATAATTTAAATGCGTATATGAAGTGAGTAATCCAATTAGCACCAGCTTCAATTTTGTGAAAATATCACCTCAAGGTGTCGAAGTCAATCAAACGATTTAGTGGAGTCATAGACCGACCGAATCTACTACGACTCGTAATGAAAGAACTTTTGTAAGAATATTTGAATATGATGCTCCCAATACATCATATTGCGTCTCAAATCAAACGTGTGAAATGGATAAGTTCAAACAATTGAACTTAGTTTCAGCGTAACCCGACAATAAACGTATGTATCAACAAGGGAATCCCAACATGGTTACAAAAATAAACCATGAATGTATCTTGAAACAAAAGAAGTTTTCGAGAAGGTGTGTTGACCTGATAGCAAAGAGTCAACCGTTACAATAATGTAGGCCATTCGAATCACAAACCAGTAGTTAGATTTAGCAACATAATATTCGAATTTCAATGAAGCGTTCAAAATGAAACTGCACGCGTAGCAAAAGGTGCATGCGTAATATGTGAGTTTTCAAGTAATGACACAATGAGTATGAGGTAATGACCAAATATCGAAGCAAATGTGTGTTCGCTCTCAGCGAAGAAAATCAAAGCGGTACAACTACTTTAAGGGGAGTAGAGATGCAAACATCTACTCGGCTAGAAGCAAAAATGAAGATTTAAACGAAAGAATTTCAAGTACTTTCTGTTCTGTTAACTGAAATGGCATATATGTCAGGTTAGTGGTGTTCGATTGAGTTAATAGATATGGTGTCTAAGTAACAACCTTTACACGTTTGGACCTGGGTTCCCAAGGGTCCTAATCATATGTTTTCTAGATCCTCAAGGTTTCATATTCTGTGTAACTCAGTTTTGTGCATTGTGTAGGAAACACCATCTTGTGTGCGTCTAAAGACAAGTTATCGTCCCACGATTTCCCCGGTATACCTTCTTCCTGAATTCATCGCTAACGACACTCGATCGTCAATTAGTCATGTAATAGTAGTTGGATCCTCACAGTTAGTTAAATACGTAATTCGTTAATCCTTAGCGAGAGTCACCGACTCTCGTGGGTTAGCTCGTTCGGCTCCTAGTAATTGATGCTCATTTGAAAGTCACATCCTTCTTCTTGATGAGCAGAGCTGGGGTTACCCAAAATGGGAAACTTGGTCTGTTATCTTCCTTCTCTACCAGCTACTGAAGCTACACTGTCGATCCTTGCATGTCTGAAGGTGTAAATTGCCAAGGTGTATTGGCTGCAAGCGCGGCGCCTGGAAATCAAATCGATGCAAAATTCGACTTGTCACTGAGTAGATAATTCTGGCAAGTTTTCGGGGATGGCTTCAGGATATTCTTTTATCACAGGGACATCTTCGAGTTTTAGTTCTTCGGCTCCCTTGTCCCCGACATGAGCCATAAAACAACCCATCCTTTTCATAACATTCTTTGTGCCTTCAAGCGATTTGTAATTTGCAGAGGCGTATCCTGCTTCATGAGTCAAGATCACTTCTTCGTTCGCCATCATGGTGCGGATATCAATCTCCTATTGATCATTTGTCAACCAATCCCTCCAACTACCTTGTTGAAGTCTCCCAATTCATTGGCAGTAGATCAAGTGTAATCTTACGCTTCCCGTGTTCTATCTTGTCGATTCCAGTTACTGTGTTGGCTTCCACTAGCTTCCCCTAAGCTAGTTCTAATGGGTATCGGAATATCTACTTACTCGCTGCTTAAACCAATTATACTCTCGAACTCTTAGAGGTGCGAATCGTAGAATTTGCAACAGTATTTGGCAATAAAGATGCATAACATTGAGTAGTATGGGACGTACCGATATCCATGCTTGGATTCCTGGCGTGCTTCTCTGGCTCCGGTGTTAGACATCTTTCCCATGATTTTGCTTAATCTCCCTTGGGCAATCTTTCCTAAAGTGCCTCATATCCCCGTAGGTATAACATCCCTTATCTTTCCTCTTTCCTTTCTTTCCACGCTTCGTCTCACTCCAACACGTTTCCCTGTTGTGTCCCACTTTGCCACAGTTGTCACACTTCCCATTTTTACATCGCCCGGTATGATGACGTCGGCACCTGTCGCATTTAGGTAGTTTACCCATGTACTCTTTTCTCTTTTTGACCTTGTTGTTGCTATTCGTCTGAGTACTCTGCTTGAAGTTTGCGAACTTCCTCTTGTTGTCTCCAGATGACTCTACATGAGTCTCCTTCTTCTCCTCAGAGGTTGAAAATTTGTTCATCCTGATTGCCTCTTCAGTCAAGGCCACACTTAGATTAATGGCTTCAGCGATCGTTGTAGGCTTCGATGTCATCACCATGCTCATGATTTGGGGTGCCAATCCCCAAATGAAACGCTCAATCTTCTTAAACTCTGGGTCTACCATGTAAGGAACGATACGCGACAGAACTTGGAACTTCTCCACATACTCAGCTATTTTTGGACCTTCCATCTTCAAGTTCCAGAACTCAGTTTCCACCTTCTGGCTTTCTGTTCTCGAACAGTACTTTTTATGCATTAGCTCTTTCAGCTCGTCCCATGATAAAGCATACGCAGTAGTCTCGCCCATCGTCTGAACCTGGAGTTTCCACCATGACAGAGCCCCATTTTGGAACAGTCCGGAAATGTACGTGACCTGGTGCTCTGGGGCGCATTTGCTCGCACGCAAAACAGTGTCCGTTTTCTCAATCCAACGCACGAAAGCTACGGCACCCCCAGTGCCGTCGAAATGTAGGGGCTGGCAGCCTAAGAACTGCTTGTAGGTACAGCCGTTGGCTGGGTTATTTCCCGAGGTACCTCCGCTGCGCTCAGAGCGAAGGGCCTCGTACTGCGCGATGACCTGTAAGAGGCATTCTTGAAATTCTGCCTCTGTCGTTGGCAGAGGGTTGCTGGTATTGGTGTTCCCTTGAGTCGACATCTTCCTAGAAGAATGTTGGTTAGGTCAGGTCTTGTTAAGGACACGAGTACACAAGTCTCTATTTAACGAATAGGACCTCAGAGGTATATTACATATATGTATATACGCAGTCGTTGTAACATTCAATCACGTATCATCACAATTATTGCACAACTTGTAAATAGGAACGTAACAAGTAAGCATGTAGCATTATAGCTATAGCACAAATATGCTGATCAACAACGTGCTTAGTGGGAACATAGCGACCGAGTTTTTAATTAGTTATTAGTCATAAGTATTGTCGCATGGTTAAAGATGATTGGGCTTTCGTTATCCTCCGGCCATAATCACTGTGTCTTACATAATGTATCACATCAGGAAGGACACAGGGTCACCCTACCCTTGTCCAACACGTATATTAGTGCATCAAAATTACGTAGTCAGAAGTGGTCTTTAAAGTCTCCACAAACCCGGCTTATCATTAGTGTTTTTACCAAAGTGTAATGCAATCCGCTTGAATCCAGAAACCAACTATACTGGTGACTGAGGAAGAGGAGGAAAAGAAAGTAAACCGTCAACACGCGTGGACTTCCTCCTCGGGCTTGTGTACACGACGAAGTAATTGTCTGCTCTGCTGCTCGATAGTAAAGAAATGAGTATCAGAATCCTGGGAACGGTGTGATAGCAACGGTCGAGAGCGCAAAAAGAAACCTTGATATATGTGGAGGTTCAATGCATACTGGCAATAGACAGGGTGGAGGGCGTGGTGTCTTACATAAATTTTTCAGGCAATATGCTGTCTTGTGATGTAAATACTTAAATCATGTTTTCAATTATGCAATGTTTTTGCATTTGAAGTTACCAAGTGTGGTGTCAGCTCAAGCTCCAACACTCTGCGAATCATATCCTCAAACTGTAGCTCATGTGACATGTGTACTCATCCTGTGTGTAGCCTCCATAATGTGAGGGATGACAAGGGTCTAAAATCAACATAGTGTAGCATAGGGATCCATCGAAATGACTTGTCCAGCGTTGTAGAGGTGAATGTAGCAAACGGCGCGTCTTGTAAAGTTTAGGAAAAATGTTGCCGTAGCAGAAGAATCGTTATGCGGGTGCTGACCTGGAGCGCCTTCCCGGGGTGCGGGTATGTCTTCAAAGAGAACGGTAGGCATGTCGGTGCAATGGACATCGGTCTTCATAGATGCAACATCAGCGGGTGCAGGTGCGGTAGAAATGTCTCAACAAAAGGAGATTCAGTAGGCGCAAGTACTGGGTCTGGTAAGAGGAGTGCAAGGTATAGTAGTCCAAAGGAAATAATGTCACGTTTAAACAGGTTCAGCAGGTGCAACATCAAGCTGGCCCGCAAGGAACTGGAGCTGCCTCAGGGGCAGGTCCTGGGGAGTGTGAGGGTATGTGATCTTGAGCAAGTGTTAGTGCAGTAGTCAAAGCGGCGGCGTCGTCCGTGTCGGGAGCAAAAAGCGGTAACCTGCCTGTTTGTAAAGTCGTAAATGTCGCAGACTCAAAGGAGTCTGAAATCGAGTGTATACTAGAATCAGAGGATAGTTTGATAATAGGGATCTCAAAACGTAGAGTTAGTAACAACGTCCTCATCTAACTTTCCATCATCCTGGGTATCAACGGAAGGATCATCAATAAGAAAATTAACGTCGTCATCAAACAACTTGTCCAAGAGGTACGGCGTCGAGAATCGGAGCCACGATGTGCGCGTCATCGAAGTGTCCAAATGATGAGGTAATCATGGACCGAAACAAGGATGACAAGAAGTTTCTTGTCAAGGAAGCCATCTGCAAGGGTAATTCATCACCAGAGTCTGGCAGCGCGGATGGTTGGCAGTCGTCCTTGTTCTTGGTCAACATGTCAGGGTCACTCTCAATGTCTGACGTAAATATCTCCGGCGCAAGTGCAGTCTCATTATTTGTGGCGGCGGCCATAGGGTCATCAATGTTTGACAACCCGCTTTTCGGTGCATGGTAGTAATAGTATGTATTTCCATAGTAATCACTATCAGTTAGCGTATGCAAACAGGTTCCACATATGCACATTTATCAAAAATCAGCAACTAAGCATGCATGCGATAATAATGTAAGCAAGTAATCATCCTAGTCTTCCCTAGACTATCTCACCCAGTCTCTTAGACCGAACTCCCTAGTCTCTTAGACTAACTCCCTGGTCTCTAAGACCAACTCCCTGGTCTCTAAGACCAACTCCCTGGTCTCTAAGACCAACTTCCCCAGTCTCTAGGACTAAACCCCTGGTCTCTAAGACCAACCTCCCAGTCTCTAAGACTAAATCCCTGTTCTCTGAGACCAACCTCCCAGCCTCTAAGACTAAATTTTTCCCCAACCTCTAAGACTGAACTTCCCCAAATTCCTAAGATTGGACCCCTCAGTCTCTTAGACTGAACCTCCCCAGCCTCTAAGGCTGAACCTCCCTCAATCTCTAAGATTGAATCCCTCAGTCTCTAAGACTAAACCTCCCTCAGCCTCTAAGACTGATCCTCCCTCAGCCTCTAAGACTGATCCTCCCTCAGCCTCTAAGACTGATCTATAAATACAAATTTGAAATGTGTATCTGTTCCTTTTTGTTTGTAAAAAAAATGTTTGTTCCCTGGATCTGGGCATTTGTGTATGCAATGAAAACATGTTTGTAAAAGCGTTTTCGTGAGAGCCCTATTGATCGTAGTCTAGACTCGAGAATGAATCCTAGACTCTGATACCAAGCTGTCACACCCTGACTTTGATACCAAGCTGTCACACCCTGACTTTTGCGGAAGCGTGATTATGGGGTGACTTACTTGTTATCATTGCATTCAACCATATCAAACAATCTATATGATAATACCAAAGATTTGCCATCCATAAAATGAGTTTAAAACATAACAACATTGTCTAAAACGTAGACTTCAAAATTTAAGTTTTACAAACCAGATGAATTGTGTAAAAGTTTGCTAAGGACTCGTCAAAGATAATAGTTGTAATCCAAGTTTGGAAGACGTGTCTCGTCCAGGATTAAGACACACTGGCCAAACCTAAAAACCATGGATGACATCTTTATACTTAATCATGACTTGAAATTCCAACGCCCGCCAGATCCATACTTAATTTCCTGAAATACATGTAGTTTGGAAAACATCAACAAAAGTTGAGCGAGTTCATGTGTATGTGAGTCTGTATAAATCATTAATGTGTGTCTGTATAGATTGTGAAATATGTCTGTAAAAATGTATGTCCTTGGTATGTAGCAATAAGGAAAAACAGATCAATTAATGTGTAGCTAATACATTAATAAGTGACATGGTCTAGGAAGCACTCAAACCTGTAACGCGTATTTCATACCGGTCCTTCCGGCGGAACGACATAGTCACCACATGCAGCCACACGCTGGCCCATGTGTGGGGCTCGCAACACCCAATAGATCTATCACTCATGCCTCTCGGTCCTTATACAAGGATTAATGGCCTTACGATAATAGCCTATCCATTCACGTGATCTAACAGTAAGTTCCTTAGCTAATCATACCATGTATAAAAATGTCTGTAAATGTCTGTAAATGTCTGTAAAAGTCTGTAAATGTCTGTAAAAGTCTGTAAATGTCTGTAATAATTGTAACATGTATTTCACCCCCGAAGTATAAAATTGAAAACGGTTAAGAGAAAAGGGGGACATGAACTCACAGTATTGCGTCTTCGGTACTCGTAACCCAAATCTCCTCAGCAAACACGACTACCTACAATGGTCTAACGTCTATTAGATGGACGGGCCGTGCCTTGACTTAGAGTTTAGTGTTTTGAGTTACGTTACATTGGCATTATGTTGTTAAAATAATAATAATTATTTTAACTTTATTAGAAAAATAGTTAGACAACTATTTCGTATTTATTTTCTCGAATGTTTTACTAAGTGTTCGGATTCTCGGAAAATTTCGGCAGAGTCTCCTCTGTAAATAGAGGTGTCCATGCTTAAATAGCATATCATTTTCTTTTATATATATCCAGTAGTTCATTTTCAATCATCAAACCGACATATCGACAAACAAAACGTTACTTACTTTATTTCAGCTTTATTACTCAAAACCAGACTGTTTTCGAGGATTTTTATAAAATAGTTAACCTTTTCTAAAAATTACCAAATTTTCACAGAATGTCACACATGTTCCCAAGTTTATTGTGTAAAAATATCAAAGTCCAATTCGATACCCATATTTTATAGAAAATCATTTTCTCGACTGCAATCAGATTTGTTACCTTCTGATCGCAGTTTACGGAAATATTCACTAAAAATCAACCGTAAGTCCGTTTGATGAAATTCCAGTTGGAGGGTCGTCCTGACAATGGTGTCTATCTACTGTAAAAATTTCATGAGTTGATTTTACTCAGGTTTTAAGTTGTGACTCCGAAAATAACCCACTTTTTCTGCAGTAAAAATGCAGCTTGAGCTGCTGTCCAAAAATAACCTTTTAAAAATAGTAAACGGTCTCGAAAAATTATGATTCCAGCGCCATTTGTTTAGTTATTCCAAAATACTCATTTTAGGCTTTAGAAATTCTGTTTTTCGTTTTAAAATGATCCCTTTACAGCCTGTTGAAGTTGGCTGGAAATCCAACTCAGCAAGCTGTTTAAGCTTTTGTGTGTGATGAACATTCAACAATCGAACAAGAATCAAAGTGGAACAAGAGTATGAATGGACTTACTACTAGCACAAGGCTAGGGTTGAAATCTTAGGATGAGATGATAAAGAATGATGGTGAGAAAAGCTTGAACAAGGCTTCTTGAGAGCACTCCAACTTCTCACTTCTATGGAGGATCTTTACCACTTGAATGTGAGCTTGATGGAGAAGAAATGGAGGTTTGATGTATGGTAGTGATGGAATTCAGTTGTGGAGAGAGGGGGGGGGGTATGAGCCGATTTTAGAGGGAGGAGAGAGAGAGAGGTGTGTATCTTGAGGAAATGATGAATATTTCTTGGAAATGTGCATCTAGCTTGTAGGAGAATTATGACATGAAATTTGGCCATTGAACTCAAGATTCTCTTTACAAAAGATTTAAACAAAATATATCTTAATGATTAGGGCAGATTTTCGGTTATGGGGGGGGGTAAAGTGTAAATTTTTTGTTAATTAGTAGGTAATCATTAAAAGGTTAAGGGTATTTACAAGTATAGTGGGTGTATGTCATGTTTGCATGGTGCATGGGGATTTTTGTGACCATGATTAATTTAAAATAATAAAATAATATTTCTAACAATATTTTCATGTCCCGGGTAATGTCTGGTTGTTCGGTTTCGCATCGTTCCGTTAAAGCGTTTAATTGACCCGTAAAGCGTCTTTCGTGCATCTTTTTGTAACGAATTTAATTCCAACACTTAGGAAAGTGTCCAGGACCATTTAGTCAATACTCTGTATAATATGAGTGTGTTAAAAGCTGAATTGTTACTGAAAATGTGGAATTCTGTAATTAAATTGCGTTTTAGGCACTTTCCGGCACTCAAACTATCACCTAGTGACATAGTCTTATGGTCCTCACTTCCCTACACTCCATACTGGTGTAGTATTTTATCCCTGGCCCATACTGGCCTAAAAATAGTGTCTGTCTATGTGCTGGCATTATCAACATGTGTCTGAGTTATTCGCTCACTGTACTAACTGTGCTTTGTGCATCAGGTTGTCACTAAGAGTCTGTATGAAATAATTGAAGTGACTGTATGTAAGAATGCACATGTATGTTTGTAATCTAAATCAGTAAGCAGTTTAAAGTGTCAGTTGTAATCAAGCACAGTCATTAAGCTCATAATTAAAATTAATTAATTGTACGGATGCATGCAAAATTGACTGTTGTCACAATCTCCACTATCTTGTTCTAAAACCCAAAATTCATCCTCAAGTTTCTTAATCTCGTGCCTAGGAAAAAAAATTTCAGCCATTAGTTCCTTTAGTTGTTCCCATGTCAAAGCCACTGCGGCTTCAGCACCACGCGTATTCTTCTCAGCATTCCACCAAGTGAGTGCGTTTCCCAACAAGCGGCCAGTAGCATAACGAACCTTGCGATTGTCAGGGCATTCGCAATTGAGGAAGGTACTCTCCATCTCCTCATACCAGCGGAAGAGAACCGTTGCACCATTGGTGCCTTCGTACATAGGGGGATCACATGATTTGAAGTGTTTGTAGCTACACCTCGAGGTATTCGCTCCATCATGAGTCTCTGGGTTATTGAGAGCTTGTTGAACTTGTACAACGATGTTCGGAATAACGGCGGCCTCTCTTCAGCGATATGGGCTGCCATGCGTCGGCTGGAGTTCCCAACACGTTTTCCTATACGAAGACGTTTAGAAGACATCTACAAGGATTATCGCATACAGATTGAGAATTTAAAGGTTAACAATCAAATGAAAATGGAATAAAAACATTCTCAAAAACATAAAATAATATTTCAAAAATGAAATATTGAAAATCTGTAGGTTTGGCACATCATAAGGTGTGGTATGCCTTTCATGCGTTACTTTCGTAATCACGTGGGCCCCCGTAATTACCGAGCTTTCGCACGGTTCGCATATGTCGACCCGTCGACGTACACTTAACCCAAAGAGAAACAGTGAAATATTAAATGACTCAAGTTGGGGTGATGTGAAAGGATACTGGAGAGTGTCAATGAGTTAACACAGACACGTTGACTTATCAAGGTGTTGTTACTTTCCGTGATGTTCGGTGTGACATGCTTTGGCCTAATAGGTATCGGTACTTTCATCGTTAGTCCCCAGGTAGGCAAACTGGTCCTTATTGGATTTATACGATTGCCAGCCTAGACATGACGTCCTGACTACCGGTACTTAACCCTTCCAGTCACTACATGTCCATCACAAAAACTCACTTTGACGAGATTGAAAAATTTAAATGAAATTTGAAATATCAAAATTAAAAAAAAAATAGAATCAAGTATAATTGACATGAATTGAATATTGAATTGACTTAGACTATGTATGAATAAAGATATGAATGGAATAGTTAGAAACTTTATGTTTATATTTCATAGTGTGTGAAGTGTAGGCATTGATATAATAAACTATAGCATATAATTAAATCATGTATTATCATGCAAGGAACATAACATTTAGCATATAACCTTTAAAAGTGCTCGCATACATTTGGTGTGTGACATTAACAAACAATTAAACTTATGAAATTTAACACCATAAGCTAAGACAACAATTTAGCACATAAAGCACATAAAAACCATATTAGGCTATAGTCTAGGTCTAAGGATCTAATAACCTATCCTAATTCCCTATAGCCATTGGCTCTGATACCACTCTGTCACACCCCGACCCGCAGCGGAATGATACGGGGCATGATGATTGCCCAAAGCTTATGGCACTATTAAACTTTCATAAATAACCATGTCATGATTAAATGTCACACTTTTCTTACAAGTTTCAAATATTAAAATAATACATCAAGATTGTCTTTTTTATTACTAAGGCAAAGTTCCTATGTGATCCTGATCCAATCCAGTCTTCAATCCTCTACACCTGTATCATGTGTAAAATAGTATTTTTGGGTCAGCTACAAGAGCTGGCGAGTAAACCTTGGTTAAGTAAAATAGGTTTACCATTTTAAAATTTAGAAATAAAAGTAACATGTTTTACTTTTTTAATTCCAAATCATAATTTAAATATTAAGCATGCAATCAATCATGTGGAAACAATGCACAAGTAATATGAACATAGAAAGGTAGCTGAATAATGTATAAGATAAAGACCGACACCGACACCAAAACCAAAAACCAACACAATGTGTCCCACACCCAAAAAAAAAGGTGTGACTGTGGCGATACCAACATCCGAAAGTTAGGAGGAAAGGTCAGCCGAGGATCCACTGAATGAATGACTATTGACTATAATGACCAACACAACAACAACAAACTTTAACAAACAACAATAACATCCAATAAAATGCATATACGGCACATCAAATATTGCATACTTGAATTTAGATAAAAATATTTGAGCGTGACACATTGATACACCCCAAAAAGTTGATAATAAAAAGGGGAAAAAGTTTACTCACCTTGATAACTAGCAATTGCTTACCCTCAAGTTATAGTAGGTGTTATAAGGAGAATTCCAAAGGATTATCCTAATGGTTCAAAGGATTCTTTTAATAAATTAGGCTTAGTTTAATGACCATGGAATTCTAGGATTTAGACGATTAGGGATTCTAGATCTAGTTTGGGAACAACTAGAGTTGAAGTTGTTTGGCTTGATTATTTATAAAAGTATTTTTATAGTTAGGGGGTTATTATTTATCTATTTAAAATAATTAGATAAATTTCGGTTTTTGTGGTTTGTTTTAATTATCAAACACAACTTCAAACATGCTCTATTTTCCAATTCTAGTGACAAGAATCCTAATCTTTTTTTATCACAAAAAGTACCCATCGATGCTCGAGGAGCAACAATTAGTAAGTTTGCATAAAGCTTTGGATAAGGAACAACATATAACAAAAGGCACAAGGTGATTTACCCAAAGCGTATTTGTCCAACGGTTTACGGGTCTGGCCAGAGCTCTTGTGATCCCGGCGCCAAGTCCGACGAGTGAACAGCGGGTTATGGAGCGATTTCTAGTAAAGACTGGAAGTGTATTGAAGTTATTAATGGTCTGAATAATCGATGGGAACTCCAATTTATACCGAATTGATTCGAAAACCGAAAGGATTTAATTTGGTCTTTAATGGTCGACGGTTATGGGTCTTGATTGACCATGATTCGGTAGTTACAAGCACTCATAAAGACGCCACTGATTAAAGGCTTCATTAGTTTCAAAGTTTATTAGAATCTAAGCGTTTTAAAATGGGCTAATTATAGTGTTACCGGCTTCCGGTAATGTCTCCGGTAAGTTTACTCGGAGAAGCGACAACAAGTAGTGACTTTTCAATTTTCATGTTCAAATTTTCACTCAAGTCCTTGGTGTATAATACATTTGCAAAATCAATTTTTCTCATTGATTTCTTTATAATATCTCTCATATTAAATTCACTTAATAACTTATTTTACATAAGAAATAATGATTTAATTAGTTAGGTAGGGAATGTTTTATAAAAATAAATAAATAAAAAAAATCTGGGCCGGGTTTCAGAGATCCGTTTTTACGGATGTTATAGTCTCCCCTTCTTTTGGGAATTTCATCCTGAAATTAGAAGAGCACCGTTAATGTGGGACAATGTATATGGTTTCTCATAGACGTAAAAGGGTATCGAGTAGATTTGAGAATGGCAGTAAGAACTTAGAATTAGATTATTTTGTAGGAATGCCTGGTAACGAACGTTAAACACGAGTCGTGAAGATCAGTAGAATACACTCAAACTAGGATTCAACAGTAGTTACATTTAGATCTGATTGAGGTGGTAACGTTCCAAGTAAGGGTTAAACACCCCGGTAAGGAATCATTTTTAGTGCTTGAGATACAAAAACGGAAAGGGTAAATGATAATGTATAAGATATCTTATCATAGGTAATATGAGAATAACATCATGAAACCTAAGAATAACGTATTAGAATTTGATCGCGACTTAAGGAAAATTATGTCTTGAAGTTGACTTGTATTACAATAGTGTTAGCGAACTGAGTCGTAAGTCGTACTCATGATGCCCAACTACATTCTGTGTTGGGATTCTGAAAGAAAATCTTTCCCTTAGAATGTCACAAATGATAAAATTAACTCACAATGTCATAGAATTGAATCACTGAACACACAACCAAATCAACTAACACAAAATCTCTCATGATTAGTCTCACGATGCTTTCACCATGTCTTTACCAAGTTTTCATCCACGTCATTATTCGAATCATGATTGACGACACAAGACTTACACAGAACTTCCCATGATCAGTCTAACGAGGCTTTTGATAGTTTGATAAGAACACTTATATATAGGAAGTACCAACGGCGTATCCACCATGTCCTTATCAAATTTTCATCTGCTTCGTTATCCACTCATGATTGGTTCTATGTGACGACACTATCAACTCACGCACTAAACAAATACAACCAAAACATAAACAACCATAGCTTAACAGAATATTGCATGTGTCCTTAACTTTTGCAAGTTAAGCTGTGACCACGTCCTTGTCCCTTGCATGCTAGGTCGAGTAATTGCTTGAAATGAAATAGTAATGATAATAAATCATGGAATAGCAACAACATGAATTGATTATAACTCGAACTAACAAAATTATGAAAAAACAATGGAACAATAAAGATATTAAATGACTTTAACATAAAATGCCTCAGTCAACATAACATAAATGTAATTGTTTGAGCACAAAAGGAAACAACGATGATTGAAAATAATAACATTAAAACTTTTTAATTGCCTTGAGATTGAGATAGTAAAAAGGTTTTGTCCATTCAGACTTTAGTTATACGTTTCCTGCGTCGTTGTTAGCGCCAGCTTGATTCACATTAACGTTGAAGGCTCTACCCCCTGTTGCCTGGTTTGCTTGGTTAATCGGGTTAGCCTGAGCTTGGGCATTAATGATGTTAACCAATCTAGGGCAGTTGTTTCTAAAATGGGTGGGATCCCCACAGTTGAAGCATGCCCTTGCATGTGGCATCATAGGATAGTTGGGTTGATAATAGGGTGGAGTCACGTTCTGAGGTTGATATGGAACCATCATTAGATTGGGTTGAGGGAAGGGTTGACTTTGTGCATTCTCAGGTTTTCGTGGCTGGTTAGTGGTTTGGTTCTGGAGGATGCGACATGCATCGACTAAGTGGCCAAAACGTCCATAGCCAGTGCATTGTCGACATGGGAAGTTGGGTGGATGGTGATATTGGCAATGGTTGCATTTGGGAAAAGAACCGGTATAAGGTTTCTTATTCGGTGTGGTTACTGCATAGTTCTTCCCGTTGTCCCTATGCTTCTTTTTGTTGGAGCGGGAGGGAGATTCGATCCTAGTCTCTCTTGCCTCTTTCGGTCCTTCAGCAGGAGCCTCACTAGTTGACCCCTTGACCCCGTTATGGTTCTGATGCTTTGATTTAATACGGTTCTCGGTAAGTTGACCAGCAAGTCGCATAGCTGCCTCTAGGGTTTCGGGTTTACTACCTTCCACAGTATCCTTTATAACAGGAGGCAAACCCTTGATGTACTGCTCTATGAGGCGGGTGAGTGGTGTGAATAAGTACGGGCACATCTTACTTAACTCAGGAAACCGCTTATTGTATGCCACGTTATCTCCACTATCTTGTTCTAAAACCCAAAATTCAACCTCAAGTTGCTTAATCTCGTGCCTAGGACAAAATTTTTCAGTCATTAGTTCCTTTAGTTGTTCCCATGTCAAAGCCACTGCGGCTTCAGCACCACGCGTATTCTTCTCAGCATTCCACCAAGTGAGTGCATTTCCCAACAAGCGACCAGTAGCATAACGAACCTTGCGATTGTCTGGGCATTCGCAATTGAGGAACGTACTCTCCATCTCCTCATACCAGCGGAAGAGAACCGTTGCACCAGTGGTGCCTTCGTACGTAGGGGGATCACATGATTTGAAGTGTTTGTAGGTACACCTCGAGGTATTAGTTCCATCATGAGTCTCTGGGTTATTGAGAGCTTGTTGAACTTGTACAACGATGTTGGGAATAACGGCGGCCATCTATTCGGCGATATGGGCTGCCATGCGTCGGCTGGAGTTCCCAACACGTTTTCCAATACGAAGACGTTTAGAAGACATCTACAAGGATTTTCGCATACAGATTGAGAATTTAAAGACTAACAATCAAATGAAAATGGAATAAAAAAATCTCAAAAACATAAAATAATATTTCAAAAATGAAATATTGAAAATTTGTAGGTTTGGCACATCGTAAGGTGTGGTATGCCTTCCATGCGTCACTTTCGTAATCACATGGGCCCCCGTAATTACCGAGCTTTCGCATGGTTCGCATATGTCGACCCGTCGACGTACACTTAACCCAAAAAGAAATAGTGAAATATTAAATGACTCAAGTTGGGGTGATGTGAAAGGATACTGGAGAGTGTCAATGAGTTAACACAGACACGTTGACTTATCAAAGTGTTGTTAGTTTCCGTGATGTTTGGTGTGACATGCTTTGGCCTAATAGGTATCGGTACTCTCATCGTTAGTCCCCAGGTAGGCAAACAGGTCCTTATTGGATTTATACGATTGCCAGCCTAGACAGGACGTCCCGACTACCGGTACTTAACCCTTCTAGTTACTACATGTCCATCACAAAAACTCACTTTGACGAGACTGAAAATTTTAAATGAAATTTGAAATATCAAAATGAAAAAAAAATAGAATCAAGTATAATTGACATGAATTGAATATTGAATTGACTTAGACTATGTATGAATAAAGATATGAATGGAATAGTTAGAAACTTTATGTTTATATTGCATAGTGTGTGAAGTGTAGGCATTGATATGATAAACTATAGCATAGAATTAAATCATGCATTATCATGCAAGGCACATAACATTTAGCATATAACCTTTAAAAGTGCTCGCATACATTTGGTGTTGGTGCATACATCTGTCGACTTCGTCTTGTATCGAGTCTTAGACTGGATTATATAGATCAGGGCATGTTATTCAAGAAAATAGGAAGATTTAGTGAGTTTAGAAGCTGATTTCGCTCCTAATGCTAATTCCGCCCGAAATGTCATGTGGACACTTTCGAGCGGAATCACATGGTTCTAATTCCGCTCCAAACGTGGTTATGTCATTCCGAGCGAAATCAAGACCCTATATATAGGTCATTTAGAGCGAAATCAGGTACCGAGTCCTTGTATTCCATACTGAAGTGCTGCCGGTGTGAAGACTGATTGTAATCGTTGGTAGATTAATCAGATAAGTGTTAAAAGTGAATTGCAAGCTGTTTCTACCTTTGTTTCTTGTTTTCCACACCTGAAACAGAGTAAAACTCCTCTGAACGACTCATTCGGGTCAGTCGCACGATCCTACAATTGGTATCAGAGCTCAGGAGGAGGAGTTCTGCAGTTTACAGCCTTATTTCATCGAGATTTCTTACTTCTACACCTTCTTTCATCAGTTCAGGAAGTTTTATCGGTCAAAACCAGTTCAAATTTTCACAAGTTGTATAAAATTGAACATTAACAAAGCCTTGAAAGAATCACAGCTAAAATCGACTTAAAAATGGACAAAAAGGACCCCCGAACTGATTCCGCTCGAACTGGATAGTTTCTGATTTCGCTCGAGATGTGGGACTGATTCCGTTCCAGGATACCATTTCTGAGGTTCCGCTCCAAATTAGGGTTGATTTCGCTTCAAAGATTGTTTGTGATTTCGCTCCAAGTGAACAATTTCTGAGATTCCGCTCCAAACTGTTTGTTGATTCCGCTCCAGGGTACTAAATCAGAGATTCCGCTCCAGAAGAATTGTCTGATTCCGCTTCAAACTGCCAAACTTCTGATTCCGCTCCATTGTGTGTTGTGATTTCACTCCAAATTACATCTTGGTGATTCCACTTCTAAAGTGTTGTGTGCTATTTCGCTCGAAACCATATCTGGGTTAATTCCGCTCGAAAGTAACTGTTTTTGAAATGCGTGATACCGAATCATGGATAACGATTTCTACAACGCGTTTGCTACACCAACTACTCCGGCTGTCATTGCTCAAGCTATGAATTTGGAAAACGAAACAGGAGCTACTCAAAAACCCCCGAAACTAATGAGCATTGAGGAGTATTACGGTTGGAAAGACAGATTCGAAAATTGGGTTCAAGCTAACCATCTTAGATCGTGGGAGTACATTCTGAAGAAATATGTATTACCATGTACTGATCTGCACGTTGAGAAAGAAATATCGGAGTTTACAGTTCAAGAATGGGATATGTACAAAGCCGAGAAAATGATGATCAGTCTATTACAACAAGCTATAAAAGAAGACATCTTCATATTACTTCAGCACGATAAAACTTCAAAGTCAATCTGGGATGCACTGAAAGTCAAGTTTGAGGGAAGTGAACACATGATTAAAAGCAAGAAAGCATTGCTCAAGAAAGAGTTTGATTTGTTCACAAGTTTACCCAGGGAAGATACGAAGAAGCTCATTGAACGATACTGTCACTTAGTGCGATCCATGTCTATGCTGAGTATAAAAAAGGATCGAGAAGAGTGGGTAGACAAGTTAGCTGATGCGTTACCGCAGAAAGAGTGGGGAACTTACTTGAGGATTTTAAAGAATACTGGGGTGTATGATGGATTAACAAAAGATTGCAAGGATGAACAGTGCAAGTGGTCAACAGGATGTAAAGATGTATTACAAAGGTGGTGTTCCAGAAGCTGAAAAAAGCCCGAAGATCCAAACTGCATTTAGTGCTGGAGATTCTACAGAAAAAGTTGATCAAAGTTCAACCAAAAGTAGTGGATTCTCATCATTTCCTAGTGTCAATCCGAAAGATTCAACTACAAGTTTTCATTCTCAGAGCACGAAAACTGGAAATGGTTATGTGAAAGTTTCTCTGAAGAAGTTGCAAAAGATCATATGGCATTACTTGGTTCTGTGTTACTATCGTATGAAGGGTTGGTTGCAGGTCGGATCGGAAATCCTATGCTCACAAAGGAGGATTACGATCAGATAGATGCCGAAGAGATGGAACTAATGGATATCAAATGGTGTCTAGCTAGTGTTCTTAGACGAGCTGAAAAGTTCAAACTGATTACTGGGAGAAATGACTTTCTTGATGCACATGTTTCTACTTTAGGTTTTGATAAATCTAAAGTTACTTGTTTCCGATGCAGGGAGAAAGGTCATTTCAAGAGAGAATGCAAGAATGTTAGTGCAGTAATGTCTATCGCCTCCGTCAATTCCATTCGTAGCAGAAACCGAAGAAGTTTAGTGTTATATTTTAGTAAAAGGCAAGGTGGCATTTGTGTAAATAATGAGATATCTCATTATGTCCCTTGGCCTATAAATAGAGAACTTAGGGTTCTCATTTAGAACTTTTGCGACTTTTGCACATTTGGAGCTTAGGAGATCTAGAGCTAGAGAGAGAAAGCCTAGAGAGAGAAAGCTTGTGCACGTGATTCAGGTTCTTGTACAATTTCAGATCTGATTAGTAGAATCACGATTATATTACGTTCTCGTGTGTTCGGTCACGTTCGTGTACGGATTCTGCACGCCACATGTTCGGTTACGCAATCGTTTCGGAGTCAAAACCGGTCCTAACAAGTGGTATCAGAGCAGGAGCTCGATTGCACGGATCAAACACACAATTCCGCACAGAAATTCATCAGATTCAGAGTCGATTTCATTCAGATTTGTCAAAATTTCTTCACTCTCTCATCTCTTCACGTTTTTAACTGAAAAACACCAAATTAAATAACTTTTCGCAGTTAAAAATTGCTAATTTTTGGATATGTTGTGCGAAACTATCTGATCTACAAGCCTACAAATTTTCAGGTCAAAATTCCATGTCGTTTGGGAGAAATCTGAGTTTTTGTGATCGTGTTTGCTGAACTGTTCGTCACCAGCCGTTCGGTCAGCCTATTCGATCGAACAGCAAAAGAATATTCATTCGACTAGCCTGTTCGATCGAATAGACTAACCGTTCCATTGCACAACTTTTTCATTAAATTTGTTTGACTTGGTTGACCTAGCCGAACGGCTAGCATCTCTAGCCGATCGGACAACCTATCCGTTCCACTGACACACGTTACAATTCATTTAAGAGGTTGACTTTGTTGACCTGACAGATAGGACAAGCCAGCCGATCGGCTAGCCTATCCGATCGACCGACTTATTCAACCAATCGGTTAACAATACACATCATTTAAAGTCAACACATTCTGCATTATCTGTCAACTTTATCTGTTTGCATGTGATGAATTGAACGGTCCAATGAAATTGTGTTACATTGAAAGGTGTCGGTTTAGTGGAACTGAGATTAGCCATTGCATGTGAGTTTAATAATGGGTAACAGATTATCGGCCCAATGATATTCATATCAAAAATCAACGGTCAAATAGGAGAATTATTGTTCTAAATTGTTGTCGGCCATTTGTGAGATCATTTCATCATTGTTGTCAGTAGTTAATGTGATCCTTGACTTAATTGCATGATTCATTTATTACATTCGGCTAAACTGAAGGTCCAATGAGATGTGAATTGTGAATAGAGTGACAGCCTAACCGATCACATTAATCTTGTCTGTCATCGGCACACGTGATTCAAATTGATGGCCCAATCATATTAATTTGTTTTTGCAAATTGCATGTGATTCAGTTGTGAAAATCAAGTTCATTGTTTGAGGTCAAAGTGTTAACAGGTTAACCGATCGAGGTTCTGTTCGATTCACAGCATATTTGTTTTATCGTTTTGTGACGGTCAGCATCATCACTTGATCGAACAAGCTGTTCGATCGATCAAGCTGTTCGTTTCATTGTTTCACACCGAACGGCCAGCCTAACCGATCGGCTAGCTCAACCGATCGGCTAGCCCAACCGATCGAACTAGCTCAACCGATCGGCTAGCCCAACCGATCGAACAAGCCAACCGATCGGCTAGCCCAACCAATCGGCTAACATCCCACCTGCACGGTCGGTAATACGTGTCATCACATCCCACTCGATCAAGTTACTTGTCAGTCTTTGTCTGTCAAAGGTCTTTAATTGAAGCCAGTATCTTAAAGTCTTGCGGCCCAATCATAATCGGTCATTGATAATTTGTTTTGAGTGTTAAGTGTCTGTATATGCATGTGATAAAGTTGAACAACTGAATTCGGTCCAATCAAGTATGTATTAGTGGAATGGTCATGATGTGCTTTGACTGAAGACATATTAATGGTTCAATAAGAATGTGTTTAATATTAACCTTGTCGGCCATTGTTTACATTTGTTTTGATTTTTGCATGAGAATTGATGTATGCATGTAACATGTTAGGTTGCATATGAGATTGTAAGTCATTGTTAAAGTCAAAAGTAATCATAGTGTCAGCCGATTGAGTTATTACTTTTTGTCGTTTTGTGATATCCAACGAACAGCATCAACGTGCCAGTCGATCGGTTAAGCTTTGTCTTTTAGTGCCAACCGATTCAAGTTCATTGTTGCGTAGTGCTTTCATACGGCTAGCCTAACCGATTGAACAACAAAGTTTACTTTTATTTGACTCACTTGATCGACTAGCCCAACCAAACGAACAACATATTATTTTTGTTGTTTTGTGAATCAATTCATCACGCTATCCGATCGAACAGACAACATATTTTTTGTCACGAAGCGCCAGCCGATCGAACAGCGTTCCCGACCGATCGGACAACTCATTCTATTCAAGACAAAACGCCAACCGATCGAACAACACCCCTGACCGATCGAACAGCAACCCGTCCGATCGACCAGCATACTGTCCGATCGATCAACCTCCTGTCCGATCGATCAACCTCCTGTCCGATTCAAGTTGTTGAATAAATTCTTGAACTAATTGTTTGTTTGCGTGATTCAGGTGATTCGAGGAGAAAGCATCATGGCTGAAGAGTTTTACAACACGTTCTACAACGCGTTTACATCTGACTCATCTGAAACATCAACTGTCACACCAAAGTCAATAATAAAAACGATCAATGAGAACATCAAGCATGATAACTTCTACGGAACACACTCAAAGCCACGAACTCTGGAAAGCATTGAGGATTATACATGGTGGAAAGAACGGTTTCTTAACTGGGCGAAAGCGTATGCTCATGAAAGTTGGTTCTGTTTAGAGTTTGGATACAAATGGCCAAAAGATGATAAAGGCGAAGAACTTTCATTCAAGAAGTTATCCAGAGAAGATAAATCTGAGTTTGCTGCCGAACAGAGAATGATTGCGTTGATCCAGTCAGCAATCAGAAATGATATTTTTGCATTACTTAATCATGATGGGTCATCTAAATTAGTTTGGGAAGCTTTACGTGTTAAAGCTGAAGGGGGTAAACAGATAAAAAAGAACAAAGTTGCTTTATTAAAGAAAGAGTTTGATCTTTTTGACAGTTTAAAAGGAGAGTCGGTGAGGCAAATGATAGAAAGATTTTGTCATCTAAAAATTGAACTTGAGAGATTTGAGATAGCAAAAACAAGAGAGGAAATTATCGATAAAGTGATTGAAGCGTTACCACGAGCTGATCAGTGGCAAACGTTTGTTTTTATTTTGAAAAATGATGCTTTATATGATACAATTTCTCTTGATGCATTGTTTGAAAAGATTGAGAGTCATGATCTGGAGTTACAAAAGCAAAGCAAGATGACTGATTCTTCACATCAACAGAATGTTGGTCTGTATTACAAAGGCAGTGTACCTTCAGAGAAAGGCGTTGGTTCACCAAAGACAGCATTCACTGGAGAGAAGATGAAAGAACCACAAACAACGTCAACAAGTCATCATTCTGGATACCATTCATCTTCAAAATCAAGTTCTGATGAAACTGAGGAGATATTGTGCAATATTGCTCTTAAGTTGAAGAAGTCTCCGGCAATGAGCATTAATGCTGCCAAACAACAAATGAGTTTTCTTGCATCGGTTCTGGAATCATATGAAGGTCTTGTAGCTGGAAAAATTGCAAACTCAGAGTTAACCAAAGAAGACTACGACCAGATCGATCCGGAAGAGATGGAACTCATTGACATTCGCTGGTGTTTGGCAAGCTGTATTCGCAGAGCTCAAAGATACATGGAGATTACTGGGAAACAATCTCTTGGAGGTGCATCAACAAAGCTTGGATTTGACAAATCCAAAGTGACCTACTTCAAATGTAAGCAGAAAGGTCATTTCAAGAGAGAATGCAACAATTCTGCAGTAGGTGCAAATGAACATCCATTCAATGATGATTACTACCAAAAGGCGATCTACCACCGAAGCAGAGAAGAGCCGAAAATGATCGAAGATAAACCCAGAGAGAAATCAAGAGCTTGTTTTGTAATTCACGATGATAAAGGCTTTGACTGGAGCTCTATTTGTCCAGAAGAAGATTGTTTGGAGAATGTTCGAAAAACAGCTCATGGCAGGGCTATAACAGAGGAAAGAAAGTTTGTTTTTATTGCTGAAATTAAAGAAGATAACAAAGACAAAGACACAGCTGAAAACAAAGAAGAAAATGTTGTTGTTGAGGTCAAAGAGAAAACTCGAGAAGAGATTTTGAGTGAGAAAACTTATCGTGAAAGAAACATTGTTTTAAACAGAATGGATGATATGCAAGAAGAATATGAGAGTGCTGTCAGCAACAGGAGATGGGATGAGAAGAGAGAATGCTACTTCAACAGAGAAGGAGAACCAGTTGTTCCAAAGAAAGACATAGTCTTCGAAGATGTTCTTCTCATAATTCCTTTAAGAGCCGAGTACTATAGAAATGTGTTGAAAGATGACAGATATGCAAAAAGGCATGAAAAAGAAATCAGATATGCCATGTTATCCTATCTAAGAAAAAGGGATGAAGAGAGAATGAAGAAGAGTGTTGGAGAGATGGTGGTTGCTGAAGAAGTTAAAGCTGAAAATGTTGAAGTTGAGGCTGTGAAAGAAATTAAAGTTGTGAATGTTGAAGAAGTGAACGAAAAAGTTGAGGTGAATGAAGAAGTTGAGAAAGTTGTTTCTGAAGAACAGCATATTGGAGAAGATTTGAAGAAAGAGGAAGAAGAAGTAAAGAATGAGAATTTGGAAGCTGGTGATGCTGGTGATGAAGTTAGTGTTGAAGAAAAGCAGAATGTTGCTGATCAGAAGCAGACAGCGGTAGCTGAAAACACCGAAGTGCCAATCACTGAGGTAAATTCTGATTCTGAAATCTTAAAACCGATTGAACAGTGCAAGAAATGCATAGAAACATGCAGAGCTTGTACTAAAAAAGACGAAAAGATCAAAACAAGAGATCTTGATTTCACAAAACTTGAAGAAGTTTTCAAAAACAAGTGCAAAGAAATGTTTGAAAATGAAAAGATTTTAAAAGAAAAAAATGAAACGCTTTTAGCAAAATGTAAAAAGATAGAAAAAGAAAATGAAGTTTTGAAAGAAAATATTTCTAAAATGACAGAAGAATGTTCTCAAAAAGAAATTGCTTGTCAAGAAATGAAAAAGGAATATGACTCAATGAAATTAGCATATCACATTACAAAAGAGTCATACGAGAATGTGAAAGATGAAATGAAATATGCTCAATCAAGAATGAATTATCTTTCTGAACAACTAAAGAGCTTAAACGAATGTATTCTATAAAACAAGATGTTGTTAATTCCTATACTGAGAATGTTGCTAAGCTAAAGCGACAGATTGCTGATTTAGAACAGGACAACAACAAGTTAAAAAGTTATCACGTGTCATCATATGTGCTTGAACGAATTTTCAATATAAAACCGGGAGATGGTGGGTCTGAGCAAAACAAGAAAGGCATTGGCTCAGAGTTTTATCAAGTTCCACCACCGGAAAAGTTTGCATTTTATGATGAAGAAAAGGTCGAAAAAGCTTTCAACATGGTAGAACAATTGCCAGACAACATTGACATAACCTATTCCAATTCTGATGATTCTCATGATTCAGAGGTGGTAGGAAAAGTCGTTGAAAGTGTGTTGAAAGAAGAGTTGGTTGATACAGGTAAATCTGAATCACAGGATGAAGATGAAGGAAATCTTCATGATGGATATCTGAAGAACACAAAATCCAAGAAAAATTTGAATGATGATTCAAAGGGATTGGTTTATACCATGATTGGATCAGACAAATTATTCTTAGATGTTGTATTCCCGATTCAGAATGTGATTTCAGAAAATGTTGATAAAGTTTTCAAAATGGTTGAGATTGAGAAGTCTGAGATTTCAAAGTTTGTTGGTAAGAGTCATAAAGGTTCGTATAACAAACCTGGTTTCAAGAAGAAAAATATGAAGGCTGGGTTGGGTTATAGGAAGAAACAGAATCGAAACAAAAATGAAACGCCAAATTATCAGGCAAAAATGAGTTTTGTTCAAGGAAACAGTTTAGCTGAAGAAAAAGAACTCAAAATGAGACAGTCTAATGATGAGTTTCATGCACAAAAGAAAAAACAACAACCACAGGTCAAAGATGTGTCCATGAGAACATGTTTTAAATGTGATAAAAAAGGACATCTTGCACGAAAGTGTCCAAATCTGAAACCTGCGGATGTTGACAAAATGAAGTCTGAAAATGTTGAAAACAGAAATCTGAGGATGTGAAACAAAGGTCAACCAGATTTGATTTGAAACAAACTTGGAGGTACAATACACACAAGTTTGCTTCAAATCAAAATTGGAAATCCAACCCGAACAGGTTCGATTCAAGACAGACCTGGAATTCTCACACACCCAGATACAGAACAACACAAAGTTGGAAAACATCAGTTGATATGACAAAACCCCAACAGTTTTGGAAACCAAATGTTGTTCAAAAACAAAGTGTTCAAAAAGATTCACATTTTTATAAAAGAGGTACACCGAAAGGTCAAACATGGTCTGTTAAGAAACAAGTGACTTTGGTAAAAGATGAGAAAGCTGAAGTCAAAATTGATAAAATCATTCTGAATGATGACAAAGAGTTTCCAGCATTGAATGAAAATTATTGTGTTGAAATGCCTAAGGTTCAACAGACCTGGGCTAAATTGTTCAAGTAATTGAGTTAGTTGAATGTGCAGGTGCTCAACAAAAACAAAGACTGTGAGATTGGAAGTTGGAGCAACCTGGCACAACGACAGGAGGAGGTTGCTGCTGGACCCTGTGTTGAGTGAAACAGGGAGTTTATTTGTTTTGTATATAAATAAACAATATTTTCAAAACCCTAAAAATTAGAAAAATTAAAAACCAAAAATATGTTTTTAGTTTGTTAAAAATTTGAAAAATCAAAAAAAAAATGTTTGGTTTTTAAATTTTTGTAAAAAATAGAAAATTACAAAAATTATGTGTTGATTGAATATGCCGGAACCCTCACGGCGGAACAAACATGATTATTTTCACAAGATTGAAAAACGGTTTTCAAACTGTAAAAGATCAATGTGTTGTAAATCATGGGGGTACTTTATGCTTGCTTTTCTGCTAACTGTGCTAAATAGTAGTGTTATTTTTTTTAATTCGGTTCACAAGATGCAGAACATGGATGGCGAGACAAAGCTATCAGCATCGTGTTGTCAAATTTTTCTTTTAATGGTTTTGCATTTTAGGGGGAGAAAAATTGTCAGAAAGCCAAAAACATGATAAAATTCGAAAATTGAGTTTTTGTGTAAAAAGAGGAAATGATAGTACATCAGTAGACAGTTACAGTATGCTAAAGAAATATAATGATTAAATAGCGTTAAACAGTCTCACTGATAATATGCCGATAGGTTTTTATACATTTAGTAAACTTTTTCGGGATATAAACCTAAATTCAAACTTACTTATTTCGTGGGGAACACTACTTAGATATATAGGTAACCCCTGAAATCTCGTTTGAAAGGTCCCTCTTTTTGAGATACTAGGTCTTTATGCTTAGTGATATCTGGGGTATTATTCCAGGACTTCTGCTGAATGGAAGTTCTGACCTAGTCCCCGAATAATACTTTCCGCATTGCTTGAAACATAGCATCGCCCTTAGCAAATTGATGAAACAATAAAATTGATAATCATTGTTGTTGTAAAAAAAGATCCTCTAAAGGGGACACACCTAAAGTCGAACCGTCATCTCTCTGCTGAACGGAAGTTCTGACCTGAGCTCTCACGTTTCGCATCTAACCCCTTACAGATATCATCTAGGTATATTCACCTGTAAGACTGAATATTGGGATCTGGATACGGGAGTATATTCAAGAGGTGGGACACATGAATGAGTTTAAGTTCTTAAAACACCTAATTCGTATCCTTAATCAATTGAAATATGTGTGAAAATTTAAGTGGATCAGTATATCGACAATCTAAGTGAATTGTTTAATTCTTAATGTGTAACTAAGCTCAACGGTACTTGTGACTTGTCAAAAACTGATATGATCCTCTGACGCATACTCAAACAAAAATATTGTCTGTAAATATGTTTGTACATATTTCTTTACTGCTTTATGTTTTCAGAAAAATACAAAAAGATTTTTGATTCTGCTTTATTTTCGACAACCAATGTCTAAAAACTGAGTTTTAAAATCTAAGTACGCTGATCGTGTTTCTGAAAATAAAACAAGTTCATTAATTTGAAACTTGAAATTTTTAAATCAAAAATCAAAAACAGTTTGTGAGATCTCCAAGGTCATTAATTTGGACTTGGATGATAACTGTGAGGGATGCTCATATTGTTAAAATCTGTTGTAAAAGAGCCAGTTTCCGATCCTGTTCGCTAAAACTGCCAAATCTATGAAGCATTTTGATAGGGGGAGAGAGTCAAGATAATCCTGGATATATTCATATTATTATATCTTAAAGCCAGGATCTTGATTTAGAAAGTTTAAAAGAGCCAGAATACGATTCCTGAATAATTGAAATTCAAAAACATTGTTACTTATAAATGTTTGAGTGATTGCAGATGTTATTCCAGACTACGATCCCGATAGCCGAGTCTAAGGGGGAGTCTGAAGACGAGCTCAACGCAAGAGGAAGCGTGGATTCAAGGTGCCAGGAATCTATCCTGAAGGAGCTTGTAACCGAAAAGCCAGGTATTGATCCCAAAAGCACGGAAGCTTGACGAAAGGGGGAGCCTGAAGAGTCTACTGAAAGGGGGAGCTGAAGCTGAAGACAGATCCACGGGGATTCTGTTCAAGCAAGAGGGAGTCTGTATTTGCTGTAAACGTGTTAAAGCTTTCAAGAAGACTCAGAGAGAGAGAAAGATAAGACGCTACGAGCTTGACTACGGATTGACTGCGGCAATATCCAAGGGGGGAGTCTGTTAGTGCAGTAATGTCTATCGCCTCCGTCAATTCCATTCGTAGCAGAAACCGAAGAAGTTTAGTGTTATATTTTAGTAAAAGGCAAGGTGGCATTTGTGTAAATAATGAGATATCTCATTGTGTCCCTTGGCCTATAAATAGAGAACTTAGGGTTCTCATTTAGAACTTTTGCGACTTTTGCACATTTGGAGCTTAGGAGATCTAGAGCTAGAGAGAGAAAGCCTAGAGAGAGAAAGCTTGTGCACGTGATTCAGGTTCTTGTACAATTTCAGATCTGATTAGTAGAATCATGATTATATTACGTTCTCGTGTGTTCGGTCACGTTCGTGTACGGATTCCGCACGTCACACGTTCGGTTACGCAATCGTTTTGGAGTCAAAACCGGTCCTAACAAAGAACAGGGAAGCTAGTGGATCTCAGAATCCATTCGGAAAAGAGGATTATTACCAAAAAGCCATTTATCAGCAAGTTGGACAGCAACAACAACAAGAACCGCAGGTGGCTCATGGTAGAAAAATCGAGGATTCAAAGAGAGCGTGTTTGGTGGACTTTAACTGGAACGAATACATATCACCAGAAAGCAAAGTCTGTTTAGTCAATCAGGATGATGAAAGATTACCAGAAGGTTTCAGCTGGGATATGTTTGTTGATGAAAAAGGAGAATTTAAAGCGCTCATTGCTAAGATCGTTAAAGAACCAGATATGTTTGCCACATGGATGAAGTCTATTGGTGAGACTGTGAAGAATGTGGAGGAAGAGTCTATTGCATCTGGTGAAAGATCACAGAGTGCAGATGAAAGTTTACAAAGTGATGACAGTTCTGAAAAGGAAATTGTTTTTGATAAAACTCCATCTGATACTGGTTCATCGGATGATAGTTCTGAAAAATCTGTAGAGTTTGATCAGTCACCAACAGATGACAGTAGTGATGATGAAGAAGAGAAACATATTAACATTGCAAAATCTCATCTTTCTCCTGAAAGTTTTCATTTCTATTTTGCAGATCGATTGGAGAAGCTGAAGGAAAAACGAGCTGCAAAAGAACAAAAAGAAATGAAGATTGAGAGTGATGCTGAAAAGGATGAAAGTGTTCAACATGAAGAAGTTAAAGTTGCTGCTGAAAAGACTGATCAAGTGAAAGAAGAAGAAAAGGTGACTGAAGCTGAGAAAATTGTTGAAGTTGAGAAGATTATAGAAGTTGAAAAGATAGTGGAAGTCATCAAGTGTGACAACCTTCACAAATACAGGTCCTGCACAAATTAATTAACTCTAATTATGTGCTTAATGACTGTGCTTGATTACATCTGACGCTTTAAACTGCTTACTGATTTATGTTATATACATACATGTGCATTCTTTACATACAGTCACTTCAATTATTTCATACAGACTCTTAGTGACAAACCTGATGCACAAAGCACAGTTAGTACAGTGAGCGAATAACTCAGACACATGCTGACAATGCCAGCACTTAGACAGATACTATTTTTAGGCCAGTATGGGCTAGGGATAAAACACTACACCAGTATGGAGTGTAGGGAAGTGAGAACCATAAGACTATGTCACTAGGTGATAGTTTGAGTGCCGGAAAGTGCCTAAAACGCAATTTAATTACAGAATTCTGCATTTTAGTAACAATTCAGCTTTTAACACACTCATATTATACAGAGTATTGATTAAATGGTCCTGGACACTTTCCTAAGTGTTGGAATTAATTTCGTTACAAAAAGATGCACAAAAGACGCTATACGGGACAATTAAACGCTTTAACAGAACGATACGAAACCGAACAACCAGACATTACCCGAGACACGAAAATATTTTCAGAAATATTATTTTATCATTTTAAATTAATTATGGTTACAAAAATCCCCATACACCATGTAAACATGACATACACCCACTACACTTGAAAATACCCTTAACCTTCTAACTTAATACCTATTAATTAACAAAAAATTACACTTTACCCCCCCCCCCAACCAAAAATCTGCCCTAATGATTTAAAAATATATTGTTTAGATATTGTGTAAAGGTGATCTTGGTTCTATTGGTCAAAATTATTGGGTATGATTACCCTAAGCTCAAGAATGCATGTTCCCAAGATTGTTCATCATTACTATCAACTCCACACTCAACCTCCTCTCTCCTCCCCCCTTAATTTCGGCTCACACCCCCCCTCTCTCCATAACCGATTTCACCACCACATTCCTTCACCATCTCCATTTTCTTCTCCAAAAACTCTCATTCAAGTTTGAGGATTCATCCATAGAAGTGCAAGATTGAAGGGTTCTCAAGGAAGCTTGATTCAAGCTTTTGTCACCAACATTTCACCATCATCTCATCCTAAGATTACTACCCTAGCCTTGTGCTAGTAGTAAGTCTCTTCACACTCTTGTTCCACCTTGATTCTTGTTATGTTTTGTTTGAATGTTCATGTCACCCAAAAGCTAAAACACTAAAATGTGAACTTAAAATTCTGCCTAAAAACCATATATAAAAAGCTTGTGTGAGGTTGAAATCTGAATGGTTTAAGGTTGGTTAAAGCATGATTGAAGTTTTAACATTTGTTCATCAATAAACCATGGTTAGGGTCCTTGTTTACGCGTTTTTAGTCACTTCTACAATGTAAACAGCTTGCTGAGTTGGATTTCCAGCCAACTTCAACAGGCTGTAACGGGATCATTTTAAATCGAAAAACGGATTTTCTGAAGGCTAAAATGAGTATTTTGGAATAACTAAACAAATGGCACTGGAATCGTAATTTTTCGAGACCGTTTACTATTTTTAAAAGACTATTTTTGGACAGCAGCGCAAGCTGCTTTTTTACTGCAGAAAAATTGTGTTGTTTTCAAAGTCATAACCTGAAACCTGAGTAAAACCGACTCATGAAATTTTTACAGTAGATGGACACCGTTGTCAGGACGACCCTCCAACTGGAATTTCGTCAAACGGACTTACGGTTAATTTTTAGTGAATATTTCCGTAAACTGCAATCAGAAAGTAACAAATCTGATTGCAGTCGAGAAAACGATTTTCCATAAAATATGGGTAACGAACTGGACCTTGATATTTTTACACAATAAATTTTAGAACATATAGAACCTTCTATAAAAATTTGAGAATTTTTGGAAAAGGTTAACTATTTTATAAAAATCCTCGAAAACAGTCCAGTTTTGAGTAATGAAGCTGAAATAAAGTAAGTAATGCTTTGTACGTTTATATGTCGGTTTGATTATTGAAAATGAATTACGGGATATGTGTAAAAGAAAATGATATGCTAATTAAGCATGGACACCTCCGTTTACAAAGGAGACTATGACGAAATTTTCCGAAAATCCCAACACTTAATAAATATTTTTGAGACGGGTGTTTACTAGTATACTTTAGATTTTGTTTTCAAAAATAAAACTCGTCATAATATTTATCACAAAATACAAAGTATCGGAGGTTGGTTTCATACATGAATATGGTTAAATATATATTTCCGGCATCCCGTCCTTGGGAAGGAAACGCGTATATAAGATACTTTAGAAGTATTGATACTAGAATATGGAACGAACAAATATTCCAACACGACATATGATTAAGTTGAAATACAAATTATTTTGACAAATAATTATCACTCGAAATAATGTAAGAAACGTAACTCAAAGACATAAATACTAAGACAAGGCACGACCCGTTCGTCTAATAGACGTTAGACCATTGTAGATAGTCGTGTTTGCTGAAGAGATTTGGGTTACGAGTACCGAAGACGCAATACAGTGAGTTCATGTCCCCCTTTTCTCTTTAACTGTTTTCAGTTTTATACTTCGGGGGTGAAATACATGTTACAGACATTTATTTACATGGTATGGTTAGCTTAAGGAGGGTTTTTAATACGCGAACATGTGAGTGGTGGGCATGACACTTAAGGCCATTAATCCTCGTTGTAGGACCGAGGGACATTAGTGATAGATCTATTTGGGTGTAGCGAGCCCCACTCCTGAGTCCGCTGAGCGGACCATGAGTTGACTAAGTGCCCGACGCACAAATCCGCTAGGGTTGAGTCTTCCTGCATCACTTCACACTTATCATTGGCTTTGCAACCCAATGATGGTTTTTCCTTATTGCTATATACCAGGGATTTTCATACATACAGACATTTTTACAAAGGTTTATACATACTCACTTACACATGAACTCGCTCAACTTTTGTTGATTTTTCAAACTACATGTATTTCAGGGAATTAGTAAATGGATCTGGCGGGCGTTGGAGTTTTTAAGCTGCGTTGTGAATAAAGATGTCATCCAAGTCATTAGGGCTTAGGAGGCGTATCTTAATCCTGGACGAGATACGTGGTCCTAAACTCGAGGTTGTTTTAAAATCTTTTGTTGAGTCTTTTTGAACTCCTTAAAAAACGTTATGGTTTGTAACTTGAATTTGGTCTCGTCATTATAGACGATTATGTTGTACTACTTTTAAACTTAAATTAATGAATGTACATCTACTGGTTTTATCATATAGTGTTGTTATGATCATATGCAATGGTATTAAGAAGTCACACCAATAACCCACACTTCCGCAAAAGTCAGGGTGTGACAGCTTGGTATCAGAGCTTCGATCGTAGCGAACTAGGATTCATTCTCGAGTCTAGACTACGATCAATAGGGCTCTCACGAAAACGCTTTACAAACATGTTTTTCATTGCATACACAAAACGTCCAGATCCAGGGAACAAACATTTTTCAAACAAAAGGCACAAATACATATTCCAAAATATTTGTTTATAATTCAGCCTTAGAGGTTGAGGGAATTTCAGTCTTAGAGACTGAGGGATTCAATCTTAGAGATTGAGGGAGGTTCAGCCTTAGAGGCTGAGGGAGGTTCAGTCTTAGAGACTGAGGGATTCAATCTGAGAGATTGAGGGAGGTTCAGCCTTAGAGGCTGGGGAGGTTCAGTCTTAGAGACTGAGGGGTTCAATCTGAGAGATTGGGGAGGTTCAGTCTTAGAGACTGAGGGGTTCAATCTGAGAGATTGGGGAGGTTCAGTCTTAGAGACTGAGGGGTTCAATCTGAGAGATTGGGGAGGTTCAGTCTTAGAGGCTGAGGAAAAATTTAGTCTTAGAGACTGGGAGGTTTGGTCTTAGAGACCAGGAATTTAGTCTTAGAGACTGGGAGGTTTGGTCTTAGAGACCCGGGATTTAGTCTTAGAGACTGGGAGGTTTGGTCTTAGAGACCAGGGATTTAGTCTTAGAGGCTGGGAGGTTTGGTCTTAGAGACCAGGGATTTAGTCCTAGAGACTGGGGAAGTTGGTCTTAGAGACCAGGGAGTTGGTCTTAGAGACCAGGGATTTAGTCCTAGAGACTGGGGAAGTTGGTCTTAGAGACCAGGGAGTTGGTCTTAGAGACCAGGGGGTTGGTCTTAGAGACAAGGGAGTTAGTCTGAGAGACTAGGGAGTTCAGTCTAAGAGATTGGGTGGGATAGTCTAGGGAAGACTAGGATGATTACTTGCTTACATTGTTATCACATACATGCTTAATTGCCGATTATTGATAAACGTGCATATGTGGAAACTGTTTGCATACGCTAACTAATAGTAATTACTATGGAAATACATACTATGACTACCATGTACCGATACACATGTCGCCTTGATCAAAAAGCGGGTTGTCAAGCATTGATGACCCTATGGCCACCACCACAAATGATGAGACTGCACTTGCGCCAGAGATATTTACGTCAGACACTAAGAGTGATCCTGATATGCTGACCAAGGGCAAGGATGACTTACAACAGTCCGCGCTACCAGATTTTGGGATGATTTATCCTTGCCGAAGGCTTCTCCAACAAAAATCCTCCTACTACTCTTGTTTCAGTCCATGACCACTTCATCACTGGTCACCCCGATGGTGAACACACCATGGTTTCGAACCTCGACAATACGCCCCCTTTGGACATTCCTTCCGAAGGTAGGCTACTCGACGAATAGCCGATGACGTCGACATGACTATTGATGGTCCTCCTGACGACATCCATGGTGATGGAAAGATAGACGAGAAAGTTGTTACAAATTTCAGATTTGAGACCTCTGTTATCAGGCTATCCTCTGCGCCTGGAATACACATGATTTCAGACTCCTCTGAGTCCGTGACATTTACAGCCTTATAGATGGCCGGATTGCAACCTTCTACTACTGACACAGACGACGACGCCGTTATGACTGCTGCACTATCACTTGCTCGAGGCGCCACACCGTTACATGACCCGGAGACTGCCCCTGAGCTAGCTTCTGCACCTTCGTGGGACAACTTGATGTTGCACCGGCTGATCCTGCACTCTTGATTGATCATAACCCTGTTTCCTTTTGGTTTACCAGACATTGCACCTCTTATATCTGACCCAGTACCTGCACCTGACGATCCCCTTATTGGTTGAGACGTTTGTTTTTGCACCCACAACCGATGATGATTGCTCCTTCTCTCCTATGGAGACCGACGTCCATTGCATCAGCATGCCTATCGCTTCCTCTTAGGACTTACCCACACCACAGAAAGGTACTCCAGGACGGCACCCGCCTAACGATCCCTATTGCTGCTACAACATTTTCTATGACCTCACAGGCCGCGCTGTTGCTACTTTCAACCCTACAGCGCTGGACGAGCCATTTCGATGGTCCCTATAATACACTATGCTAATTTTAGACCCTCACACTATGGAGACTACACAGCTACAGTTTGAGGATATGAGTCGCAGAACGTTGGAGCTTGAGCTGACACCACGTCCTCCACCCTGTCTATTGCCGGTATACTTTGATCCTCCACATTCATCACTGTCTCCTTTGGCACACTCACATGGTGCTATTACACCTTCTTGGTTATTAAGGCTCGTTTCTTTACTGTCGAGCGGCAGATCGGTTAATTACTTCGACGTATATACAAGCTCGAGGAGGAGTTCACGCATGTTAACGATTTACTTTTCTTTCCCACTCCACATCAGTCACCAATATAATTGATTTCTGGATTTTGCGGATTGCATTACATTTGGGTAAAGACACTAATGATAAGCCGGGATTGTGGAGACTTTTAAAGACCACTTCAGACTACGTGATTTTGATACACTTATATACTTGTTGGGCAAGGGTAGGGTGACCCTGTTTCCCCCTTGATGTGATGCATTTTGAAAAACGATACAATTGTGGTCGGAGAATAATGAGAGCCCAATTATCATAAAACATGCGACAATACTTTGTGGCCAATGACCAGCGAAAGCTCAGACGCTATGTCTTCGTTAAGCACGTTATTGATCTATATGGGTGTACTATAATTATAATGCTACGTGCTTACTTTCTATGCTCTCATTAAATATAATTACCAAATTGCTTGGTTATGCTATGATTATGCTATTGCTTGATTGGTTGGTATGATAACCTATTGTGTGTATGTACATATGACCACTAAACAACTAAACGCGTCCCCTGAACAAATATAACCTGACTTAACTAATCTTCTTCTGAGAAGATGTCGGCACAAGGGAACGTCAATGCCAACAACCTTCCGCCAACAACAGCGGCAGAACTACAAGTGTGCATCTCACAGGCCATTGCACAGCTCGAGGCCCTTCGCTCTGAACACAGCGAAGGCTGCACCTACAAGCAGTTCTTAGACCACAAACCTTGGGAATTTGATGGAACTGGTGGTGCCTTAGCCTTCGTACGCTGGGTTGAGAAGACAGATTCTGTCTTAAGATTGAGCAAATGTGCCCCAGGGCACCAGGTCACGTACATAGCTTGGCTATTTGTAGATGGGGCTCTGTCATGGTGGAACCTTCAGGTTCAGACAATGGGCGAGACTGCTGTGAACACTTTGACGTGGGACGAACTGAAAGAACTAATGCGAAAAAGATACTGCTCGAGGGCAGAAGTCCAGAAGTTGGAGACGGAATTGTGGAACTTGAAAATGGAAGGTCCAAAGATAGCCGAATATGTGCAGAGATTCGGCAAATTATCACAAGTTGCTTCGCGTTTGGTGGAACCGGAACCTAGGAAGATTGAACGTTTCATAGGGGGATTGGCACCTCAGATTCTAAGCCTGGTAACAACATCTAAACCTTCAACGATCACCGAGGCTATCAACACAAGCGTGACGCTCACTGAAGAAGCGATTAGACTAGGAAAATTTTCCACTACGGACGAGAAAAAGGAGACTCCTATAGAGTCATCTGGGGATAATAAGAGAAAGATCGCAAATTTCAAGAAGATTACTCAGGCAAGTAACAAGAAAAAGGCCAAAAAGGGAAAGGACTATGCGTATTCTCCCTAAGTGCGACAATTGTCTACGTTATCATGTCGGGCGATGTAAATATGGGAAATGTGATAACTGTGGCAAGAGAGGGCATCCTAAGGAAACTTGTAGGCAAGTTACTGAAAGTAGGAATGCAGGCCAAGATGGAAGCAAGAATCACGGAGGGAACACCGACAGTGACGATTATCCAGGCAGGACAAGTGACAGACAGAAACGTGCTCAAGGTTATCTTATCTGTGGGAGCAAGAAGCATTTCAGAAAATACTGCCCTAACAAGAATCAGACACGAGGATAAAAGCTCAGTAGCAGAGCTAAGGAAGCACACCAGGAATCCAAGCATGGATATTGGTACGTTCCATATCACTCAACGTTATGCATCTGTGTTGCCAAATACTGTTACAAATTTTCGGTTTCACATCTCTAGAGTTCGAGAGTGTACTTGATATAGTAGCACGTAAGTTAGATAACTTGCACTCGATGGAACTAGCTAGGCGAAGCTAGTGGAAGCCAACGCAGTGACTAGAAACGACAAGATAGAACCCGGAGAGCGTGAATTTATGCATGATCTACTGCTAGTTGAGTTGGAAAGCTTCGACAAGGTAATTGGAATGGATCAACTACCGAGTGTTCGAGCGGAGATTGATAACCGCATCACAATGGCAAACGAAGAAACGACCGTGGCTCATGAAGCAGGATACGCCCCTACAAATTACTAATTGCGGGGAGGCCCAAAAGTTATTGCGTAAAGGATGTGTTGTTTTCTTGGCTCATGTCAGGGACAAGGGAGCCGAAGGACCAAAACTCGAAGATATTCCTGTGATAAGGAAATATCATGAAGTCTACCTTGAAGACTTGCCAGAATTATCCCCTCAACGACAAGACGAATCTTCGCATCGATTTGATTCCAGGCGTTGCGCCTGTAGTGGATGCACTTTAGCGACTTACACCTCGGAGATGCAAGAATTGGCAGTGCGACCTCAGAAGTTGATGGAGAAGGAAGATAACAGACCAAAAATTCCCTTTTGGGTAACCCAGATTTCTGCTCATCAAAAAGGAGGACGTAATTTTCAAATAGGCATCGACTATCAAGAGCCGAACGAGCTAACCCACAAGAGTCAGTAACTCTTGCTGAGAATTAACAAATTTCTTACTTAACTAACTGTGAGGATCCAACTACTATTACACGACTAATTGATGATCGAGTGTCGTTAGCGATGAATTCAGGAAGAAAGCATACCAGGGGAAATTGTGGGACAATAACTTGTTTTTAAACGTACAAAAAGATGGTGTTTCCTACACAATGCACAAAACCGAGTTACACAAAATACGAAACATTGAGGATCTAGAAAACATATGCTTAGGACCCTTGGGAACCCAGGTCCAAACTTGTAAAGGTTGTTACTTAGACACCATATCTGTTAACTCAATCGAACACTATTAACCTGACATATATGCCATTTCAGTTAACAGAACAGAAAGTACTTGAAAATTCTTTCGTTAAAATCTTCACTTTTGCTTCTAGCCGAGTAGATGTTTGCATCTCTACTCCCCTTAAAGTAGTTGCATCGCTTTTATTTTCTTCGCTAAGAGCGAACACACATTTGCTTCGATACATGGTCATTACCTCATACTCATTGTTTCATCACCTAGAAACTCACATATTACGCGTGCACCATCTGCTACGCATACGGTTTCATTTCGAACGCTTCATTGAAATTCGAATATTATGTTGCTAAATCTAACTATTGGTTTGTGATTCGAATGGCCTACATTATTGTAACAGTTGACTCTTTTGCTATCAAGTCAACACACTTTCTCGAAAACTTCTTTGGTTTCAAGATACATTCATGGTTTATTTTTGTAACCATGCTGAGATTTCCCTTATTGGTACATACGTTTATTGCCGGGTTATGCTGAAAATAAGTTCAATTGCTTGAACTTATCCATTTGTGTGTTAAGGCAATGGTACATAGATTCATTTCATAAGCCCAATGTACCTCCTAACGATACTTTCATTATCAATCGAATACCTTGCGGTACTTAATACTTTTCACTTTCGATCAAAAATAGTGGCTCTTTGATATTCCATATTCAATTGGAAACGTTACGACATTGCGTAAATCAAATCATCAGATTGTCTCGGTACACGTTCATTTGATTTCAAGCACGGTGAACTTGTTCAGTCACCATTATTATTTCTCTTCATTTCGACACCTTGTGGTGTCATTAGCTGGTACTAATCATGGTCAACTGTTTCACACAAAACTACATATACTTTTGTCAACTTGTCATATAAACATTTCTGATGCAACTACGAATTAAAAACAATGACACACCAGATTCGCTTTTACCTCACTTGGTGTATTTTCGCGATTCGAGAATGTCAGCACACAAATTCTTATCATTTACTCATTCGAAAGTTGACAGGTCATTTTCATCTCCAAGTTGTTGATTTTGAGTTCATGTAGCGGGTGCTATGGTTTGTGAAAATTTGCATACTATAACCCATAATTTGAGAATCCTATTGGACAAAACTCCTCTTTTGTGGAACCCCTGTAACTAGATTACACCAGACTATGCGTCAATACATCTTGAATCTTAGACAGCAAATGCTTAAAGCACATACCTTTTAACCACTGGATTCGTGATGTTATATATATTATTGGACTCACTTGATGTGAATAAGGTTTGATTCGGTTTGGTGATTATCTACCTCGATACTATTCATATACATACATGCATAATGACACCCTAAGGAGTTAAGGTAGTACAAATTTCGAGGACGAAATTTTCTTAACGGGGGGAGAATGTGACAACCCTCACAATTACAGGTCCTGCACAAATTAATTAACTCTAATTATGTGCTTAATGACTGTGCTTGATTACATTTGATGCTTTAAACTGCTTACTGATTTATGTTATATACATACATGTGCATTCTTTACATACAGTCACTTCAATTATTTCATACAGACTCTTAGTGACAAACCTGATGCACAAAGCACAGTTAGTACAGTGAGCGAATAACTCAGACACATGCTGACAATGCCAGCACTTAGACAGATACTATTTTTAGGCCAGTATGGGCCAGGGATAAAACACTACACCAGTATGGAGTGTAGGGAAGTGAGGAGCATAAGACTATGTCACTAGGTGATAGTTTGAGTGCCGGAAAGTGCCTAAAACGCAATTTAATTACAGAATTCCGCATTTTAGTAACAATTCAGCTTTTAACACACTCATATTATACAGAGTATTGACTAAATGGTCCTGGACACTTTCCTAAGTGTTGGAATTAATTTCGTTACAAAAAGATGCACAAAAGACGTTATACGGGACAATTAAACGCTTTAACGGAACGATACGAAACCGAACAACCAGACATTACCTGAGACACGAAAATATTGTTAGAAATATTATTTTATCATTTTAAGTTAATTATGGTCACAAAAATCCCCATACACCATGTAAACATGACATACACCCACTACACTTGGAAATACCCTTAACCTTCTAACTTAATACCTATTAATTAACAAAAATTTACACTTTACCCCCCCAACCGAAAATCTGCCCTAATTATTTAAAAATATATTGTTTAGATATTGTGTAAAGGTGATCTTGGTTCTATTGGTCAAAATTATTGGGTATGATTACTCTAAGCTCAAGAATGCATGTTCCCAAGATTGTTCATCATTACTATCAACTCCACACTCAACCTCCTCTCTCTCCTCCCCCCCTTAATTTCGGCTCACACCACCACATTCCTTCACCATCTCCATTTTCTTCTCCAAAAGCTCTCATTCAAGTTTGAGGATTCATCCATAGAAGTGCAAGATTGAAGGGTTCTCAAGGAAGCTTGATTCAAGCTTTTGTCACCAACATTTCACCATCATCTCATCCTAAGATTACTACCCTAGCCTTGTGCTAGTAGTAAGTCTCTTCACACTCTTGTTCCACCTTGATTCATGTTATGTTTTGTTTGAATGTTCATGTCACCCAAAAGCTAAAACACTAAAATGTGAACTTAAAATTCTGCCTAAAAACCATATATAAAAAGCTTGTGTGAGGTTGAAATCTGAATGGTTTAGGGTTGGTTAAAGCATGATTGAAGTTTTAACATTTGTTCATCAATAAACCATGGTTAGGGTCCTTGTTTACGCGTTTTTAGTCACTTCTACAATGTAAACAGATTGCTGAGTTGGATTTCCAGCCAACTTCAACAGGCTGTAACGGGATCATTTTAAATTGAAAAACGGATTTTCTGAAGGCTAAAATGAGTATTTTGGAATAACTAAACAAATGGCACTGGAATCGTAATTTTTCGAGACCGTTTACTATTTTTAAAAGACTATTTTTGGACAGCAGCTCAAGCTGCATTTTTACTGCAGAAAAAGTGTGTTGTTTTCGAAGTCATAACCTGAAACCTGTGTAAAACCGACTCATGACATTTTTACAGTAGATGGACACCGTTGTCAGGACGACCCTCCAACTGGAATTTCGTCAAACGGACTTACGGTTAATTTTTAGTGAATATTTCCGTAAACTGCAATCAGAAAGTAACAAATCTGATTGCAGTCGAGAAAACGATTTTCCATAAAATATGGGTAACGAACTGGACCTTGATATTTTTACACAATAAATTTTAGAACATATAGAACCTTCTATAAAAATTTGAGAATTTTTGGAAAAGGTTAACTATTTTATAAAAATCCTCGAAAACAGTCCAGTTTTGAGTAATGAAGCTGAAATAAAGTAAGTAATGCTTTGTACGTTTATATGTCGGTTTGATTATTGAAAATGAATTACGGGATATGTGTAAAAGAAAATGATATGCTAATTAAGCATGGACACCTCCGTTTACAAAGGAGACTATGACGAAATTTTCCGAAAATCCCAACACTTAATAAATATTTTTGAGACGGGTGTTTACTAGTATAATTTAGATTTTGTTTTCAAAAATAAAACTCGTCATAATATTTATCACAAAATACAAAGTATCGGAGGTTGGTTTCATACATGAATATGGTTAAATATATATTTCTGGCATCCCATCCTTGGGAAGGAAACGCGTATATAAGATACTTTAGAAGTATTGATACTAGAATATGGAACGAACAAATATTCCAACATGACATATGATTAAGTTGAAATACAAATTATTTTGACAAATAATTATCACTCGAAATAATGTAAGAAACGTAACTCAAAGACATAAATACTAAGATAAGGCACGACCCGTTCGTCTAATAGACGTTAGACCATTGTAGGTAGTCGTGTTTGCTGAAGAGATTTGGGTTACGAGTACCGAAGACGCAATACAGTGAGTTCATGTCCCCCTTTTCTCTTTAACTGTTTTCAGTTTTATACTTCGGGGGTGAAATACATGTTACAGACATTTACAGACATTTATTTACATGGTATGGTTAGCTTAAGGAGGGTTTTTAATACGCGAACATGTGAGTGGTGGGCATGACACTTAAGGTCATTAATCCTCGTTGTAGGACCGAGGGACATTAGTGATAGATCTATTTGGGTGTAGCGAGCCCCACTCCTGAGTCCGCTGAGTGGACCATGAGTTGACTAAGTGCCCGACGCACAAATCCGCTAGGGTTGAGTCTTCCTGCATCACTTCACACTTATCATTGGCTTTGCAACCCAATGATGGTTTTTCCTTATTGCTACATACCAGGGATTTTCATACATACAGACATTTTTACAAAGGTTTATACATACTCACTTACACATGAACTCGCTCAACTTTTGTTGATTTTCCAAACTACATGTATTTCAGGGAATTAGTAAATGGATCTGGCGGGCGTTGGAGTTTTTAAGTTGCGTTGCGTTGTGAATAAAGATGTCATCCAAGTCATTAGGGCTTAGGAGGCGTATCTTAATCCTGGACGAGATACGTGGTCCTAAACTCGAGGTTGTTTTAAAATCTTTTGTTGAGTCTTTTTGAACTCCTTAAAAAACGTTATGGTTTGTAACTTGAATTTGGTCTCGTCATTACAGACGATTATGTTGTACTACTTTTAAACTTAAATTAATGGATGTACATCTACTGGTTTTATCATATAGTGTTGTTATGATCATATGCAATGGTATTAAGAAGTCACACCAATAACCCACGCTTCCGCAAAAGTCAAGGTGTGACATCAAGCCACGTTCAGAGTGTCTTGAACCTTGCAAAGAATGCGCAGTCAAAGACGAGATAATAGCTGAGTATGAAAAGAAGAAGGAGCAGTTGCTGTTCAATCTCAACTATGTGAAAGAATCTTATGATGTCTTGAACAAAACAGTAACTGGTCTTCAAAAGACAAATTCTGAGAGAGAACAAGCACTAACGATGATGAATGCTGTTATGATGACAAACCAGAAAGCTATAAATTTCTACATCGAAGAAAGTGCTAAATGGAAGCAAGAGTTGGAAACTGAGAAGATCGAGAATGAGAGAATCAAACGTTTATTGCAGAGTTATTCAAGTTCTGATTATCTTATAGATAGAATTTATCCAACTGTTGCAGGTATGGAAGCTTTTCAAGAGGACAAGCCAAAGAAGAAAAATAGTGGTAAGAAACCGACTATTAGCTATAACAAGTGTCCGCATCTGGGAAGGTTATTTTCCCAGGAAACCAAACGATGGGCAACTCGAAAAGGCAGTCAATATAAAGTTAAAAACCGACACAACTGATGAATTACCAGCAAAATATTGACGTCACTTACACATCGTCTGACACTGATCATGAGTCTGAGTTAATCAAAAAGGTGCTCAATCAGGTGTTAGATACTGATGAGGAGTCTGAGTCAAAGTCTGAGTCTGGAGGTTCAAATTCATCAGTCAACAGTCCAAAATCGTCGGTTAAACGGTCTTATAGTAAAGAATTTTTGTTATCAAAGAAAAATTTGAATGATGAAACATTTGAAGTTGCATACACTTTAAATGATTCTGACAAATTATACTCTGACAAAGAGTTTCCAATAAGAAGTGTTAGGATTGACATGATCAAAAAGGTTTTCAAAATGACAGAAATTAATATTTCTGAAATAAAAGATTTAAATTTTACTGGAAAACCTAAAAAATACACTTCAAGAGTTCAACAACGTTTAAACAAGAAAAAGGGTTACAATTCTGGTTCTGGTTTTCAAAAGAAAAACAAACCAAAATGGTAGCTACAAAAAGAAAGGTTTAGGTTTTATTCCACCAGAAAATTATAAAAATGAGAAAAATTCTAAAACAAAAACAGAATTTGTTTCAGGTGTGAGTGCTGAGGAAGAACAGAAGAAACCGTTCTAGAGACAATCAAACCAGGAGTTTCTTGCTGAGAAGAAAAGGAATGGAACTGGAGTGTTTCATCCAAGAGAAACTCGAACCTGTTTCAAATGCAATGAAGCTGGTCACATTGCATGGAACTGTCCGAAAAATGCCAAGACAAAACAGGGAGTTTCTGAAAAACTGAAAGAGATAGTTGTTGATGTTGAAACACCAACCGAAAAATTTAAAATTTTCGAAAACTCAACTTATGAGGTTGGTGAGTGTTCTAAAAGGAATTTTTATAAAAAGAAAGCAAAGGATAACCAAGTGTGGGTTGTTAAGAAAGTTGATGAGAAAATCAGCGATGATTCTGGTTCCACAAAGCCAGAGGAGCCACAAGGTGAGATAAAAAAGGTAAATTCTGTGTTTTCAGTGAGTGATGATGAATTTCCATCACTGAAATTTGAAGAGATTAAACAGAAAGTTGGTAAGGTTGAGATCTCAGACCAGTTTTATTCTGAGAAAAATGAGTTTGATGTCGAGAAAACATTCAATGGGAATGTTAAGAAAATTTTTGGGAAAATGCTTGATGGTAAAGCAAAAGGGGTTAAAGATTTTTATGCAACTAAAAAGGCAACTTTTAACCCGACTGAGCAAGAGCTAAAAGAGTTGACAACACCCAAGGTTGGTTAGACTTGGGTGGAAATTCTTTTCCCTTGAAGAATCTGACTACGCCGGAGATCCCAAGTTTGTAATCGTGGATCAGGAATCGGCATCATTCTTGTTAAATGATTCTTGTGATAGATTTGAAAATTGTTGGAATTCTTACAGGTTAAAGGACTATGCCGGAGCTTCCAGGTTGGTAAGTGCGAAGCAGAAATCGGCATCTTGTTTGGTAAATGATCTAGTGTAGATGTTTTATTCCTACACTGGTCAAAGGTGATTGTTTGTACAATTGGTATAGAGGGTCCATACTTGCATATGGTAAATCAGGGACATTAATTTGTACTTGATCTACTACAAGTAATTGATGAACAATATGATGAACTATACCCCTAAATTTCAAGTGAACCTACAAGTGGGTATAACAAACTTATTTTCCGGAAAAATCATTTTGATTAAAACAAACTTAAGTGTTTTGAAATCTAAATGAGAAAATAGTTTGTTGAAAGGAGGAGTTCTGATTGTTTATGCTAGTGAATGGCGATTTGATGCGATTCGATATCAGTTGTCACTTTATCTGTACTGTTTGTTTTTAAATTTTCTTTAATTGGGTCAAGAGCTTAGATAGTTTTCAAATTTCCTTTAAATGTTTTTGCATTTTAGGGGGAGTAGAAAATTTCAGAAAATCCAAAAACATTAGAAAATTTGAAAAAGACGAAAACATTATAAAATGTAAAAAGAGTTTTGTTGTATAAAAAAGGAAATGATAGTACATCAGTAGACTGTAACAACATGCTAAAGAATTGGAATGTAAAAATGTGATAAACAATCTCACTGTGGATATGCCAGTAGGTTTTTGCACATCTAGTAGATTGTGACGAGATATAAACCTAAAATTCAAACTTGCTTATTTTGTGGGTAACAACTTCTTGGATATATGGGTAACCCCCGAAATCTTGTTTGAAAGGTCCCTCTTTCTAAGATATTAGGTCTTTATGCTCAGTGATATCTGGGGTATTTTCCCGGGACTTCTGCTGTATGGAAATACTGACCTAGTCCCCGTATAATACTTTCCGCAAAAGCTTGAAAAAGCGCCGCCCTTAGCAAGTTGATGAAACAATAAAATTGATAGTCACTGCTGTTGTAACAAAAGATCCTCTAAAGGGGACACACCAAAAGTCGAAGCCGTCATCTTTCTGCATATACGGAAGTATCGATCTGAGCTCTCACGGCCCTCGCACCTAACCCTGAACAGATATCATCTGTGGTATACTCACCTGTAAGACTGAATATTGGGATCTGGATACAAGAGTATATACAAGTAGTGGGACACACGGATAAGTTTAAGTAATTAAAACATTAATATCGTATCTCGGATCAATCGAAAATTGTGTGAAAATTTAAGTGGACAAATATACTGACAATCTAGGTAAATTGTTTAAGAACTTAAAATGAAATTAAGCTTAACGGTGTTAGTGACGTGTCTCAAAAACTGATATGATCCTCTTACACAAACTCACAAAAATATTGTCTGTAAATATTTCTTTTCTGCATTTATTTTCTCTTATATCAAAATCCAAAAAGATTTTAGTGTGTTTTAGCATAAAGTTTGAAAAAGGCAAAAAGATTTTCGACAACTGATATTGGAGAGCTGATGTCCAAAATTCCAAGTGCTAAACATGATGATCATGTGATGAGGGGGAGTCTGTATTTGAAATCAGAATGTTTTCAAAATATAATCTTACAAATGGTTTATCGGGATGCCTATTGATAAATCTTTTGATCTAAGGGAGAGTCTGGGTTAGTGCATGACTCAATGTTTTAAATATGTGAAATTTACTTTGAGGTAGAGGTTTTGCAGATAACCTAAGCTAGACGAGAGCCAGGTGACGATCTTGATACAATCTCCTGAAGAGCCAGGCTGATCGATCCTGAGAAGCTTATGTATTAGAGAGCCAGGTTCCGATACCTGAGGACTCTGTGGATAGAGCATGAGCCAGGTTTCGATTCCCTGATCAAAGTTTGAGCCAGTCTAACGATTATGGACCTGTGAAAGCCAGACAACGATCCTGAAGCTGATGATGCTGATGAACTTAAGGAATGCCAGCATATCGTAAGGGGGAGTCTGAAGATGAGAAGAGAGAGTGAAGCCCAGAGATTGATCAAGACTGAAGATGCGAAGACACGACACAATCAGACTCGACACTAAAGACTCGTCAACATCTGAGGGGGAGTCTGTTGGTGCATACATCTGTCGACTTCGTCTTGTATCGAGTCTTAGACTGGATTGTATAGATCAGGGCACGTTATTCAAGAAAATAGGAAGATTTAGTGAGTTTAGAAGCTGATTTCGCTCCTAATGCTAATTCCGCCCGAAATGTCATGTGGACACTTTCGAGCGGAATCACATGGTTCTAATTCCGCTCCAAACGTGGTTATGTCATTCCGAGCGAAATCGAGACCCTATATATAGGTCATTTAGAGCGAAATCAGGTACCGAGTCCTTGTATTCCATACCGAAGTGCTGCCAGTGTGAAGACTGATTGTAATCGTTCGTAGATTAATCAGATCAGTGTAAAAAGTGAATTGCAAGCTGTTTCTACCTTTGTTTCTTGTTTTCCGCACCTGAAATAGAGTAAAACTCCTCTGAACGACTCATTCGGATCAGTCGCACGATCCTACATTTGGTGTGTGACATTAACAAACAGTTAAACTTATGAAATTTAACACCATAAGCTAAGACAACAATTTAGCACATAAAGCACATAAAAACCATATTAAGCTATAGTCTAGGTCTAAGGGTCTAATAACCTATCCTAATTCCCTATAGCCATTGGCTCTGATACCAATCTGTCACACCCCGACCCGCAGCGGAATGATACGGGGCATGATGATTGCCCAAAGCTTATGGCACTATTAAACTTTCATAAATAACCATGTCATGATTAAATGTCACACTTTTCTTACAAGTTTCAAATATTAAAATAATACATCAAGATTGTCTTTTTTATTACTAAGGCAAAGATCCTATGTGATCCTGATCCAATCCAGTCTTCAATCCTCTACACCTGTATCATGTGTAAAATAGTATTTTTGGATCAGCTACAAGAGCTGGCGAGTAAACCTTGGTTAAGTAAAATAGGTTTACCATTTTAAAATTTAGAAATAAAAGTAACACGTTTTACCTTTTTAATTCCAAATCATAATTTAAATATTAAGCATGCAATCAATCATGTGGAAGCAATGCACAAGTAATATAAACATAGAAAGGTAGATGAATAATGTATAAGATAAAGACCGACACCGACACCGACACCAAAACCAAAAACCAACGCATTGCGTCCCACACCCAAAAAAAAGGTGTGATTGTGGCGATACCAACATCCCATAGTTAGGAGGAAAGGTCAGCCCAAGACTAATGGGGCGATACCGACATCTCTAAGTCATGAGGAAAGGTCAGCCGTGGATCCACTGAATGAATGACTATTGACTATTGACTATAATGACCCACACAACAACGATAAACCTTAACAAACAACAATAACATCCAATAAAATGCATATACGGCACATCAAATATTGCATACTTGAATTTAGATAAAAATATTTGAGCGTAACACATTGATACACCCCAAAAAGTTGATAATAAAAAGGGGGAAAAGTTTACTCACCTTGATAACTAGCAATTGCTTACCCTCAAGTTATAGTAGGTGTTGTAAGGAGAATTCCAAAGGATTATCCTAATGGTTCAAAGGATTCTGTTAATAAATTAGGCTTAGTTTAATGACCAAGGAATTCTAGGATTTAGACGATTAGGGATTCTAGATCTAGTTTGGGAACAACTAGAGTTGAAGTTTTGGCTTGATTATTTATAAAAGTATTTTTATAGTTAGGGGGTTATTATTTATCTATTTAAAATAATTAGATTATGATTAAAGCTTTTAATTATCTGCTTCAGAATATTTAATTTTTATAAATAAAGCTTATAGGTATATCTAATTAATTAAATTGGTTGAAATTTTAATTAGATAAAATAAGTTAATTAGGATTGCTAAAGCTTATGAAACTTTTATCAAAATAAAAAGAATCAGATTAAGTGTTTACATATATAGATAACACTACGTGTAGTGCCATATTGTGTAAAGAAAAAAAATAATATATAGAAAAGCTTGTGTCTTGGCCACATTTTCCAACTGCAATCTAGTTCTCTTTAGAAGAAAAAAAAAAACAATTCAGCCACAAGGCTCAAACGAGAATTGAAAAAAAAATTGAAACAAATAGTTGCGGCCGGCGGACCATAACCGAGCTCCCACCGGGCCGTATGACTAACTCCACATCCACCTGGACTACAACGATAACTTGCGGTGTTTGCGGTTTGTTTTAATTATCAAACACAACTTCAAACATACTCTATATCCCAATTCTAGTGACAAGAATCCTAAGTGGTCAAAACATCCACAGCCAGTGTAGTGTCGACATGGGAAGTTGGGTGGATGGTGATATTGGCAATGGTTGCATTTGGGAAAAGAACCGGTATAAGGTTTCTTATTCGGTGTGGTTACTGCATAGTTCTTCCCGTTGTCCCTATGCTTCTTTTTGTTGGAGCGGGAGGGAGATTCGATCCTAGTCTCTCTTGCCTCTTTCGGTCCTTCAGCAGGAGCCTCACTAGTTGACCCCTTAACCCCGTTACGGTTCAGATGCTTTGATTTAATACGGTTCTCGGTAAGTTGACCAGCAAGTCGCATAGCTGCCTCTAGGGTTTCGGGTTTACTACCTGTGACAACCCTCACTAAACCAGGTATCCGTACGATTTAATTAATAATTAATTACTGCTTAATTACTGTGCTTAACTGAAATTGCCGACGAACTGCTACTTGATTTCTAGTACTTGTATATTCCTGCATCATACTTTGATTTCCGTCACTACTTTATTTACAAGTTGAACCTTAGTGACAAACATGATGCACTTAAAGCACAGTAGCATTTGAACGGATAACCTATTGAACATGCTGATAAAGCCAGCATCAGGCAGACACTGCCTCTAAGGCCTGTATGAGCCAGAATTATTTGACAACACCCATAGTGTGTGTAGGGATACAAGGGTTGTAGAATTGCGTCTCTATGAATAAGATATAATGATTGGATGTGCCTAAAACGTACTCTAAGCACAAAACACAGCACTTTTATTAACATACCAGCTTCTAGCTAACTAATAAAGTGCCAAAACATGGGGAAGCATTCCTGACACTTTTACAAATAAATTGTGTCACTAAAAATATTATTAACGACGCTTAAAAGCTTACTTAAGCTCTTTAACGGATTTCTATCCAACCGAACAACCGGACTATACCCGGAACATAAAAATATTGCCAAAAATATTGTTAGTCTTTTTCTGAGCCAGTTAGGGTCCCTGATTACCCTAACACCCGCATTATAACGCATCACACCACTAACCGAGTTAACCCCTATCTAACTTGGTTTAGTATAACTAATCTCTAACTAAACAATTGAAATCGAACCAAAAGGACCCCCCCTTGGGCCGATTCGGTCCCCTTGTAACTAGGAGAGTACACTTTTGATTATTTAATTAAGTTATGTATAATATCTAGGGGACATGAAATCCGTTGGACGAAGAACTTGAAGTTTTGCCTATAAATACATCACTAACATTAGAGATTACACACACCACAAAACTCACCAAAATCACTCTCTCTCTTGCCCTCCCAACTCTCGGCCGAACCCTCTTGGGTCACCACCATCATTTTCGAGTTCCATCTTTCACATTCCAAGCATATACAAGCCTTTCGGGTCACGTATTAGGAGCCTCGGAGCAAACGGAAGCGGAAGGACCTCTTTTTCTCGCTTTTATCCACCTCATTTTCGCCTAGATTCTTCCCTAGCCCCGAGCTAGAGGTATAATGCTTAAATCTCATTCTCGAACATATCTAAGGTGGTTAATAAGAATTATAACGGTGAAAAGTCGGAAACATGCATTTTGAATCTTTAAAGTTTACTAAAACTTGAATCTTGTTGGATAAAAGATCATAACTTGTGTAAAAGTTGTAGTGTTTAAATATGGTGATTATTTAGGCCCGATCTACGATGTGGTGGCTCGGATCATCGTTTAACCTGACTTTGTTAAGATCATAGATCTTGACATAAGCTTGTTTCTATCGGTACGAGGGTTAAAAGGTGAAACTCTACCACACGAGAAACATGAACTTGTGTAAAAGTATTTTTACTAGTAAAATGGTGTTTAAAACTAGCGGATCTACGTATGTGCAAGTGGTATTTTCAAAGGACCAAGTGTCGAGAAAATCATGTTTTATAAAAAGTCGGATGACAAACTAATGAATATGACTTTACAAACCACAAGTGTATAAACACTTGTGAAATAAGAAGTTTCGACAAAATAACAATCTTTGAGAAAGATGACGGGAAGTTGTGAAGAATGATTTATTCTAAAAACGGGGTTTTTACAAGATTAAACTATTTTATACAAAGATCCAGCAAATATAAGGAGATCTACACTATAGTTTTCGGAAAAACTACAAGTTCATGCAATAATGCGATTTACATACTAGTCGATTAGTTTCATGTGTCGGAAATTGTTTGATTGAATCAAGAAATTGTTGAAGTGATTTTGTAAAAGAAAATGATACGCTTGAAAGCGTGGCCACCTCCAGTTACAGGGGAAACTCTGGCGAAATTTTTCTAAAATCTAACACTTAGAATTATTTACAAGTGTTAAACTATTTTTGAGATGTTTTCAAAATATATTTCGCCATGACTTTATTTATTAAATAATCGGAGGTGGGATTTTCACAAAAACTAAACGTGATAAATATTTATTCGATAAATATATTTTTCACCACACTGTTTATGATTATTTTGTGAAAATATATAAATATTATTTTTAGAGTAAAAATAATATTTACAAACGTTGACGAACCCAAAATAATACAAACGCTTACACGAGGAACATATAAGTTACACCGGTAATTATTATTACCACTTAATCGTTAAAACGTAACTTACGCTTTATACGGAAATACTCATGAACGCGTATTTTGTCAACGTATTATTTTGGAAAGTATTAAGTGAAGAGAAAATATAATATTTTTGAGAAAAATATTTATATTTTGGAATGAGAAGTAAAAATATATTAAGTGGGACTTAATGAGATGATACAAATACACATGTATTAAATCCCCCATCCTTGGGAAGGAAATTAATTACCAAGTATATACAAGGAACGGTTGTCTAACTGTTTCCCAAAACTTAAACTATAAAGCTAAGGCACGGCCATCCGTCTAATAGAATTAGCACATGTAGGTCGTTGCACAGCTGCCTGACATTCGGAGTACTTGGTATAGCGACGCACTGACTGTGAGTTCATGTCCCCCTTTTCTCTTAACTGTTTTCAGTTTTCTAAACTGCGGGGGTGAAATACATGTTACATGGATTATGATTACTTTATACATGGTATGGTTAGCGTAAGGAGGTTTGCTACTATTAGATCATGTGAATGGGTAGGCGGAAACTTGAGGTCATTAATCCTCATGGTAGGACTGAGGGGCAGGAGCGGTAGATCTATTTGGGTGTAGCGAGCCCAGTCCCAGGTCCAGCATAACGGACCTTGGGATGACTTTGTTCCCGACGCATAAATTTGCTAGGTTTGAGCCTTCCTACTTGCATTTCACACATATCAATGGCCTTGCAAACCATTGGAATCTCTTTTTCCTTATTTGCTACATAACAGGGTTTTTGATAAATACAAAGGTTTATTTACTCACTTTCGCATGAACTCGCTCAACATTATTGTTGATTTTTCAACTTACATGTGTTTCAGGGAATTAAAGATCTGGCACGGTATGGCATGTTTTCCGCTGCATTAGTCACCGAGGTCATCCAGGGTTTGGGGAATGTGACTCTTTCCTGGACAAGTCACAGTCCTCGAATCATGTTATGTTATGTTATGTTTAGGGTTGTAATGTTTTTGGGACAAGTTTATGGTTGATAGGGTGTTAACCCGTTAAGACAATGTTTTGATATTTTTATTTTAATGGATGATCTTGCATATTTTTAATTCATATAGCTTTGTTACGATTAAGCTATGGTATTAAGAAGTCACACCAAATTAACCACGCTTCCGCAAAGCCAGGGTGTGACAGCTTGGTATCAGAGCTCTGATCATAGCGAACTAGGATTCCTTCTCGAGTCTAGACTATGATCACTAGGGCTCTCACGAAAACATTTTTATTGCATACCACTTAAGTCCAGATCCAAAACGTTTTTATAAAACAAATGTTGAGCACATTTTATTTATTATTTTTAGGCTCAGTCTGGGAGGCTGAGGCTCGGTCTGAGAGACTGAGGCTCGGTCTGGGAGGCCGAGGCTCGATCTAATGGATCGAGGTAGTTGTCTAGTGGGACTAGGGAGTCAGTCTGGGAGGCTGGGAGAATTGACTAGTGGGACTAGGGAGTCAGTCTGGGAGGCTGGGAGAATTTGCTAGTGGGACTAGGGAGTCAGTCTGGGAGGCTGGGAAAAATTGGCTAGTGGGACTAGGAAGGACAGTCTGGGAGGCTGGGAGGCTAGTGGGACTAGGAGGATTATGTGATTATTATTTGGTAACTTATGTGATTACCTGATTTACTGATTATTTGTGCATATTTGTGTTTGTGTTACAGACACATGGACTCACCAGGCACGGGTGATTCGGATACCACCGGACCTGTACCCATAGTATCTGACGACATTATATCCTCAGAGCACGAGGTGCATACCTCCGATTACATGAGCACTGATGACGATGACTTTCAGCCCTTCGCTCTGCCCGATGGCGCTAATGAGCCTATTGATGACCCCCCCTGCTTAGTACTTACCCCTAGTTGTGATTCCAGCTCCTATTCCTTTAGCCGTCTATCCCGCATATGACTTGCTACTCGACGCCGAGGCTGACAGCGATATCGATTTGTTTGACGACGAGCCTATTGAGGATGAGATTCTGGATGCAGCCCTTCTTCCCGCTGGCGATCTTCTGATGATCGCTGACGCCCCTGCTGAGGATTCGCCCGCACATTCACCGGTCCCAGACTCCTTTGAGTCTGTGGCATCCGCACCTTCTCACGAGGTGAGCGCACAGCACTTTGCACACGACTCGGATCCTGACCAGGCATCCTCAGCAGCACCTATTCCGAGCTTTGCATTTGAGCATGACGACATAGAGGATTCTGATCCCATTTTTCCTCCGGGATTCGACCCGGATCATGATATCGAGTTTATTCCGATGGACCAGCTCATGGAGGACCCCGCTGATCCAGTTGACCCTATTGATCCTGAGTTCGACTTTGATATGGCTTTTGATGACCACGAGCCTGCCTTGGCTCCTGAGCAGGCAGCTGCTCTAGATCCTATGCCCGAGCATGACCCCGTACATGCTGGCATCCCAGTTGAGCCCGTTCTGGCTGACCCGCCCGTTGATGATCATCTGGAGGGTGATCATGTTGTTGCTATCGATCCTGTTGTTGATCCACCTTTTGTTGCTGATATACCGGTTGACCATCCTGTTGCACCAGTTGACCCTGTCATTGTTCCTCCATTTGATCCCATTCCACTTGAGCCTGAGCACGCACTGTTTGCAGACCACATGGATCCACCCGATGAGGATGCTCAGCACGGTTGGATACCTGCTGACGAGGATGTTCCACCTTTGCCCCCTCAGATCCCTGTTACACGACCTGTTGATTTTACTTTTCAGGTTCCTCAGTTTGTACCTCCAGCGAGGCCTGGAGAGGGCTCTTCAGCCCATCCTTTTGGGCACGTACCGATGTCTATTCCCTTTATGCCCCAGATGTCATCTGTTCCACCCTCTACTTCACCATTTCATGTGGCACCATTCAACCCCACCAGTGAGCCTTTGCTTTGGTCGACACCACCAGCCATGCCACCTACTGATCCATACCATCTGTTTCATGTGGGACACACTATAGAGGACGTTTTGATGTCCTTCGTTCATCAGCATGAGTCACACACGCAGCGTCTCCAGGAGCTCGAGAGAGCTCAGCTGCCACCATGTTCATGCCATGGTCAGATACACTCCCCTCTTCAGCCATGTCGATCATTACCCCCAGATTTTGCTGCTCGTCTCTTTACACTAGAGCAGCAGATTGCTTCTGTTATTCGCACTCAGCAGGCTATGGAGGAGGATTGGCTTCTGTTACGCCGCTTGCTTTACCCTCACTTTCCCCCTCCTCCGCCGCCATCTGCATAGAGCTCATCAGTGCTGTATAGGTAGACGTTGGTGAGACGACAGCGATTGTGACTGCACAGCATTTTGGAGACCATCTGATGATACTGACTTTTGTTGATACTTATTTGATGTACTTGATGTATTTGACACTGACATGATATAGTTTTTGGACAGGGGTGATGTAGCCCCTATTTGATTGATGATTGTATGACACACTGATGTACTGATACACTTACTACATTGTGGTCTCGATATATATGGCAATCGCAGTATTCTCACCATATCTGATTCACTTGATTGCTTATTTATATTTTTGTGACATGGGATGTTGGGACATGTGGTGTTGTGCATATAATACTTGTGACATGGGATGTTGGGACATGGGATGTTGTGTGTATAATATTTGTGACAGGGCATGTTGTGTGTATAATAATCGTAACATGGGATGTTGTGTGTGATATATTGATAACATGAGATGTTATGTGCTATTACTATTACTATATACGTACATGTTACTATGGCCTGACCGACGTAAACACATCTTTAGAAGATGCCGCCAAGACGTCAACCTCAGCCAATGCCTACGACTCAGGACGAACTACAGCAAGTCATTGCTGCTGCTATTGCTCAATATGCTGCCTCTCAAGGAGGAATGAGTGGAAGCAACTCTGGCAACACTGGCAACAACAACAACCCACCTCATGGGTGCACCTACAAACAGTTCTTGGACTGCAAGCCCGTAAACTTCGATGGCACAGGTGGTGCTGTCTCCTTCGTTCGCTGGGCTGAGAAAACCGAATCCGTACTTCGCATGAGCAAATGCGCGCTGGATCAACAAGTCACTTACATCTCAGGGGTATTTTTGGATGGAGCCCTATCATGGTGGAATCTACAAGTCCAAACACTTGGCGAAGCAGCTGCTTACGCACTGACGTGGACCGAGCTGAAAGAACTCATGCGCAAGAAGTACTGTTCTCGCGCTGAAATTCAGAGGTTGGAGACCGAGTTCTGGCATCTAAAAATGGAGGGTCCTAAGATAGCAGAGTATGTTCAGAGGTTCCACGACTTGTCGCATGTGGTACCCTACATGGTTACACCTGAGTTCAAGAGAATTGAACGCTTCATTTGGGGATTGGCTCCTCAAATAATCAGCATGGTGACCTCCTCCAAACCTGCAACTATCACAGAAGCCATTGATTTGAGTGTGGCTCTCACCGAAGAGGCAATTCGGTTGAACAAGTTTCATGAAATTGAGCCCAAGAAGAAAGAGACTCATGTGGAGTCGTCAGGTGGGAATAAACGAAAGTTTTCAAATTTCAAGCAGGGCACCGGGATGGTGGTTAAGAAAGGGGAATCGAATGCGCCAGCTCAAGATACAGCTGGTGGGAGAAAGAAAAGTAAGGGATATATGGGTGCACAACCCAAGTGCAACTCATGCCAACGACATCACTCTGGTCGTTGTGGGTTAAAGGTTTGTGAAGCATGTGGGAAGGCTGGCCACCTGAAGGAGACTTGTTGGGCCACTGCTGGCCAGGGAGGCCAAGGAGGATACGGGAATAGGAACAACCGTGGTGGTGCTGGGAACCGCCCACAAGGAAACCAGGGAGGTGATGGAAGCCGTGCCAATCATGCTAACCAAGCGGACGCCATGAATCGAAATCAGGGAAACAACCAAGCGGGAAACAATGGTGGGAACGGGCAGAGGCCCGGAAGTTTTAACTGCGGTGATGTTGGGCATTACAAAAGGAATTACCCAGAATTAAACCAAGCACGCGGAAGAGTTTTCAACATAGAAGCAAGGGAAGCACGCCAGGATCCCAATGTTGTCACTGGTACGTTCCCTGTAAACCAACGCTATGCATCCGTTTTGTTTGATACTGGTGCCGATTACAGCTTCGTATCGCTAGAATTTAAGAATATGCTTGGTTTAGCCGCTAGTAAATTAGGTATTCCATACTCGATCGAATTAGCGAATGGGAAGTTAGTAGAGGCTAACGAGGTGATTCGAGGTTGCGTAATCGAATTGGGAGAGCGTGAGTTCGCTCTGGATCTACTACCAGTCCAGTTGGGAAGCTTCGACGTGGTAGTAGGGATGGATTGGTTATCGAGTAACAAGGCCGAGATAGTTTCTCACGAGAAGATTATTCGTATCCCGACCGATGATGGTGAGACCATTGTGGTTCATGGGGAGAAGCGTGAGACGCCGTTAAGGATGATTAGCTGCCTGAAAGCGAGAAAGTGTTTGCAGAAAGGATGTGTTGCTTTTCTGGCACACATTGTAGATAAGAAGGCTGCTGAGCCGAAGATCGAAGACATCCCTGTCGTAAGGGAAAATCCAGAAGTCTTTCCTGAAGACTTGCCTGGATTGCCGCCTCAGAGGCAAGTGGAGTTCCGCATAGACTTAGTTCCAGGCGCCGCGCCTGTGGCTAAGGCACCTTATAGACTTGCTCCGTCTGAGATGCAGGAACTGTCAACACAACTTCAGGAGTTGCTCGATAAGGGGTTTATCCGACCAAGCTTCTCGCCTTGGGGAGCTCCAGTTTTGTTTGTGAAGAAGAAGGACGGTAGTTTCCGTATGTGCATTGACTACAGAGAGTTGAACAAGCTGACGATCAAGAACAGGTATCCCCTGCCAAGAATTGATGATCTGTTTGACCAACTTTAAGGTTCAAGCTTCTATTCAAAGATCGATCTTCGATCTGGATACCATCAGCTACGGATACAGGAGGAGAGTATCCCAAAGACAGCCTTCAGAACTCGATATGGACACTACGAGTTTCTCGTTATGCCGTTTGGTTTGACAAACGCACCTGCAGTGTTCATGGATTTGATGAATCGGGTTTGCAAGCCGTACTTGGATAAGTTCGTGATTGTATTCATCGATGATATTTTGATTTATTCAAAGACGAAGGCTGAGCACGAGCAGCATCTTAGAGCCATTCTTGAGCTGCTAAAGAAAGAACAGTTGTAGGCCAAATTCTCTAAGTGCGAGTTTTGGCTAAGGGAAGTGCAATTCCTTGGGCACGTGGTGAACGGAGATGGAATCCACGTGGATCCCACGAAGATCGAGGCGATCAAGGATTGGGAAACGCCTAAGACGCCAACCGAGATTCGGCAATTCTTGGGTTTGGCTGGCTATTATCGAAGGTTCATCGAGAAGTTTTCAAAGATCGCTCAACCATTGACACTCCTCACGCAGAAGGACAAGAAGTTTGATTGGGGAATCAAACAGGAGGAAGCATTTCAGATATTGAAAGATAAGCTTTGTAACGCGCCAATCTTAGCTCTACCAGAAGGTACTGATGATTTTGTGGTATACTGCGACGCCTCGCGTCAAGGATTGGGTTGTGTGTTGATGCAACGTCAAAAGGTTATTGCCTACGCGTCACGCCAACTGAAGGTACACGAAAAGAATTATACCACGCACGATTTGGAGCTTGGCGCAGTGGTTTTCGCTTTGAAGATCTGGAGACACTACCTTTATGGTACGAAGTGCACAATCTTCACAGATCACAAGAGCCTCCAGCATATATTCAACCAGAAGGAGTTGAATATGAGGCAAAGACGATGGGTAGAACTGTTGAATGACTACGACTGCGAGATTAAGTATCACCCAGGGAAGGCGAATGTGGTCGCCGATGCCCTAAGTCGTAAGGAGAGGATCAAACCCATAAGGGTTAGAGCTTTGGAGATGATTATTCAGACCGATCTTTCTTTGCGCATTCGTGCCGCGCAGAAAGAAGCTCTCAAGGAAAGAAACCTTGAAGAAGAGTATCTCCGTGGGATGGAGAAGTTATTGGTACCAAACAGGGAAGGAACGTTGTGTTTTGAGAAAAGGATTTGGGTTCCTCTGTTTGGTGGTTTTAGGAAGGTTATTTTCGATGAAGCTCACAAATCGCGGTACTCTATCCACCCGGGAGCGGATAAGATGTACCAGGATCTTAAAGATTACTATTGGTGGCCTAGGATGAAAGGCGATGTTGCTGTTTATGTGAGCAAATGTTTAACATGCGCCAAGGTTAAGGCGGAATACCAGAAGCCTTCGGGACTTCTGCAGCAACCAGAGATCCCCAAGTGGAAGTGGGAACAAATCTCTATGGATTTTATTACGAATTTGCCAAGAACGCCAAGAGGCCATGACACTATTTGGGTAATAGTGGACCGTTTAACGAAGTCAGCACACTTCCTACCTATCCGAGAGAAGGATAATACGAGCAAACTGGCCGAAATTTACATGAGAGAGATTGTTACACGCCATGGAGTACCTCTCTCGATTATCTCTGATAGAGACGGAAGGTTCGTGTCAAGGATATGGCAATCCTTCCAGGAAGCTTTTGGCTCAAAGTTGAATCTGAGCACAGCTTTTCACCCGCAGACCGACGGTCAAAGCGAGCGGACGATTCAGACGTTAGAAGACATGCTGAGAGCATGTGTGATGGATTTGGGCGGTAGCTGGGATAAGCATTTGCCTTTGGTTGAGTTTTCATACAATAACAGCTACCACACCAGTATTGGTGCCGCGCCATTCGAAGCTTTATATGGACGCAAGTGCAGATCGCCGCTTTGTTGGGCTGACGCAGGTGATAGACAATTGGTTGGTCCTGAAATGGTACAGGAAACCACAGATAAGATCGCACAGATACGGGACCGCATCAGTGCGGCTCGTGACAGGCAGAAAGCCTACGCGGATCGAAGCAGGAAACCTCTAGAGTTTGAGGTTGGTGAGATGGTTTTGTTGAAGGTATCACCCTGGAAGGGTGTGGCACGCTTTGGGAAACATGGAAAGTTGAACCCGAGGTATATTGGACCATTCAAGATCTTGGAGAGAATCGGGTTAGTAGCATACAAGTTGGACCTACCTGCCGAACTAAATGGTGTTCACGATACATTTCATGTATCCAATCTGAAGAAAAGTCCAACACAAGATAACGTTGCCATTCCTACCGACGAAATTCATGTTGATGACACGCTCCACTTCGTTGAAGAACCTGTCGAGGTCACGGATTGGAAAGTTAACAAGACCCGCCGGAGCAGTGTCAAGCTCGTTAAAGTTCGTTGGAATGCTAGACATGGTCCTGAATTCACCTGGGAGCGTGAGGACCGAATGAAAGAGAAATACCCCCACTTATTTCCTGAGAACCCTGCTTCTACAAGCAGAACTTAAAATTTCGGGACGAAATTTTTCTAACGGGGGGAGAATGTGACAACCCTCACTAAACCAGGTATCCGTACGATTTAATTAATAATTAATTACTGCTTAATTACTGTGCTTAACTGAAATTGCCGACGAACTGCTACTTGATTTCTAGTACTTGTATATTCCTGCATCATACTTTGATTTCCGTCACTACTTTATTTACAAGTTGAACCTTAGTGACAAACATGATGCACTTAAGGCCTGTATGAGCCAGAATTATTTGACTACACCCATAGTGTGTGTAGGGATACAAGGGTTGTAGAATTGCGTCTCTAGGAATAAGATATAATGATTGGATGTGCCTAAAACGTACTCTAAGCACAAAACACAGCACTTTTATTAACATACCAGCTTCTAGCTAACTAATAAAGTGCCAAAACATGGGGAAGCATTCCTGACACTTTTACAAATAAATTGTGTCACTAAAAATATTATTAACGACGCTTAAAAGCTTACTTAAGCTCTTTAACGGATTTCTATCCAACCGAACAACCGGACTATACCCGGAACATAAAAATATTGCCAAAAATATTGTTAGTCTTTTTCTGAGCCAGTTAGGGTCCTTGATTACCCTAACACCCGCATTATAACGCATCACACCACTAACCGAGTTAACCCCTATCTAACTTGGTTTAGTATAACTAATCTCTAACTAAACAATTGAAATCGAACCAAAGGGACCCCCCCCCCTTGGGCCGATTCGGTCCCCTTGTAACTAGGAGAGTACACTTTTGATTATTTAATTAAGTTATGTATAATATCTAGGGGACACGAAATCCGTTGGACGAAGAACTTGAAGTTTTGCCTATAAATACATCACTAACATTAGAGATTACACACACCACAAAACTCACCAAAATCACTCTCTCTCTTGCCCTCCCAACTCTCGGCCGAACCCTCTTGGGTCACCACCATCATTTTCGAGTTCCATCTTTCACATTCCAAGCATATACAAGCCTTTCGGGTCACGTATTAGGAGCCTCGGAGCAAACGGAAGCGGAAGGACCTCTTTTTCTCGCTTTTATCCACCTCATTTTCGCCTAGATTCTTCCCTAGCCCCGAGCTAGAGGTATAATGCTTAAATCTCATTCTCGAACATAACTAAGGTGGTTAATAAGAATTATAACGGTGAAAAGTCGGAAACATGCATTTTGAATCTTTAAAGTTTACTAAAACTTGAATCTTGTTAGATAAAAGATCATAACTTGTGTAAAAGTTGTAGTGTTTAAATATGGTGATTATTTAGGCCCGATCTACGATGTGGTGGCTCGGATCATCGTTTAACCTGACTTTGTTAAGATCATAGATCTTGACATAAGCTTGTTTCTATCGGTACGAGGGTTAAAAGGTGAAACTCTACCACACGAGAAACATGAACTTGTGTAAAAGTATTTTTACTAGTAAAATGGTGTTTAAAACTAGCGGATCTACGTATGTGCAAGTGGTATTTTCAAAGGACCAAGTGTCGAGAAAATCATGTTTTATAAAAAGTCGGATGACAAACTAATGAATATGACTTTACAAACCACAAGTGTATAAACACTTGTGAAATAAGAAGTTTCGACAAAATAACAATCTTTGAGAAAGATGACGGGAAGTTGTAAAGAATGATTTATTCTAAAAACGGGGTTTTTTCAAGATTAAACTATTTTATACAAAGATCCACCAAATATAAGGAGATCTACACTATAGTTTTCGGAAAAACTACAAGTTCATGCAATAATGCGATTTACATACTAGACGATTAGTTTGATGTGTCGGAAATTGTTTGATTGAATCAAGAAATTGTTGAAGTGATTTTGTAAAAGAAAATGATACGCTTGAAAGCGTGGCCACCTCCAGTTACAGGGGAAACTCTGGCGAAATTTTTCTAAAATCTAACACTTAGAATTATTTACAAGTGTTAAACTATTTTTGAGATGTTTTCAAAATATATTTCGCCATGACTTTATTTATTAAATAATCGGAGGTGGATTTTCACAAAAACTAAACGTGATAAATATTTATTCGATAAATATATTTTTCACCACACTGTTTATGATTATTTTGTGAAAATATATAAATATTATTTTTAGAGTAAAAATAATATTTACAAACGTTGACGAACCCAAAATAATACAAACGCTTACACGACGAACATATAAGTTACACCAGTAATTATTATTACCACTTAATCGTTAAAACGTAACTTACGCTTTATACGGAAATACTCATGAACGCGTATTTTGTCAACGTATTATTTTGGAAAGTATTAAGTGAAGAGAAAATATAATATTTTTGAGAAAAATATTTATATTTTGGAATGAGAAGTAAAAATATATTAAGTGGGACTTAATGAGATGATACAAATACACATGTATTAAATCCCCCATCCTTGGGAAGGAAATTAATTACCAAGTATATACAAGGAACGGTTGTCTAACTGTTTCCCAAAACTTAAACTATAAAGCTAAGGCACGGCCATCCGTCTAATAGAATTAGCACATGTAGGTCGTTGCACAGCTGCCTGACATTCGGAGTACTTGGTATAGCGACGCACTGACTGTGAGTTCATGTCCCCCTTTTCTCTTAACTGTTTTCAGTTTTCTAAACTGCGGGGGTGAAATACATGTTACATTGATTATGATTACTTTATACATGGTATGGTTAGCGTAAGGAGGTTTGTTACTTTTAGATCATGTGAATGGGTAGGCGGAAACTTGAGGTCATTAATCCTCAGGGTAGGACCGAGGGGCAGGAGCGGTAGATCTATTTGGGTGTAGCGAGCCCAGTCCCAGGTCCAGCATAACGGACCTTGGGATGACTTTGTTCCCGACGCATAAATTTGCTAGGTTTGAGCCTTCCTACTTGCATTTCACACATATCAATGGCCTTGCAAACCATTGGTGATCTCTTTTTCCTTATTTGCTACATACCAGGGTTTTTGATAAATACAAAGGTTTATTTACTCACTTTCGCATGAACTCGCTCAACATTATTGTTGATTTTTCAACTTACATGTGTTTCAGGGAATTAAAGATCTGGCACGGTATGACATGTTTTCCGCTGCATTAGTCACCGAGGTCATCCAGGGTTTGGGGAATGTGACTCTTTCCTGGACAAGTCACAGTCCTCGAATCATGTTATGTTATGTTATATTTAGGGTTGTAATGTTTGTGGGACAAGTTTATGGTTGATAGGGTGTTAACCCGTTAAGACAGTGTTTTGATATTTTTATTTTAATGGATGATCTTGCATATTTTTAATTCATATAGCTTTGTTACGATTAAGCTATGGTATTAAGAAGTCACACCAAATTAACCACGCTTCCGCAAAGCCAGGGTGTGACACTACCTTCCACAGTATCCTTTATAACAGGAGGCAAACCCTTGATGTACTGCTCTATGAGGCGGGTGAGTGGTGTGAATAAGTACGGGTAGATCTTACTCAACTCATGATACCGCTTATTGTATGCCACGTTATCTCCACTATCTTGTTCTAAAACCCAAAATTCATCCTCAAGTTTCTTAATCTCGTGCCTAGGACAAAATTTTTCAGTCATTAGTTCCTTTAGTTGTTCCCATGTCAAAGCCACTGCGGCTTCAGCACCACGCGTATTCTTCTCAGCATTCCACCAAGTGAGTGCGTTTCCCAACAAGCGGCCAGTAGCATAATGAACCTTGCGATTGTCAGGGCATTCGCAATTGAGGAATGTACTCTCCATCTCCTCACACCAGCGGAAGAGAACCGTTGCACCAGTTGTGCCTTCGTACATAGGGGGATCACATGATTTGAAGTGTTTGTAGGTACACCTCGAGGTATTAGCTCCATCATGAGTCTCTGGGTTATTGAGAGCTTGTTGAACTTGTACAACGATGTTGGGAATAACGGCGGCCATCTCTTCGGCGATATGGGCTGCCATGCGTGGGCTGGAGTTCCAAACACGTTTTCCAATACGAAGACGTTTAGAAGACATCTACAAGGATTATCGCATACAGATTGAGAATTTAAAGATTAACAATTAAATGAAAATGGAATAAAAACATTCTCAAAAACATAAAATAATATTTCAAAAATGAAATATTGAAAATTTGTAGGTTTGGCATATCGTAAGGTGTGGTATGCCTTCCATGCGTCACTTTCGTAATCACGTGGGCCCCCGTAATTATTGATCTTTCGCATGGTACGCGTATGTCGACCCGTCGACGTACACTTAACCCAAAGAGAAACAGTGAAATATTAAATGACTCAAGTTGGGGTGATGTGAAAGGATACTGGAGAGTGTCAATGAGTTAACACAGACACGTTGACTTATCAAAGTGTTGTTAGTTTCCGTGATGTTTGGTGTAACATGCTTTGGCCTAATAGGTATCGGTACTCTCATCGTTAGTCCCCAGGTAGGCAAACTGGTCCTTATTGGATTTATACGATTGCCAGCCTAGACAGGACGTCCCGACTACCGGTACTTAACCCTTCCAGTTACTACATGTCCATCACAAAAACTCACTTTGACGAGATTGAAAAATTTAAATGAAATTTGAAATATCAAAATGAAAAAAAATAGAATCAAGTATAAAGATATGAATGGAATAGTTAGAAACTTTATGTTTATATTGCATAGTGTGTGAAGTGTAGGCATTGATATGATAAACTATAGCATAGAATTAAATCATGTATTATCATGCAAGGCACATAACATTTAGCATATAACCTTTAAAAGTGCTCGCATACATTTGGTGTGTGACATTAACAAACAGTTAAACTTATGAAATTTAACACCATAAGCTAAGACAACAATTTAGCACATAAAACCATATTAGGCTATAGTCTAGGTCTAAGGGTCTAACAACCTATCCTAATTCCCTATAGCCATTGGCTCTGATACCAATCTGTCGCACCCCGACCCGCAGCGGAATGATACGGGGAATGATGATTACCCAAAGCTTATGGCACTATTAAATTTTCATAAATAACCATGTCATGATTAAATGTCACACTTTTCTTACAAGTTTCAAATATTAAAATAATACATCAAGATTGTCTTTTTTATTACTAAGGCAAAGTTCCTATGTGATACTGATCCAATCCAGTCTTCAATTCTCTACACATGTATCATGTGTAAAATAGTATTTTTGGGTCAGCTACAAGAGCTGGCGAGTAAACCTTGGTTAAGTAAAATAGGTTTACCATTTTAAAATTTAGAAATAAAAGTAACATATTTTACCTTTTTAATTCCAAATCATAATTTAAATATTAAGCATGTAATCAATCATGTGGAAGCAATGCACAAGTAATATGAACATAGAAAGGTAGCTGAATAATGTACAAGATAAAGACCGACACCGACACCAAAAACCAACACATTGCGTCCCACACCCAAAAAAAAGGTGTGACTGTGGCGATACCAACATCCCATAGTTAGGAGGAAAGGTCAGCCCAAGACTAATGGGGCGATACCGGCATCTCCAAGTCATGAGGAAAGGTCAGCCGTGGATCCACTGAATGAATGACTATTGACTATTGACTATAATGACCAACACAACAACAACAAACCTTAACAAACAACAATAACATCCAATAAAATGCATATACGGCACATCAAATATTGCATACTTGAATTTAGATAAAAATATTTGAGCGTGACACATTGATACACCCCAAAAAGTTGATAATAAAAAGGGAAAAAGTTTTACTCACCTTGATAACTAGCAATTGCTTACCCTCAAGTTATAGTAGGTGTTGTAAGGAGAATTCCAAAGGATTATCCTAATGGTTCAAAGGATTCTGTTAATAAATTAGGCTTAGTTTAATGACCAAGGAATTCTAGGATTTAGACGATTAGGGATTCTAGATCTAGTTTGGGAACAACTAGAGTTGAAGTTGTTTGGCTTGATTATTTATAAAAGTATTTTTATAGTTAGGGGGTTATTATTTATCTATTTAAAATAATGAGATTATGATTAAAGCTTTTAATTATCTGCTTCAGAATATTTAATTTTTATAAATAAAGCTTATAGGTATATCTAATTAATTAAATTGGTTGAAATTTTAATTAGATAAAATAAGCTAATTAGGATTGCTAAAGCTTATGAAACTTTTATCAAAATAAAAAGAATCAGATTAAGTGTATATATATATAGATAACACTATGTGTAGTGCCATATTGTGTAAAGAAAAAAAATAATATATAGAAAAGCTTGTGTCTTGACCACATTTTCCAACTGCAATCTAGTTCTCTTAAGAAGAAAAAAAATAACAATTCAGCCACAAGGCTCAAACGAGAATGGAAAAAAATTGAAACAAATAGCTGGGGTCGGCGGACCGTAACCGAGCTCCCACCGGGCCGTATGACTAACTCCACATCCACCTGGACTACAACGATAACTTGCGGTTTTTGCAGTTTGTTTTAATTATCAAACACAACTTCAAACATGCTCTATATCCCAATTCTAGTGACAAGAATCTTAATCTTTTTTTATCCCAAAAAGTACCCATCGATGCTCGAGGAGCAACAATTAGTAAGTTTGCATAAAGCTTTGGATAAGGAACAACAAATAACAAAAGGCACAAGGTGATTTACCCAAAGCGTATTTGTCCAACGGTTTGCGGGTCTGGCCAGAGCTCTTGCGATCCCGGCGCCAAGTCCGACGAGTGAACAGCGGGTTACGGAGCGATTTCTAGTAAAGACTGGAAGTGTATTGAAGTTATTAAGGGTCTGAATAATCGATGGGAACTCCAATTTATACCGAATTGATTCGAAAACCGAAAGGATTTAATTTGGTCTTTAATGGTCGACGGTTATGGGTCTTGATTGACCATGATTCGGCAGTTACAAGCACTCATAAAGACGCCACTGATTAAAGGCTTCATTAGTTTCAAAGTTTATTAGAATCTAAGCGTTTTAAAATGGGCTAATTATAGTGTTACTGGCTTCCGGTAATGTCTCCGGTAAGTTTACTCGGAGAAGCGACAACAAGTAGTGACTTTTCAATTTTCATGTTCAAATTTTCACTCAAGTCCTTGGTGTATAATACATTTGCAAAATCAATTTTTCTCATTAATTTCTTTATAATATCTCTCATATTAAATTCACTTAATAACTTATTTTACATAAGAAATAATGATTTAATTAGTTAGGTAGGGAATGTTTTATAAAAATAAATAAATAAAAAAAATCCGGGCCGGGTTTCAGAGATCCGTTTTTACGGATGTTACATATTTTAATTCCGTATTTCCTTCCCAAGGATGGGGGTATTTATACATGTATTTTGTAGTTTCCGAAATAATATATTTCTAAGTCTCGCTTTAGAAAATATATACGTAACCTTCTTTGTAAAAAATAATGTATCCCAAAATATACATATTTTCCCCAAAAATAATATATTTCCATTCCTTGTCTCCAAAATAATATTTACCAAAAATATATTCGTAAAAGTGTTTTCCGGAATATTTCATAAGTTACGTTTTAGCGTTTGGTTCCACGATAACAAGCGTGTAACTTAAATATTTATTCCTTGTAATTTTTGGTATTATTTTGGAGTTGTAATTTCATGGTGTTGTTAAGTTATATTATTTTACCCTAAAATAATATAACTAGTTCACAAATCAAACAAATCTTCACACAAGCGTTTTAGTATAAAAAATATATTCTAAATATATATATTTATCCACTTTTATTTACGAAAACCAACCTCCGACACTTTGTATTTTTGTAACAAAACCTATGGCGAAGTTTATTTTCGAAAACCAAAGTTGAAACATATTTGTAAACACTTGTTAGAAAAACAATTTCTAAGTGTTGGGATTTTTAGAAAATTTCGCCATAGTTTCCCCTAAAAAAGGAGGTATCCATGCCATTAAAGCATATCATTTTATTTTTAAAATCATCACAATAATCATCAACAATCAATCTTTAAACAACTTTACATCACCAAGAGCAAAACAAGTGGCATGTGATCGTGCTGCTGAGTAGATGGTCCTTCCCCGGGACGGGGAGGAGGTATGTCCTGGAGAAAAGTGATGAGTAAATCCATGCGGTGGACATCAGATACGTGTGGGTGGAACTGTGGAACATCAACGGGTGTGAAAACAGGTGCAGCAGGGGGAGTGACTGGTAGAACAAAAGGAGGATAGTCATCATCATCCTCAATCCACCCATTATGGGTGTCAGCATATCTAGGATCGACGTGTGTGGCAAAAGGTGCACGGTCAACAACTGGTGGTGCAATGACTGGTGCATCAATAGGAATAGGGTCGTGCACCGGTAAAGGGTCGTGAGCAATGACAGGCTCTGGAGCTATCACAGGCCCTGGATCAACGGGGGCAAGCTAATGATCAGCAGGTATATCAAGGTGCTGATCATCTGGAACAACAGGGACCTCAACAGGCTGCTCCTCGGGTAAAAACTCAACCTCCTTGTCTGAATTGAAATCGTGTGGGAAGTCAGGGATGAACCCCAAACCCAGCTGTGGGACAGGCGCCTCAGACATAGCAGTATCGGTATCGTTGTCTGTGGGGTATCGCTGTAACCCCAGCGCATGGAGAGTAGAAGATGATACTGACTCAAAAGAATCTGGACCGGAAGAATCAGCAGGAACCTCCACATCAGGAACCTCAACGACAGGAACAACAAGGTCATCAACCGGAATATCGTCATCCATCGGGGCCCCACCATCCTGGTCACCCTCCAGGGGACCCTCGATGAATAGATCGATGTCGTCATCAGATAACGTGTCAAGTGGCAGATCCTCAACAGGAACTGCAGCGAGAGGAAGAAGAGCAGGGATCTGAACGAGAGGGAGATCCCCGTCAAAAGATCATCAGCTAAAGGCATGTCGTCTCCAAAGTCCGGTAGGGCAAATGGCTGGAAATCATCCTCGTCAGTACTCATGGTGTCCGATGTATAAACCTCACCCTCGGGGAGAATCTCGTCGTCTGACACTATCACTATAGGATCCAGTGTGTCTGACACTCCGGTATCAGAAGAAGATGACATGGTGTTTGTAACACAACCACACATATGCACATATATCAATATATAATCAAATAAGCATGTAAGTCACAACAATGTAAGCAAGTAATCATCCTAGTCTTCCCCAGTCTATCCCACCCAGTTTCTTAGACTGAACTTCCTAGTCTCTCAGACTAACTCCCTGGCCTCTAAGACCGACTCCCGGTCTCTAAGACTAATTCCCTGGTCTCTAAGACCAACTCCCAGTCTTTAAGACTAATTCCCTGGTCTCTAAGACCAACTCCAAGTCTCTAAGACTAATCCCCTGGTCTCTAAGACCAACTCCCTGGTCTCTAAGACCAATCCTCCCAGTCTCTAAGACTAATTATCCCCAGCCTCAAAAGTTGATCCTCCCTCAGCCTCTAAGACTGAACCTCGCTCAGTCTCTAAGACTGAATTATAAATATAAATTTTGAAATGTGTATTTGTGCCTTTTGTTTGTAAAAATGTTTGTACCCTGGATTTGGACGCTTTGTGTATGCAATGTAAAAATGTTTTCGTGAGAGCCCTGATGATCATAGTCTAGACTCGAGAAAGAACCCTAGTTCGCTATGATCGAGGCTCTGATACCAAGCTGTCACACCCTGACTTTTGCGGAAGCGTGGTTATTGGTGTGACTTCTTAATACCATAGCAGAAATCATGACAATGCTATATGATAAAAATACGAGATGTTCATCCATTAATTAAAGTGAGAAAATACCACAACACCATTGTTTGACAACATCGACACTTAAAATAAGTTACAAACCATGACATGTTTAACTGAGTTCACAAGGACTCAACAAAAGAATTTAAATAAAAACGGGGTTTGGAGACATGTAACCCGTCCAGGAAGAGGTTACACCTCCCAAACCCTATAACCCTGGATGACATCTTTATTTAGTACGCAGCTTGACTAACATGCATCACTTGCCAGATCCGATTAATTCCCTGAAATACATGTAGTTTGAAAAATCAACAAAAGTTGAGCGAGTTCATGTGTAAGTGAGTATGTATAAACCTTTGTAAACAATGTATGTATGTCCCGGTATGATTGCAAACAAGGAAAAGATCACCAATGGTTTGCAAGGCTACTGATATGTGTGACGGTGTAGGAAGACTCAAACCTAGCGAAGTTGTACCGGGCTCCCGGCTGGAAGACATAGTCACCACTATGGGCCGCCCCGGCCTCATGGGTGTGGGCTCGCTACACCCAAATAGATCTATCACTCATGCCCCTCGGTCCTGATACGAGGATTAATGGTCCCAAGTATCCGCCTACCCTATCACATGATCTATGGTTCTTTCCTAGGCTAATCATACCAATAGTATTGTAAGTATCCCTTTGTAACATGTATTTCACCCCCGAAGTAAGTAAACAAAATAGTTTAAAGAAAAGGGGGACATGAACTCACTGTAGTGCGTCTCCTGCTCGTAACTCAAGCTCTGTCAGCTACACGACAACCTACAACGTACTAATGTCTATTAGACGAACGGGTCGTGCCTTTGCTTAGTATGAGGGTTTTTGAGTTACGTTTTCTTGTGTTTCCCAATATTATTCCAAGTATAATTATTTGCTAAAATAATAGTTATTTTAACTTTAAATTATATTTGGTTTTAGAATAATTATTTAACCAATATTTTTGTATTAATACTTCTCAAGTATTTTAATTCCGTATTTCCTTCCCAAGGATGGGGGTATTTATACATGTATTTTATAGTTTCCGAAATAATATATTTCTAAGTCTCGCTTTAGAAAATATATACGTAACCTTCTTTGTCAAAAATAATGTATCCCAAAATATACATATTTTCCCTAAAAATAATATATTTCCATTCCTTGTCTCCAAAATAATATTTACCAAAAATATATTCGTAAAAGTGTTTTCCGGAATATTTCACAAGTTACGTTTTAGCGTTTGGTTCCACGATAACAAGCGTGTAACTTAAATATTTATTCCTTGTAATTTTTGGTATTATTTTGGAGTTGTAATTTCATGGTGTTGTTAAGTTATATTATTTTACCCTAAAATAATATAACTAGTTCACAAATCAAACAAATATTCACACAAGCGTTTTAGTATAAAATATATATTCTAATATATATTTATCCACTTTTATTTACAAAAACCAACCTCCGACACTTTGTATTTTTGTAACAAAACCTATGGCGAAGTTTATTTTCGAAAAACAAAGTTGAAACATATTTGTAAACACTTATTAGAAAAACAATTTCTAAGTGTTGAGATTTTGAGAAAATTTCGCTATAGTTTCCCCTAAAAACGGAGGTGTCCATGCCATTAAAGCATATCATTTTCTTTTTAAAATCATCACAATAATCATCAACAATGAATCTTTTAACAACTTTACATCACCAAGAGCAAAAACTATATGCGTTACATATTAATCATGAACTTGATATATCACAAAAACGCGTAGTAATTTGGTAAGGCGTTTCGTGGCCTTAGTTACCTTCCAAAGTGTATTCACTTCTTTAAAAAATTCTTTTCTTAAAAGAACTAAGTGTTTGCAACTCGTAACATTTTCTACAAAAAATATTCTTTTGAACTCTTCTTGTAAATAAAGTGTTCTTACACTTATTTTATCACCAAAAATGGTGTAAGTGCAAGTAAAGGTCATGATCTTTTTAAAATCGACTCTTGAACTTGGTTTGTTTAGAAAATGTTGGTGCAGTTGTCTGTCGACTACATCTTAGTTCGAGTCTTAGGCTAGGGCTGATTGTATAGTGAACGGAAATTGAGTAATCATGTAATAGATAGGTCCGCTTATAGGTCATATCAGGAGGTCCGCTTATTTGTCACCATATAGGTTCGCTTATCTGTCAAGATGAGAGGTCCGCTTATATGGACATGTCCATATAAGCGAACCCATGTGCCTATATATAGGGGTGTCATATGAGCGATTCGATAGAAGTGTGTGTGCATGTAAAGTTAAAGCCCTGCCAGTTTGTCTCCGGGACTTGTAATTTGTCAGCAAATCAATAAACGAGACGTTAAATAGTGAAATCAAGCTACACGAAGACCGAATCAATGAATTCCGCCTCTGATTCTGTCTAAGCACTCTTCTGATCGACTCGTCAGGTCGTCTAACGATCCTACAAGTGGTATCAGAGCTCAGGAGGAAGAGTTCTTACCGTTTAGCTCGTTTTCACTCAAAAATTTTGATATCTACATCTTCTTTTATCAGTTCAGGGAGTTTTACCGGACAAAATTAGCTCAAAAGTTCACAGATTATGTGATATTGGACATTGATAAACCCCTGAAGTTTTCAGACTGAAATACGGACTAAAAATGGGTGAAAACATGTTCGAAATGAGATCCGCTTGTACGAACAGTCAATAGATTCGCTTATTGGACTGATTCAGTGTCACACCCCCAAAATCCACCTGCGGAGTATCACCGCTTGGGAGCGTGACTGACCAGGATCAAGCCACCAATCATATCGAACATGTAGTTAATGTCAAGTATAATAAATGTAAACCAATTATTCAATACGATTGATGTTCCAACAAAACATAATTTAAGTAGCGGAAGCGTAATAATGATATCCAATGTATGTAAATAGTTCAAGTGTTGTAAGTAAGCATAACATCCACGATCCAATCTCCACAACGACCTGCTCCTCCCTGTGCAAGCTCCATGTATCTAACGACCTGCAAGGCATGTAACAGAGGATCAACAAACTAGTTGAGCGAGTTCACAGTTAACAGTTCAGTAATAGTATAGTGTGAGTAGTAGTGTGTTCGTTCGTTATGTCGTGTATCGTAATAGTTTCCATCGCGGCCTCCCAGGCAGGTATGCGAAGATATTAGGGGGATGTTCATCCCGTATATTCTAGACTAGGTTTACTTGTATCGCGGCCTACCAGGCAGGTGTGCGAAGAATAGTAAATTACAGTTCGCGGCCTTCCAAAGGCAGGTGTGCGAAGTCAGTCATAATATCGCGGCCAACCCTTGGCAGGTGTGCGAAGATCAGTTCAATAAGTGTTACTAGTCTAGTAGTAGTTCTCGCAGTGGAGTATGTACAATAGTTCATCAGATCACATCACTACGTTCCCGTATAGATAAATACCAGTAAATAATCAAATCCCATTCCCACCCTGGGAACCCCATGCCTTGGCTGTGTGAACTCACCTTGGTTTGCTCGGTATGTTATTGCTTCTAGGGTTTGCTAATCGTCTAAGTCCGTTACCCACGACCTAGGATGTATTGCACATGATTCGATGTAAGTATTTTACTTTCAATTATGTTTACAACTCTTTGGTGTTCAACGGTAACATACGGTAACGTATCGCACAGTAACATGCAGTATCATTCATAATAACATGCAGTATCATTCATTAATACGTACCATCATAATCAGACAGTATCACTTAGTCGTATACAATAGTAGACACTAGCATGCAGTAGCAGGTTGTTCCAAATTTGAGCACATATACATCATTCAAGGCTTAACAGATTCTACAACATTTATCATACAACTCAAGACTTCATATGAACATTCACAGGGTCGTGCACTTCTCAAAACTCAGACAAGTATGGGGGGGGGGTCTCCCCTGTTCAAAACTCGGATAACACATGATATATCATACAATAAACTCGGCCCATCATGTCACGCACACAAACTCGGACCTTGTGATTTAAATGATCGGACCAACATTACAAAGCCATAAACTCGGACCCTTGAGTCCATTAATTAAACTCGGACCAACAAAGGCCCAAACAAAGTCGGACATCCACAAATTTTATAATAAACTCGGACAAGGGGTCCCCCTTTAAACTCGGACTACCCTTCACATAAACAAATTCGGACCATCTTATTTTCATTAAACTCGGGCAAGAGAAAGGAGGTTAAACTCGGACCCAATGTCATCATATTAAACTCGGACCCATGATTGTGTTAAACAAACTCAGACAAGCAACAACATTTTAATAAAACTCGGACATGATTTTCATTTACTAAATTCGGTCCATGTTAGTATAATCAATAAACTCGGTCCAAAGATAATACATTAAACTCGGTCATATGTTGGTCAATAACCTCGGACATATGTTAAATCAATAAACTCAGACATATGTTTAATCGTTAAACTCAGACTATCTCATGACTAACATATATTATCAAAACTCAGACAATCAAATGGCGATTGAAACAGTTACACGTGAACATTCAACAGTTACGCATACGAACAAACCCTAGTTCTATTCATATTGACGGCATCATCATAATAATCCACCTATGATCATCAATTAATCATTACAAGAACAATATAATCAAGCATACAACTATTCATATTCGTTTCTCAACAATCGGAAATCCTTAAACGCAGAGATATCACATGTGAAACTAGGGTTTTTCATGCATACATAATCAATAATCAAGAATTGATATCAATCCAATAACCAACGAACAATCATTAACAATTACCTTGTGTTGATTCTAGAGGAAGAGAGTAATCAAACTTGTGATGCCTTGCAAATGATTTGGTGATGATTGCTAGGAAGATTAGAGAGTTACAAGTACGTGTTTTGATTTTTGAGAGAGTGATTAGTGAAAAGGGAATTAGGGTTAAGTATAATCAAGTTCACTAATGGCCCTCTACACCCCTAACAAATATATTTTACAATAGTACACCATTTCAAATAGTTTCACAGTTTCACCACTAAGTTTATATATTTACCAATTTCACAAATAACAAACAACTATGCACAATCCAATAATCAAAACATATATAATCCCATGGAAATCAATTGTGCAAATACACGACTAATCAATACATGAACGTGCAATAAATGCGAAACAGAAATCTTGGAAATTCGAGTTGTCACATTATCCCCAACTTGAAAGAAATTTCGTCCCGAAATTTGGTACGCACTTACTGAGGAAGCTAGGTAAGTTATATCGTTCACTGGTTTTCCTGGGGTGTCACATCATCCCCCCGTTGATTTGGAATTTCGTCCCGAAATTCAGTAGTAGTAGCTTCAGCCTCAGTAGTGGTTGCATTGGTTTCGAATAACTGGGGTACCTTTCTGTCGTCTGATCTTCGCGTTCCCAGGTGTACTCTGGGCCACGTCGGGAGTTCCAACGAACTCGAACAAGAGAGATTCTCTTGTGTTTGAGGACCTTCACATCCCGGTCCGTGATTTCTACAGGCTCCTCGACGAACTGCAACCGCTCGTCGATAGTGAGTTCCTTAAAAGGAACTATGAGGATCTCATCTGATAGGCACTTCTTCAGATTCGATACGTGAAATACATTGTGAACTGCACCGAGTTCAGCTGGTAGGTTCAGTCTGTAGGCTACAGGGCCTATTCTATCAGTGATTTCGAACGGTCCAACATACCGTGGATTGAGTTTGCCTCGTTTACCAAGTCGAACCACACCCTTCCAGGGTGAGACTTTAAGTAAAACCCGGTCCCCGACCTGAAATTCCAATGGCCTCTTACGCTTATCCGCATAGGCTTTCTGACGGTCGCGTGCTGCCGCCATGCGTTGTCGTATCTGTGCGATCTTTTCTGTGGCGTCCACTACAATCTCTGGACCCGTAATCTGGCTATCCCCCACCTCTGCCCAACAGAGAGGTGACCGGCATTTACGTCCGTACAATGCCTCGAATGGAGCGGCTTGGATGCTGGTGTGGTAACTGTTATTGTATGAAAACTCCACTAAAGGGAGATGCTTTTCCCAGCCGTTGCCGAAATCGATAACACACGCTCGAAGCATGTCTTCTAAAGTTTGAATCGTGCGCTCAGACTGCCCATCCGTCTGAGAGTGATATGCTGTGCTCATGTCTAAACGAGAGCCAAACGCTTTGTGCATCGCTTGCCATAGCTCTGACGTGAATCGTGCATCCCGATCCGAAATGATGGAGGTGGGCACCCCGTGCCTCGAAACAACTTCTTTAAGATAAACGTCTGCGAGAGTGGAGAACTTATCCGTTTCCTTTATAGCCAGGAAGTGTGCAGACTTGGTGAGTCGATCCACGATCACCCATATGGTATCATTTCCACGCTGAGATCTTGGTAGGCCTGTAACAAAATCCATGGAAATTTCTTCCCATTTCCATTGCGGTATCGTGGGTTGCTGAAGTAGGCCCGCTGGTTTCTGGTATTTCACCTTGACTCTCGCACAGGTCAAGCACTTGCCAACGTAAGTAGCGATGTGGGCCTTCATGCTAGGCCACCAGTATGCTGTTTTGAGATCGTGGTACATCTTATCCGACCCTGGATGTACCGAGTAGCGGGACTTGTGAGCTTCGTCCATTACCAGCTCGTGTAATCCGCCAAAAAGTGGGACCCAAATACGCCCCGTTACATAGTAGGCGCCGTCTTCCTTTTGTTCCATTTGTTGCCTTGAACCGCGTAGGGCTTCAGCCATGACGTTTTCGGGTTTTAATGCTTCTATCTGAGCAGTTCGTATCTGTGCAGGAAGACTGGATTGGATAGTAAGCTGTAGCGCTCGGACGCGCTTAGGTAAGGTGTCCTTTCGACTGAGGGCGTCGGCCACAACATTGGCCTTGCCTGGATGATACTTAATGGCGCATTTGCAATCGTTCAGAAGTTCAACCCATCTTCGTTGACGCATGTTCAAATCCTTTTGCTTAAGAATATGCTCGAGACTCCTGTGATCGGTGTAAATGGTGCACCTGGTACCGTACAGGTAGTGTCGCCATATCTTAAGCGCGAAAACAACAGCTCTCAGCTCTATATCGTGCGTCGTGTAGTTCCGTTCATGAATCTTGAGTTGTCGCGAAGCGTAAGCAATTAACCTTAACCCGTTGCATCAACACACAACCAAGACCCTGTATCGATGCGTCACAATAAACCACGAAGTCATCTGTGCCCTCCGGCAATGAGAGAATAGGTGCACTGCAAAGCCTATCCTTTAGGTACTGAAAAGCGGTCTCTTGGGAATCTCCCCAACGGTAGGTGACACCTTTCTGTGTCAGCATAGTAAGCGGCTGCGCGATCTTGGAGAAGTCTTTGATAAACCGCCTGTAGTATCCTGCCAAACCCAAGGATTGGCGTATTTCTGTTGGTGTACGCGGTGCTGGCCAATCCCTGATCGAATCTACCTTGGATGGATCGACATGGATCCCATCCCTGTTCACCACATGGCCTAAGAAGTGGACTTCATGAAGCCAGAAGTCGCATTTTGAAAACTTTGCGTACAGTTGCTCCTTTCGAAGAAGTTCCAAGATAAGACGTAAGTGCTGCTCGTGATCCTCCTGACCCTTGGAGTAGATCAGAATGCCATCGATGAAGACAATGACGAACTTGTCAAGATAGGGTTTGCACACCCTGTTCATAAGGTCCATAAATACGGCAGGTGCGCTCAATAATATCAAACCATCCATCATATCAAACATAAAGTATAGTAGTTAAATTAGTTCATAAAACCCAACACGATTAATGTTCAAACCAAACTTTGTTTGAGTAGCGTAAACATAATAATGAAAACCCAAGATAAGTTATAAGTTCAATTAGCGTTCATTGCGTCTCCTCCTCCTAACACGAAAACTCGACCTCTTGCCTCGTTGCCATTGTTGTTGTTGTTTCCCCCGTTGTTGTTGTTGTTCCCGTTGCCCTGGTTATTGTTGTGGTTCTGATTCTGGTTCAACTGAGGGCAATCGCGTTTGTAATGTCCTTCTGCCCCACACTGGAAACATCCCCGGTTTCCACGCTGTGGTTGCTGCTGCTGGTTCTGTGGAGCTGGCGGTGGGAGTTGCTGGTTCTGATTTGCTGGCCGAGAGCTCCTACAATCCTTAGCCTCATGACCCATCTTGAGGCATCTTTGACATTGTTCCCTGCGACATCTTCCACTGTGGTGTTTGTTGCACTTACTACACAGTGGGTGAATTCCCCGATATCCACCCTGCCCCTGACTGCCAGATGATTGCTGACTCGAATTCTGGTAGTCATTTGTCTTGCGCTGCTGAGACTGAACAGAAACTGATCCCTTGCTGGAATCTCCCTCCCATTTCCTCTTGTTGTCACTGGGAGTAGCAGAAGTAGTGACCGCAGTAGTGGTAGCCTTGACACGTTTTGGCAGCCTGTTCTGGTCCACTGCCTGATCTGTAATACGATGAGCAAGGCGCTGAATGGCCTGGATATTATCAAGATTAGCCGATGTCACATGGCTCTGGATCTCTGGCGCTAACCCCTTGAGATACAACTCAATGCGCTTGTATGGAGGGTCCACCATAGTTGGACACAACACAGCCAACTCGTTCGACCTCTTGGTATAAGCCTCGATTTCTGACCCAGTCATTTTCAAGTGATACAGTTCATCTTCCAGCTTGTGAATGTCTTCACGAGTGCAGTATTCCCTTTTGATCAATTCCTTGAAATCATTCCAAGGGGTGGCGTTAGCAGCTGCCAACCCTAGGATCTGTACTTGCGCGTTCCACCAAGTCAACGCGATTCCTTCCAAAGTGCCAGTGGCGTACTTAACCCTGCGAGCCTCAGGGCATTCACACATTTCGAACACAGATTCTAGCTTCTCAAACCAATGGAGGAGTCCCACTGCCCCCTCGGTGCCAATGAATGAGCTTGGACGACAGTCCATGAAGTTCTTGAAAGTGCAGACAGGCTGCTGCGCGTGTTGACCTATTGTGTACGAATAGGACAAGGTTAAATACGAGAGTTAATGTAGGATCTAAAGATCCTAGTGTGTGTCTATACTGCAGGGTATACTACCTGCTTGAGCAGCTGCAAGTGCCGCAGCAACTTGAGCTTGAACGAGAGCCTCTAGCTGGGCTTGAGTCATGTTGATACGTCCGGCCATTGATCTTCACATCAAAGGCATCATAAGTGAGAAAGGTTCGCGAATAGTGCGATGACAGAAGAGTGTAAGCACGTATGTGTTCTCAAGCAATAACAAGTTGTGAGCAAAGTAATGTAAGCATACTACGAGCAAAGTTCTATGCAATTCTAGCAAGCAGGTAATAAACATAAACCTTATTACCTAGGATGTCGAGTCTTGCACGTGGAGCGAAGCGTCGTTGTGGATCGTTGAGAGCACTGTTCTGGTTATAGTCTGGTTTTAATAAAAACGTTTTCCCATATTAAAACCGAGTTCTCTATAACCAATGGCTCTGATACCAATCTGTCACACCCCCAAAATCCACCTGCGGAGTATCACCGCTTGGGAGCGTGACTGACCAGGATCAAGCCACCAATCATATCGAACATGTATGTGACAACTCGAGTTTCTGACTTTCACTTTCGCATTAAATGCGCGTTGACTTTGACTGTTTAGTTGTTTGGATTGTGGACTTGAAATTGTACGCGATGTATTTTAATGAAACGTATTGTCGTTTTGTCATATGTGATTACTTGCTGTGGTAGAATATAATATTAGATTTATTATTAAAAACACTTAGTCTAGATCACGAAGCATGGCACACAGTTCGAAGGATCTCGAAACATATCCTTCGACTCGAAGGATCAGCTTCCGGTTCGAAGGATCTCGAAACATATCCTTCGACCAAAGACTCCATCCTTCGACATCTTTCGGCCCAGCCTTTCTAATGGGCTTGGCCCATTTCTGTAATACGTTTAAATACGTGATGCATGTAACCGGCAGTTAGTTTCTAAAAACCCTAATACCTTTCCCTCTCTCTCGAAGTCTTGGAGTCGGCTGAAAGTTCTTGTGCACCCGAAACCCCACTAGTTTCAATCCCCTAATCCGGTTAGTGTTTCACTATCATCGTTGATGACATGATGTTATTATTATTACATGCTTTGATTAAGAACGACTCGAATTGATTGTATGTTGAATGATAGGAATCGTATAAAGATGATCTTGTAGTTGTATGGCATGATAATAAGTTTAAATCGATTCAATGGTGCTTGTTATGTTACTGTGACGATGTATGCTCCGGATTGATAACTTGTTGATATATTAGTGAAATCGGGTTATTATGAAATCAGTTTACATGAGGTTGTTATGTCTTGATAGTAATCCGAATGAATATGGTTATTGTTCATGATTTCGGTTAGGGTTCTTGAGATTGAATATATGAAATGTGCTTGTTAATGATGATGACGGCTGTAGATGATTAGGGTTTCTGTTTCTGTAATTGACTGCATGATATCCGTAACTGATTGTGATCAAACGTAACTGTTAATTGTCGAAAGATATTGCTACTCGAAACATAGTTGTGGTCGAAAGATGCTTGTTAGTCGAACCATAGTAGTGTTGACCGAAGGATAGCTTTGACCGAACCATAGGAGCATTGACCGAAGGATAGCATTGACCGAAACATAATTAAGTTGACCGAAAGATGACAGTTGGTCGAAAGATGGCATTGGTTCGAAACATAACTTTCGGTCCGAAGGATAACTGTGATAACTGTGTATCGAAAGATCACTAATGTACCGAAAGATAAGGGTGGATCGAAAGATATATAATTATGAACATATTTTAATGTTGGAATGTATGTTTGATTGATTTGGCATGCCATGATTAGTGATGAATGTTAACATTGGTATTCGTGTACACTAGCTGATGGTTTGATGTGAAACAATACGTGTTGTGCCGATATGCAAACTGACTGTTATGTGAACATTAAATTGCACGCGTATCATTGCGAACATGAACTGATTTGTTATACGTGCATACAATAGGACGTGATTAATTACTTGTGAGTGCATAACCTAGCATACCGAGCAAACCAAGGTGAGTTCACACAGCCAAGGCATGGGTTCCCAGGGTGGGAATGGGTTGGATGATTACTTGTGCATACTTTGATACTGTAACGAACGATTAAACTGTTGATGCTTACGAACTACTCAACTGCCTTCGCACCCACCCTGGTCGGTAAAGACTATGGTCGCGGACGAACTGATGAACTGCCTTCGCACACACCCTGGTCGGTAAAGACTATGGTCGCGAACTAACGAACATAATTTTCGCACACATGCCTGTGAGGCCGCGATGGAACTGATACGATACGAAACTTAATTGAACAAACGCACTATTACCCAAACTAAACTATAAACTGTGAACTCGCTCAACTAGTTTGTTGATTATCTGCTGCATGCCTTGCAGGACCTTAGGTACATAATGGAGCTTGCACACGGAGGAGCTGGTCGTTGTGGGGCTTGGATCTTGATTATTTTATTGAACACTTTTGATATTTGATACTTAATTGCTATGGGTTTTACAATAATACGCTTCCGCTAAACAATGACAACTTACTTATGTTTTGGAAACACCTTTCATATGGAAATGGTTTGGATTATATTGCATTTACTTTTATTTTATACAATGTTCTGTATGATTGGTGGCTTGATCCTGGTCAGTCACGCTCCCAAGCGGTGATACTCCGCAGGTGGATTTTGGGGGTGTGACAGATTGGTATCAGAGCCATTGGTTATAGAGAACTTGGTTTTAATATGTGAAAAACGTTTTTATTAAAACCAGACTATAACCAGAACAGTGCTCTCAACGATCCACAACGACGCTTCGCTCCACGTGCAAGACTCAACTTCCTAGGTAATAAGGTTTATGTTTATTGCCTACATGCTAGAATTTGCATAGAACTTTGCTCATAGTATGCTTACATTACTTGCTCACAACTTGTCATTGCATGAGAATACTTATGTGCTTACACTCTTCTGTCATCGCACTATTCGCGAACCTTTCTCACTTATGTTGCCTTTGATGTGAAGATCAATGGCCGCACGAATTACCATGACTCAAGCCCAGCTAGAGGCTCTCGTTGCTGCGGCAGTTGCAGCCGCCCAAGCAGGTAGTGTGCCCTGCAGTATAAACACTAGGATCTTTAGATCCTACATTAATTCTCGTACTTAACTTTGCCCTATTCGTACACAATAGGTCAACCCGCTCAGCAACAACCTGCGTGTACCTTCAAGACTTTCATGGACTGTCGTCCTAGCTCGTTCAGTGGCACGGAGGGGGCAGTCGGACTCCTCCACTGGTTTGAAAAGATCGAGTCGGTTTTCGAAATGTGTGAATGCCCTGAGGCTCGCAGGGTGAAGTTCGCCACTGGCACACTTGAAGGGATTGCGCTCACTTGGTGGAACGCACAAGTGCAGATTTTAGGGTTGGCAGCTGCTAACGCCACACCCTGGAATGAATTCAAAGAACTGATCAAGAGGGAATACTGCACTAGAGAAGACATTCACAAGTTGGAGGATGAGTTGTACAACTTGAAGATGGTGGGTTCAGAGATTGAAGCTTACACCAAGAGGTCGAACGAGTTGGCTGTGCTATGTCCAACCATGGTAGACCCACCATACAAGCGAATTGAGTTGTATCTCAAAGGTTTGGCACCAGAAATACAGAGCCACGTTACGTCGGCTAACCTCAACAACATCCAAGAAATTCAGCGCCTCGCTCATCGCATCACAGATCAGGCAGTAGACCAGGGCAAACTGCCAAAACGTGTCGGCGCTACTGCTACAGCTGTTACTTCAGTCACTCCAACAGCTGCTACTTCTGTCACACCCAGCGAGAATAAAAGAAAGTGGGACGGGGATTCCAGCAGGGGATCAGCGTCTGTTCAGTCCCAAACTCAGCAACGTCGCACCAACGATTACCAGAGTCCGAGTCAGCAGTCATCGGGCAGTCAGGGACATAGTGGTTATAAGGGAAATCACCCGTGGTGTAACAGGTGCAACAAACACCACAGTGGAAGATGTCGCAGGAGTCAATGTCAAAGATGCCACAAGATGGGCCATGAGGCCAAAGATTGTAGAAGCGCGCGACCAGTGAATCAGAACCAGCAACTTCCACCGCCAGCTCCACAGAATCAGCAGCAGCAGCCACAGCGTGGAAACCGGGGGTGTTTCCAGTGTGGGGCTGAAGGTCACTACAAACGCGATTGTCCCCAGTTGAACCAGAATCGCAATAACAACAACCAGGGCAACGGGAATAACAACAATCAGGGTAATGGTAACAACAACAATGGGGGAAACAACAACAACAACGGCAATGAAGCTCGTGGTCGTGCTTTTGTGTTGGGTCGAGGAGATGCAGTGAATGATCCCAATGTGGTTATGGGTAAGTTTCTTCTCGACGATATTTACGTTACTGTCTTATTTGATTCGGGTGCTGATACAAGTTATATGTCATTGAAAATGAGTAAATTATTAAAACGTACACCAATACCTTTAGACACTAAACACGTCGTAGAACTAGCAAACGGTAAAAGTGTAGAAGCCGCTCATGTAGTCAAGGGTTGTAGCATTGTTCTAGCGGGTCAGACTTTCACGATTGATCTTATACCCATAGTCTTGGGTAGCTTCGACGTCGTCATCGGCATGGATTGGTTATCTCAACATCACGCAGAGATCTTATGCAAAGAAAAAGTTATTCGTATTCCTCGCTCCAGTCAGGAACCTCTCGAAGTACAAGGTGACAAGAGTGGTGCTGTGGTTGGCATCATTTCATTCTTAAAGGCGCAGAAATGTTTACGAAAGGGACATACTGCCATTCTGGCACATGTCACTGACGCATCAGCAAAGGAAAAGAAGCTGGAGGATATACCAGTTGTGCGTGATTTTCCTCAAGTGTTTCCTGAAGATTTACCTGGTTTACCTCCTCATCGTCAAGTCGAGTTTCAGATTGAGTTAGCTCCTGGAGCAGCACCAATAGCCCGCGCACCGTATCGTTTAGCTCCAACCGAACTGGAAGAACTGTCGAAGCAGCTACAAGAGCTCTTGGAAAAGGGCTTTATTCGTCCAAGCTCTTCGCCTTGGGGAGCTCCAGTGTTATTTGTGAAGAAGAAAGACGGTACGTTCAGGATGTGTATCGACTACCGTGAACTCAACAAGGTGACGGTGAAGAACCGTTATCCTCTTCCACGCATAGATGACTTATTCGACCAGTTGCAAGGGTCGTGTTACTATTCCAAGATCGATTTGAGGTCAGGGTATCATCAGCTGAGAGTCCGGGATGAGGACGTCTCCAAAACTGCTTTCAGAACTCGCTACGGTCACTACGAGTTTCTGGTCATGCCATTCGGGCTTACAAACGCACCTGCAGTCTTCATGGATCTCATGAACAGGGTGTGCAAACCGTATCTCGACAAGTTCGTCATCGTTTTCATCGACGACATTTTGATTTACTCCAAGAGTCAGGAGGAGCACGAACAGCATCTACGTATTATTTTGGAACTTCTTCGAAAAGAGCAACTGTACGCAAAGTTTTCAAAATGCGACTTCTGGCTTCGTGAAGTCCACTTCTTAGGCCATGTGGTGAACAAGGATGGGATTCATGTCGATCCATCCAAGGTTGATTCGATCAGAAACTGGCCAGCACCGCGTACACCGACAGAAATACGCCAATTCTTGGGTTTGGCAGGTTACTACAGGCGATTTATTAAAGACTTCTCCAAGATCGCGCAACCACTCACTATGCTTACACAGAAAGGTGTCGTTTACAGATGGGGTAATACGCAAGAGACCGCTTTCCAGTACTTAAAGGATAGGCTTTGCAGCGCGCCTATTCTCTCACTGCCCGAGGGCACGGATGACTTCGTGGTTTATTGTGACGCATCGATACAGGGGCTTGGTTGTGTATTGATGCAACGTGATAAAGTGATAGCCTACGCTTCTCGGCAACTCAAGGTTCATGAACGGAACTACACGACGCACGATTTAGAGCTGGGAGCTGTTGTTTTCGCGCTTAAGATATGGCGACACTACCTGTACGGTACCAGGTGCACGATTTACACCGATCACAGGAGTCTCGAGCATATCCTTAAGCAAAAGGATTTGAATATGCGTCAACGAAGATGGGTTGAACTTCTGAACGACTACGAATGCGCCATCAAGTATCATCCAGGCAAGGCCAATGTTGTGGCTGATGCCCTCAGCCGGAAAGACACTCTACCTAAGCGCGTGCGAGCGCTACAGCTTACCATTCAGTCCAGTCTTCCTGCACAGATACGAGCTGCTCAGTTAGAAGCACTGAAACCCGAAAACGTCAAGGCTGAAGCCTTGCGCGGTTCGAGGCAACAAATGGAACAAAAGGAAGACGGCGCCTACTATGTAACGGGGCGTATTTGGGTCCCACTTTATGGCGGCTTACGCGAACTTGTGATGGATGAAGCGCACAAGTCTCGCTACTCGGTACATCCAGGGTCGGATAAGATGTACCACGATATCAGAACAACTTATTGGTGGCCAAACATGAAAGCTCTTATCGCAACTTACGTCGGCAAGTGTTTAACTTGTGCAAGGGTTAAAAGCGAGTACCAGAAACCATCAGGCCTGCTTCAGCAGCCTAAGATACCGCAATGGAAATGGGAAGAAATCTCCATGGATTTTGTTACGGGCTTACCTAGATCCCAGCGTGGGAATGACACTATTTGGGTGATCGTTGATCGGCTCACAAAGTCTGCTCACTTCTTGGCTATCAAAGAAACGGATAAGTTTTCTACCCTAGCAGACATCTACATGAAAGAAGTTGTTTCGAGGCACGGAGTGCCCACTTCTATTATTTCGGATCGCGATGCACGATTCACGTCAGAGCTTTGGCAAGCGATGCACAAATCTTTCGGCTCACGATTAGACATGAGCACAGCATACCATCCTCAGACGGATGGGCAGTCTGAGCGAACTATCCAAACTTTAGAAGACATGCTTCGAGCGTGTGTTATCGATTTCGGCAACGGCTGGGAAAAGCACCTCCCTTTAGTGGAGTTTTCATACAATAACAGTTACCATACCAGCATTCAAGCCGCTCCATTTGAGGCATTGTACGGACGTAAATGCCGGTCACCTCTCTGTTGGGCAGAGGTGGGGGATAGTCAAATTACGGGTCCAGAGATTGTAGTGGACGCCACAGAAAAGATAGCACAGATACGACAACGCATGGCGGCAGCACGCGACCGTCAGAAAGCCTACGCGGACAAGCGTAGAAAACCATTGGAATTTGAGGTCGGGGACCGGGTTTTATTGAAAGTTTCACCCTGGAAGGGTGTGGTACGTTTTGGCAAACGGGGCAAACTAAATCCGCGGTACGTCGGACCATTCGAAATTACAGAAAAGATTGGCAAGGTAGCCTACAAGTTGAACCTACCAGCTGAACTCGGTGCAGTTCACAATGTATTCCACGTGTCGAATCTGAAGAAATGCCTATCAGATGAAAACCTCATCATTCCTTTTAAGGAACTCACTATCGACGAGCGGTTGCAGTTCGTCGAGGAACCAGTTGAAATCACGGACCGGGATGTTAAGGTCCTCAAACACAAGAGAATCCCTCTTGTTCGAGTTCGTTGGAACTCCCAGCGTGGTCCAGAGTATACCTGGGAACGCGAAGATCAGATGAAAGAAAAGTACCCCCAGCTATTCGAAACCAATGCATCCACTTCTGAGGCTGAAGCTACTACTACTGAATTTCGGGACGAAATTCCAAATCAACGGGGGGATGATGTGACACCCCAGGAAAAACCAGTGAACGATGTAACTTGCCTAGCTTCCTCAGTGAGTGCGTACCAAATTTCGGGACGAAATTTCTTTTAAGTTGGGGATAATGTGACAACTCGAGTTTCTGACTTTCACTTTCGCATTAAATGCGCGTTGACTTTGACTGTTTAGTTGTTTGGATTGTGGACTTGAAATTGTACGCGATGTATTTTAATGAAACGTATTGTCGTTTTGTCATATGTGATTACTTGCTGTGGTAGAATATAATATTAGATTTATTATTAAAAACACTTAGTCTAGATCACGAAGCATGGCACACAGTTCGAAGGATCTCGAAACATATCCTTCGACTCGAAGGATCAGCTTCCGGTTCGAAGGATCTCGAAACATATCCTTCGACCAAAGACTCCATCCTTCGACATCTTTCGGCCCAGCCTTTCTAATGGGCTTGGCCCATTTCTGTAATACGTTTAAATACGTGATGCATGTAACCGGCAGTTAGTTTCTAAAAACCCTAATACCTTTCCCTCTCTCTCGAAGTCTTGGAGTCGGCTGAAAGTTCTTGTGCACCCGAAACCCCACTAGTTTCAATCCCCTAATCCGGTTAGTGTTTCACTATCATCGTTGATGACATGATGTTATTATTATTACATGCTTTGATTAAGAACGACTCGAATTGATTGTATGTTGAATGATAGGAATCGTATAAAGATGATCTTGTAGTTGTATGGCATGATAATAAGTTTAAATCGATTCAATGGTGCTTGTTATGTTACTGTGACGATGTATGCTCCGGATTGATAACTTGTTGATATATTAGTGAAATCGGGTTATTATGAAATCAGTTTACATGAGGTTGTTATGTCTTGATAGTAATCCGAATGAATATGGTTATTGTTCATGATTTCGGTTAGGGTTCTTGAGATTGAATATATGAAATGTGCTTGTTAATGATGATGACGGCTGTAGATGATTAGGGTTTCTGTTTCTGTAATTGACTGCATGATATCCGTAACTGATTGTGATCAAACGTAACTGTTAATTGTCGAAAGATATTGCTACTCGAAACATAGTTGTGGTCGAAAGATGCTTGTTAGTCGAACCATAGTAGTGTTGACCGAAGGATAGCTTTGACCGAACCATAGGAGCATTGACCGAAGGATAGCATTGACCGAAACATAATTAAGTTGACCGAAAGATGACAGTTGGTCGAAAGATGGCATTGGTTCGAAACATAACTTTCGGTCCGAAGGATAACTGTGATAACTGTGTATCGAAAGATCACTAATGTACCGAAAGATAAGGGTGGATCGAAAGATATATAATTATGAACATATTTTAATGTTGGAATGTATGTTTGATTGATTTGGCATGCCATGATTAGTGATGAATGTTAACATTGGTATTCGTGTACACTAGCTGATGGTTTGATGTGAAACAATACGTGTTGTGCCGATATGCAAACTGACTGTTATGTGAACATTAAATTGCACGCGTATCATTGCGAACATGAACTGATTTGTTATACGTGCATACAATAGGACGTGATTAATTACTTGTGAGTGCATAACCTAGCATACCGAGCAAACCAAGGTGAGTTCACACAGCCAAGGCATGGGTTCCCAGGGTGGGAATGGGTTGGATGATTACTTGTGCATACTTTGATACTGTAACGAACGATTAAACTGTTGATGCTTACGAACTACTCAACTGCCTTCGCACCCACCCTGGTCGGTAAAGACTATGGTCGCGGACGAACTGATGAACTGCCTTCGCACACACCCTGGTCGGTAAAGACTATGGTCGCGAACTAACGAACATAATTTTCGCACACATGCCTGTGAGGCCGCGATGGAACTGATACGATACGAAACTTAATTGAACAAACGCACTATTACCCAAACTAAACTATAAACTGTGAACTCGCTCAACTAGTTTGTTGATTATCTGCTGCATGCCTTGCAGGACCTTAGGTACATAATGGAGCTTGCACACGGAGGAGCTGGTCGTTGTGGGGCTTGGATCTTGATTATTTTATTGAACACTTTTGATATTTGATACTTAATTGCTATGGGTTTTACAATAATACGCTTCCGCTAAACAATGACAACTTACTTATGTTTTGGAAACACCTTTCATATGGAAATGGTTTGGATTATATTGCATTTACTTTTATTTTATACAATGTTCTGTATGATTGGTGGCTTGATCCTGGTCAGTCACGCTCCCAAGCGGTGATACTCCGCAGGTGGATTTTGGGGGTGTGACAATGTAGTTAATGTCAAGTATAATAAATGTAAACCAATTATTCAATACGATTGATGTTCCAACAAAACATAATTTAAGTAGCGGAAGCGTAATAATGATATCCAATGTATGTAAATAGTTCAAGTGTTGTAAGTAAGCATAACATCCACGATCCAATCTCCACAACGACCTGTTCCTCCCTGTGCAAGCTCCATGTATCTAACGACCTGCAAGGCATGTAACAGAGGATCAACAAACTAGTTGAGCGAGTTAACAGTTCAGTAATAGTATAGTGTGAGTAGTAGTGTGTTCGTTCGTTATGTCGTGTATCGTAATAGTTTCCATCGCGGCCTCCCAGGCAGGTATGCGAAGATATTAGGGGGATGTTCATCCCGTATATTCTAGACTAGGTTTACTTGTATCGCGGCCTACCAGGCAGGTGTGCGAAGAATAGTAAATTACAGTTCGCGGCCTTCCAAAGGCAGGTGTGCGAAGTCAGTCATAATATCGCGGCCAACCCTTGGCAGGTGTGCGAAGATCAGTTCAATAAGTGTTACTAGTCTAGTAGTAGTTCTCGCAGTGGAGTATGTACAATAGTTCATCAGATCACATCACTACGTTCCCGTATAGATAAGTACCAGTAAGTAATCAAATCCCATTCCCACCCTGGGAACCCCATGCCTTGGCTGTGTGAACTCACCTTGGTTTGCTCGGTATGTTATTGCTTCTAGGGTTTGCTAATCGTCTAAGTCCGTTACCCACGACCTAGGATGTATTGCACATGATTCGATGTAAGTATTTTACGTTCAATTATGTTTACAACTCTTTGGTGTTCAACGGTAACATACGGTAACGTATCGCACAGTAACATGCAGTATCATTCATAATAACATGCAGTATCATTCATTAATACGTACCATCATAATCAGACAGTATCACTTAGTCGTATACAATAGTAGACACTAGCATGCAGTAGCAGGTTGTTCCAAATTTGAGCACATATATATCATTCAAGGCTTAACAGATTCTACAACATTTATCATACAACTCAAGACTTCATATGAACATTCACAGGGTCGTGCACTTCTCAAAACTCAGACAAATATGGGGGGGTCTCCCCTGTTCAAAACTCGGATAACACATGATATATCATACAATAAACTCGGCCCATCATGTCACACACACAAACTCGGACCTTGTGATTTAAATGATCGGACCAACATTACAAAGCCATAAACTCGGACCCTTGAGTCCATTAATTAAACTCGGACCAACAAAGGCCCAAACAAAGTCGGACATCCACAAATTTTATAATAAACTCGGACAAGGGGTCCCCCTTTAAACTCGGACTACCCTTCACATAAACAAATTCGGACCATCTTATTTTCATTAAACTCGGGCAAGAGAAAGGAGGTTAAACTCGGACCCATGATTGTGTTAAACAAACTCAGACAAGCAACAACATTTTAATAAAACTCGGACATGATTTTCATTTACTAAATTCGGTCCATGTTAGTATAATCAATAAACTCAGTCCAAAGATAATACATTAAACTCGGTCATATGTTGGTCAATAACCTCGGACATATGTTAAATCAATAAACTCAGACATATGTTTAATCGTTAAACTCAGACTATCTCATGACTAACATATATTATCAAAACTCAGACAATCAAATGGCGATTGAAACAGTTACACATGAACATTCAACAGTTACGCGTACGAACAAACCCTAGTTCTATTCATATTGACGGCATCATCATAATAATCCACCTATGATCATCAATTAATCATTACAAGAACAATATAATCAAGCATACAACTATTCATATTCGTTTCTCAACAATCGGAAATCCTTAAACGCAGAGATATCACATGTGAAACTAGGGTTTTTCATGCATACATAATCAATAATCAAGAATTGATATCAATCCAATAACCAACGAACAATCATTAACAATTACCTTGTGTTGATTCTAGAGGAAGAGAGTAATCAAACTTGTGATGCCTTGCAAATGATTTGGTGATGATTGCTAGAAAGATTAGAGAGTTACAAGTACGTGTTTTGATTTTTGAGAGAGTGATTAGTGAAAAGGGAATTAGGGTTAAGTATAATCAAGTTCACTAATGGCCCTCTACACCCCTAACAAATATATTTTACAATAGTACACCATTTCAAATAGTTTCACAGTTTCACCACTAAGTTTATATATTTACCAATTTCACAAATAACAAACAACTATGCACAATCCAATAATCAAAACATATATAATCCCATGGAAATCAATTGTGCAAATACACGACTAATCAATACATGAACGTGCAATAAATGCGAAACAGAAATCTTGGAAATTCGAGTTGTCACATTCAGGTTCGCTTTTTGAACATATTGTTAGCAGGTTCGCTCCAAATTTCAGTAAATATCCGCTCCAAACTGCATTTTAGGTTTGCTTTTTGAGCAAACAGGTTCGCTTTTGGGTTCATTTAAGTGGTTCGCTCATTGGGTTGTTATCAGATTCACTCATAGAACTGTTTCTGGTTCGCTCTTAGGATTGTAATCAGGTTCGCTCTTGAGATTGTTTTCTGGTTCGCTCAAAGTGATTAATGGTTCGCTTATTGGGCATTGGTCTGGTTCGCTCATAGTTGTTGATCTGGTCCGCTCATTGGACTAATTGTGTTTCGCTTTTTGAACATAAGTTGGTCCGCTTTTGTTGATTTGACTAGATTCGCTTCTGTGAACAATAAAGACATGTCGGGATTTTTGTTGACAGATGGACAAAATGTTTGATGAAGAAGAGAATAAGTTTGTTGAAAGTTTAAATAGATTTGGAAGGCATCGTACAAGTCTGTATGATCATGATGATAAGAGGATTTGGATTCTTAGACTTGAAAACTTTGCTTGTCAACAGAATGAAAGCTTGAAAGAGATGGAAAAAAGATTTGATTACTTGATGGACAAGTTAAAATCGTTTGGAATAAATTTGACAGATACTGAAAAGATATCAAAGTTGGAAGCTGCTTTATCTGCCGAATGGGATGATGTTCTAAAGAAATTAAAACAAAAGCCTAAATTCTCGAAATTACATCCATCTGATTTCATCAGTAAACTTCAAAAGCGTCATTATGAAAATTTTGAAAAGAAGAAAATATTGATGAATAAAATCAAAGAGAATCTAAATAAACTGAATCTGGGAAATCTGGATAAAATCAATTTGGATGTAATTACTGAGATTAATAAAAGAATTTGTATATGTTTTGGTGCAAAACAAAACATGAAGTATGATTATAAAAGAGGATGTTATATTGATGAAAATTTAAAACCTCTTGACTTTGTTAAAATTGTTTGTGTAGGAACATACAAGGCAGAAATAAATGAAACGTCAATGACTGAAGAATCTGTGAAGAATGAAGTTTCAAATTCTGCATCAGTGTGCTCCAAATGTGATAGCTTCAAGACTGAGAATGACAAACTCTTGAAAGATGCGGAAAGTTTGACATTGAAAGTTAAGAAGTTGGAAGACGAGAAGCAAGCTGGTATTAAACAGATTCTTATGTTGCAGGAAAATTGTGAGAAACTGAAAGCTGAAAATGATAAACTGTTGGATGGTTTGAACAGTTTAAAATCTGAAAACAAGTTTTTGAAAAAAAAAAGAAAAAGAGTTTGAAAGCAACAAGAAATCCTCAAAAAATGAAGATTTCTGGATAAAATTGGAGAACAAAAATCTGAAAGCTAATGAGACAAAATTTCAAGAACAGATAAAAGTTCTGGAAAATGAAAAATCTGTTCTTGAAAATTTGAAAAATGAGAATGAAAATTCAATCAAGTCTCATCTTGAAAGAATATCTCAGTTTGAAAAAGAAGCTGAGAATTCCAGAAGCAAGATTGATGAACTTGAGAAGAAATTGATAGGTTTTGTGACTGCATCAGACAGTGTGAATTTTCCTTGTCCAAAACCGATCAATTCTGTTCCAATAAGTGATGATGTCATAAACTTTGACAATGTCAAAGTTGAAGATTGTGATGAGAAATCTGATGATGAAAATGAAAAAATTGAAAAACAAAAATTGTTTTTGAGATTAAAAGAAAAATTTCAGAAAACTGTTCTACAATCGACTGAAAAGGGAGAATGCTCTAAGCAAAAACCTTTGAAGAAGAAAGTGGAACAGAAACAAAAAATTAAAACTGAGAAAATTGTACAAAAAGAAAATAAAAGCTCATGAGATCGATCATCCAATCGCATCCAAAAAGCACAAAAATTGAAAAATGAAAACTCAAAAATTGTTGGTAATAAGTGGTGCAGGTCGGACCACAGTGCTCAAAAGCCAAATCCAGCAAACATGAGGAAGGAATATCACCAAGCCAGACAATGCTATGATCTGAGCGTTTGGTGTAAAGGTGGTATACGGTACGATAACAGAGTGTGTTACCAATGCGGTTATCAAGGACACATTGCTGTTAACTGCCAGAGAAGAAATTTTGAGACGAGAAGATGCTTTAACTGCCAAATCAAAGGTCACATTGCCAGAGAATGCCCAAGGAAATCGAATGACAGATTGAGGGTTAATTCTCAGAGAGTGGCAAAGGTTCCAGTCAAAGTCAAGCCTCATGAACAGAAGGTTCTGAAACCTAAAGTTCAAGATCAGACAAGTCAAGAAAAGAAAGTTAAACTTTCACAGGGGCAAAAAGACAGACTGAGGAAGAAGAGAAAGAAGGCTAGAGAGTATTTGGAGAAGATTTTGTCCTCGGGTTCATCAGTTGGAAAGAATAAGAGTTCTGATGAATCAACTTCATCGGCTGCAAAGTCAAGCAAGATGAATTCATCAGATACTAATCTGAGGACAAAAGAGGAAAAGAAGAAGAAGATGAAAGGTGTCGGCGATGAATCTGGTTCATCTAAATCAGACAAGCCACACTCAGGCAATGATTCTGGTTCGTCAAAGCCAGAGGAGCCATTGGTTGAGGTAAAAAAGGAGAATTCAGATTTAACAATGGATGATGCAAATTTTCCACCATTGTTGAATAAGAATTTGAAATCACCCAAGGACCGTCAGGCTTGGGTGAATCTATTCAAATAGAAAAACCTGACTTGCCGGAGTTCCCAGGTTGGTAAGCGTGGAACATGAATCGGCATATTTCTTGAGAAATTTCACTTTGGTGATTTTTCACCTCAAATGTGGTAAATCAGGGACATTATGTTGTACTTGATTTTCTACAAATGTTGTTTGGGTTTTGAAACTGAAATTGTAAAATCTGTCATGCGTGTGTAGAAAACAATGTGATGAGTAACCCCGAGTTTATGAAACGTCACACAAACTAATTTTTCTGGAAAAACCATTTTGATTAAAATAAATTTAAGTGTTTTGAGATCATAATGGGAAAATAGTTTGTTGAGAGGGGGAGTTCTGATTGTTTACACCTGGTGGATGGAGAATTGAAGTGATTCTCATCATGTTGTCAAGCTTTGTATAGTTTGTTTCAAATTTTCCCAGAAAATCAAAATTGAAACATATTTTGATTTTAGGGGGAGTAAAATTTTAAAAAAATTAGAAAATTTGAAAATGTCAAAAACATTGAAAATGAAAAATGAGTTTTGGTGCAAATAGGGGAAATGATAGTACATCAGCTAGACTGGCACAGTACGCTAAAGATTTGTAGTGATTAAAATGCAATTAAGCAGTCTCGCTAAAGATGTGCCGGTAGGTTTTCACAGAATTAGTAGATCAATTTGGGATATAAACATAAATTTCACTTGCGTCTACATGGGGAACACCTCCAGGATATATAGGTAACCCCTGAAATCCTGTTTGAAGGGTCCCGTATTCTGAAATAATAGGTCTTTATGCTCAGTGATATTTGGGGTATTATCCCGGGACTTCTGCTGTATGGAAGTACTGACCTAGTCCCCGGATAATACTTTCTGCAAAAAGCTTTGAAATACAAGCTCGCCCTCAGCAATTTGATTAAACAATAAAATTGATAATCTTTGCTGTTGAAAATAAAAGATCCTCTAAAGGGGACCCACCAAAAGTCGAAGCCGTCATCTCTCTGCGTATACGGAAGTATCAACCTGAGCTCTCACGGCCCTCGCACATTACCCCTTAACAGATATCAGCTGTGGTATACTCACCTGTAAGACTGAATACTGGGGTCTGGATACGGGAGTATATACTGAGGTGGGACACATGTAGATGTTCAAGTTCTAAAAACACTAAATCTGTATCCCGAACGAGTTGAACATTTTGTGAGAATTTAAGTGGATCAGAATATCGGCAATCTACGCGAATTGTTTAAAAGCTTAAAATGAAATAACAGCTTAACGGTGCTAGTGTTTAGTCAGCAGTTGATATGATCCTCTTACACGAACTCACAAAAATATGTTTGTATATATTTCATTTCTGCATTTTAATTGATGTTATTGCATTTGTGTTTCATATTTGAAAAATTCAAAAAGATTTTCGACAACTGATGTTGGAGAGTTGAAATTCAAAATTTCAAAGGCTAAACAAGATGAACAGTTGGTTTGGTTAAAGTGATTTGAAATGGTTAATCAAGATTTTGGAAAGTTTAATAAATTGGTAAATGTGAAAATTCTTGAATATTCTTAAATGATTAGTTGATTCATTAAGATTGAATCACAATTGTGTTTGTTTGTGATAGATTGTTTGAGTTATGGAGGTTTCTGATCCTGTTGCTACGGAAAGCCAGGAGATACATCAGAACCTGAGAAGAAGTTTAAACTGATAAAGCCAGGAGTTGATTTCAATGGTGATAACGATTTTCAGACGGCGATCCCAGCATGATGATAGGGGGAGTCTGATGAAAGTTAGAGCCAGAGAAAGATCCAGGTACTTTATTCCAGGAAGAGTTCCTGAAGAAGACCGATCAAGATTGAAGAGCTGTCAATGTTTGAAGACTCTCACTGAAGATTCCGTCAACATTCAAGGGGGAGTCTGTTGGTGCAGTTGTCTGTCGACTACATCTTAGTTCGAGTCTTAGGCTAGGGCTGATTGTATAGTGAACGGAAATTGAGTAATCATGTAATAGATAGGTCCGCTTATAGGTCATATCAGGAGGTCCGCTTATTTATCATCATATAGGTTTGCTTATTTGTCAAGATGAGAGGTTCGCTTATATGGACATGTCCATATAAGCGAACCCATGTGCCTATATATAGGGGTGTCATATGAGCGATTCGATAGAAGTGTGTGCATGTAAAGGCGAAGCCCTGCCAGTTTGTCTCCGGGACTTGTAATTTGTTAGCAAATCAATAAACGAGACGTTAAATAGTGAAATCAAGCTACACGAAGACCGAATCAATAAATTCCGCCTTTGATTCTGTCTAAGCACTCTTCTGATTGACTCGTCAGGTCGTCTAACGATCCTACAGAAAAGTCTTCTATAAATCTCGGATCTACATGATCATCATCCTACTTGTTTTACTATATTTCAAGAAATCATTTTTATTATCAAGTTCATATTTTTATTAGGAGATGATTATTTTATGTAAACACATAATCACCTCCTAATCTTGTTAAATCATGTTTCTAATCATCATTTAACAAGTTCCATATGGTGATTAGCATCACATTACCAAGGAATCAACAAGTAACCATCAACATATACAAAACAACATCATACTAGCATTACTTCATCATATTTCATCTTTATGTAAACTTTATGTTCAAGCTTTTAGTTCATGTTCTTTAGTGTTCTTGTGATAATCAACATACTACATCTTTTAACCATTAAAGTAGAAGTAAACAAGGATAAATCAAGGACTAACAACTAGCTCAAAGGCTAGGGAAGATCACTAGAGAAAAGATGAAGAAAGTGGTGTGTAAAAGCAAGTAAGAGAGCTCCTTGATGATCCACAAGCTTCAAGCTCCAAGAGTTACCTTCTAGCACTTGAATGAAGCTTAAAAATGGAATGATGGTGGTGACAAGGTGGTGGTGGTGGCGGCTATAGAGTGAGTCCAGAGGGAGAGAGAGATGTTGAGGGTGTGGGGCGAAGTTGTGAAGGAATGATGAAGATATGAGTGATCTTGCGCTCCATACTTATAATGATTTCATTCTAATATTTTGTCCAAGATCACAAGCAAAGATCAAATAAAATATAGTGATCAAATCTTGGGAGGTAAGGTGGTGAATTTGGTGGGTCCTTTGTGACCGTAAATGGGCATAGGGGGGGTTAATTGTAAAATTTGATGGTAAGTTGGTAAATATTAGTTCAAATCTAAGTATAAGGTTACATGTTTTAGTTAATAGATATCTAGTGGGTGTTATGGTGTACGGGGATCATAACTAGTCAAGAAATAGTTAAACAATGTTTCTTGCAATATTTTGGTGTCCCGGGTAAAGTCCGGTTGTTCGGTTAGATACCGTTCCGTTAAAGTACTAAGTTATTCCATATAGTGTCTTTTATGTAACCTTTTGTGTCACTATTAATTCCCGGCACTTAGGAAACCATACAGGATCATTTTGCCATATTTTTGCACATTACTAGCATGTTAAAATGCTGAATTTCTGATAAATAATGCAGAATTCTGCATTATTAGTGAGTTTTAGGCACTTTCCGGCACTTAAACTACCATCTAGAGACGCAGTTTTATGGTCCTTACTTCCTTACACTCCATACTAGTGTAGTACCTTGTCCCTGGCTCATACTGGCCTCAAAACATTGTCTGTCTATGTATTGGCACTGTCAGTATATTTCTGATTTATCCGCTCACTGTGCTAACTGTACTTTATGCATCAAGTTTGTCACTAAAGTTGGTATGCAATAGATGGAGTGACAGTATGAAATGTGATGCATAAGTATGTATGATGCAAAAATCATAAAGCAGTTTAATTCGTCAGTTGTAATCAAGCACAGTCATTAAGCACAAATTAATAATTAATTAATTGTACGGATACCTGTAATTTTGAGGGTTGTCACAATATTTGTGGCTTTGGCCACACCTTGGTCCACCACGCCCTCACAACGCCCTTGGCAAGTGGTGTGCCACGCCTAAAGGGCTGAGGTGACACCTCTCACGCCCACTACGTATGGTCTAATGGTGCAACCAAGTTCTAAAAATCCCTCTCGGATTTCTATTCCTACATTTTGAGAAAACTACATATAAGATTTTATTCTTATTCTTAAAAAAGGACAATTTTACATCATAACATTACATTTGGAAAATCTGATGCTCCCAACTTACATTCTAGTTCTGCAAAATCATCCATAAATACTTTCTTACACTGAGTTCTAAACTTTCAAATGAACATTCTTATGAAACAAAGCCAGATATGAGATTCTACCATCAGGACTACATTGCTATTCAGAGTAATCCTACAAATAGGTATTCGATTTGAACCTATATAAAGAACCTAATAATGCAAACAGATTAAACCAAAAAAATACACCATATTTCATATCAACGTGCTCAACTCTTCCATATTTTCCAAACAATCTCTCCAGATCAGACTGACGTGTCTCGTACTCGAAATTCCCAATGAAAACCGGCTTCATCCTCCCACAAATTGTCCCCAAACATATCAATGAACCTATACAGATATATCAACACAACATATCATCGAACGTCGGAAGATGGCGATACCGAAAACAAGAACGACAGAGTTTGAAGATGGCGATAACGAAAACAAGAACGACAGAGTTTGAGGAGCAGGGACAAATGGTGTTGGTCTCCCATGTCTTGTTTTTCTTAATGTTCTGTTTTGTTTGGGTTTTTTGTTCTCTTGTCTTCTTTATAGAATTTGCCTTCCAAGAAAAAACTAACAAATGGTTATACTTACAAAAATCTCATAAAGATAATCGGAGTTGGAAAAAAATATTAAACAATATAATATATAACTGAAAGTGGTTTTATACCAACAATGGAGGTGGGTTATAAATTTATGCAAGAACAAAACATTATAAGAAAACTACTTACCATACAGTTTGGGACTTCATGTATACCAACCAAGTATAACCAGAGTAGGTTAACATTTTATTTAAAACTTGCAGTACCTAGTTAACCATGTATAACCAGAGTAGGTTAACACTTTAATATCAATACAAATGACCCGTACACGAACGTTCATTCATATTTGCCTCGAACATTGTTCCAAAACACACAACAACTCGAGGTAAAGAAACAAAAAACTGGCCACCCCTAACTCTGAACCCGTTCCTTACTTCCTTTATTGTAGCTGGACCGCCATTTATACGCCTATGACCCGACTACACTTGAATTTGACCCAAACAGACCTTGACCTAACTACACCTTTCAGCCGTTAAAACAAACTGAATCCACAAAAGGAGTTCAACAAGCCGTCTGCAAACACCACGCTCAATGACAACTAAAATTGTAATTTGTACCATCAGAAAGATAGGAGAGAGTCCACATGCATCACTCAACACCTCAACATCATTTGAATGAACAAGACACTAAAGGGTAGGCAATGATGGTTTTGTCTGCAAATTAAAAGAGAATATTTTTTAATTTGACTTGCCATAGAAAAAAAACCCTAAATTACTAATAAAAACTGAATATAATTAGAGAAGAACAAACAAAAACTGAAAGTTGATTTCATCTTAACTCACCAAATCAACAGATAACTTTCCAACAAGGGTGGATCGTTAAGACTTTTTTGTCCACCCATATCTCTTTAACTTACATTGAAACCTAAATAAGATTATCATAAGTATATTTATAAAATTATAACCTTAACAACAACTAAAAAAATACAATTTAAAAAAAAACATGAGACTGAAACAATTAAATCCTAATTTGTGCATACCTGGTGAGACCCGCGGCGGAGCAGCAGCGCCGGTGGCCGGAAAAACAACAACATAATTTTCCGCCCAGGTCAACATTCTAAACCCTAGTAATACGCATCTCAAAGACTCGATGATTTGTGCTTGATAATGGACGGTTCAAGTCACTGGTTCTAGAATTCCATGGATTAAAAGGGTTAAATGGGATTCAATCCACGTCTTCAATTGCATTCAATGCGAAAATTGGATGGACATTTAATCAAGAAATCAATTAAACATTCCATGATAAAAAAAACTAAAGAAATAATAGGACCACGGTGGTCTGAGATTAGACATCAGTTGAGGGAGAGAGGGGTAGGTGGGAAGAAAAAGTGTTAAAAATGGGGATTTGTTCTTGCCTTTTAAGTTGCCATCTTAAAAATGTTTCATTTGAAACAGAAAATGAAAGGCGTCGGTTGAATTCTCCGGTGCTGATCTCCATATTACATTGAAGGAGGGCTAAATTTCATTGATGAAATCTCTAAAATCCTTCTAAAGTGTCTTAAATCTTTGGATAATATGCAAGTTTAACCCCTCTAAAATAATTTGGCTCTCTTCTATATGTTGCTTGAAGATGTATACACAATGCAAAATTACCAAAAGGATAGAAATTCTAGTTCTATTAATAAGGTAGTATAGATATCGATATGTGAATACCATTGCTACTAACAACATAAATGAAAGTTAATAATGTGATTTATGATGTTTAAGAATTATTATTGCCCAATTAGTCACAATATAAATTATTTTATTTAATCTGCCTGTTTTATTATTATATTTAATTTAAATACTTATAAAATACATTGTGTAGCAAACTTAAAAACATAAATTGAGGTTGAAAATAAGTTTACAAGTCAATAGAAAACAATACCATATTACTCACCAACCAAGCCGACCCGGCCCAACCAACCAACAGTCAAGCACGCCATTTTACCAGCTCTGTTGTTTATTAATAAATAAAGAAAAAAGCCGTTAAAAAAATAAATAAAGAAAAAAAGAAAAAAAATCGTATCGTGGCGATCCTACGGTCACGACAAATAACTCGGTTGATCATCCTCCACGTGTCGCAGCCTGATTTGACATTTCTATCTGACCTTCCCCTATATACACCGATCTAACAAATCCCAATTTCAGTACCAGATACATAAAAACTCATCGAAACCAATGGCCGGAGAAAAGTCTTTCAAGTACGTCATCGTCGGCGGTGGTGTCTCAGCCGTGAGTTTTCACCTATCTCAATTTCATGATTCTTATAGCTAGATTGTTGTAGTATGTTTTCCGATCACTGATTTAGGCGCTGAGAACTGGTTACGATATGTATGTATAAATCTAAGAGGAACTGTGCGTATGTAAGGATCTGAATATTTTGTTTTGATGTATGCGTGTTAACAGAATTTCTATTGTATAGTTCTAGATACATACGAACCAAACGTTCAGATGTTGCGTTTATGTTCTATAACATGTTCGTTTGTCTTTGTTTATGTCGTGAAGTTGTTTGTTTGAAAGATAAATAAACTGAAAACAATGAATTGGCTTTTGTATCCGATCTGCTGGCTGCTTTGGTTAAGCCTTTAGGATTAGGATTTCACCTTGAAAATCTAACTATGATAGAAAATCATTTTATGGTATGGTTATTATTTAATTATACAGCTGGTTTCTATGGAAAATAATTCTGTGTTTGCGTGCAGGGTTATGCTGCCAGGGAGTTTGCAAAGCAAGGAGTCCAGCCAGGCGAGCTAGCAATCATTTCTAAGGAGGCGGTATGCTCATCGGTTTTTGTCTCTTTCTTCTAATAATTGTATAAAGTTGATGTGGTCGAATATTCTGTATATAATACAAATACTATCTTTTAAATATGTCTGCCTGCCAGATTGTTAACTAATGCATTCGTAATTGAAGATATTTCTTATGTTGTCTGTATGTATGTATTCCCATCTTATGGTTCGATGATTTGAACTATTGGAGTAAAAGAAAAAAGTTGTTGCTTTAGCCATAATTAAATAGCTAAAAAGCCTTACTAGAATTCATTGGCACAAGTACTAGTTGTTTGTTAGGGTGGTTGACAAGTAATCAGGGGTCTTTTTGAATTCTAATTTTGTAAGCTAAATATTAGGTTGTTAACAATCATGAGTAAAGACTGTTAAACTAATCGTTTTGGTCGATCCAAGATTTACCCCTCCTTGATTAAATGACCAAATGTAATAACTGTTTTGCAAATATGTCCACCTAAAGAATAGATTACATGAAGCACAATGCTAAATCTGAGTTTATTATGTAGAACGATTATATGATTTTGCTAAGTTCAGTCTCTTTGGATCTTGTAGGTGGCTCCATATGAACGCCCTGCACTAAGCAAGGCGTATTTGTTTCCTGAAGGTAAGTTTTGTTATTTGCCTGCCTAATTAGGGACTGTCCAATCGGATAGTAAAAAGCTTTCAAGTTTTTTTTTTTTTGAGATTACACTACTCTTCAAACCAAGGAAAGCTTCAACTTAAGTTCTGATGGTAATTCTATCATAAAAGCTGTAGTTTTGTAACTTGGTGAATCTTTCAGGAGCTGCCAGACTTCCAGGATTTCATGTCTGTGTTGGAAGTGGAGGAGAGAAACTATTACCCGAGTGGTACACAGAGAAAGGAATAGAGTTGATCCTTAACACGGAGATAGTAAAGGCAGATCTTGCTTCGAAATCGCTTACCAGTGCCGCCGGTGACACCTTCAAATATAAAATTCTAATCATTGCCACTGGATCCACAGTAAGCTCCGGAAAAGTAGCCAGCAGCCACCTCTTCTCTTCTTTTTTATATCTATAACTCTCAATCTACTTTCAGGTTCTGAAACTGACCGACTTCAAAGTGGAAGGGGCTGATGCCAAAAACATTCTTTATTTGAGAGAGATTGATGATGCTGATCAACTTGTAGAAGCTATCAAAGCAAAGAAAAATGGCAAGGCTGTTGTTGTCGGTGGAGGATACATCGGTCTTGAGCTAAGTGCGGTTCTAAAAATTAACAACTTTGATGTTAAAATGGTTTACCCAGAACCATGGTGCAGTAAGTCCAGTCCACACAGCTCTTTGTTCAATTTCTTTACATATTTTTTGGCAAAACAAGTACCCGTGCCATAAACGTTTTATGTCATGTTTATACCAGTGCCTCGTCTATTCACTGCTGATATTGCTGCTTTCTACGAGGGTTATTATGAGAAAAAGGGAGTGGGTATCATCAAGGGTACAGTCGCGTCCGGTTTTACCAAGAATGACAACGGAGAGGTTTGTACGAATGAAACATAATCCCTTTGGATTCTCACTTTGTTTTCCTTTTGTAATAGCTGCAGTTGCAACTTTTCAGGTAAAAGAAGTAAAACTTAAGGATGGAAGGGTGCTAGAAGCAGATATTGTGGTAGTTGGTGTTGGTGCTAGGCCCCTTACAAATCTGTTTAAAGGACAGGTTGAAGAGGACAAAGGTGGAATTAAGGTCTGTGTTCGATCTTTCTAGAATGAGTAGACTCGGGTTATGCTTTATCGATAACTGGTCAAACTTTTAAAATAGAGTTGATTACTGTTTTCGTCCCTGTGATTTGTCAAAATCACTATTTTAGTCCATTAGTTTAAAAATTGTGATTTCAGTCCATTACTGAAATGGTTACGAAAGTGAAACCACAGGGACTGAAATCGCAATTTTTAAACTAATGGACCGAAATAGTGATTTTTGACAAACCACAGGGACGAAAACAGTAATCAACTCTTTAAAATAAATAAAGATCAGCTTACAAGGAAACACGTTGAAACTCCAAGTAGTATATTTTATTTTTTTACTTTAGAAATAAAGATTATTTTTTAATATTTTTTTTTTGTGCTAAAAATTAAAATAATATAATTTATATTACATTAATAAAGAGGCAAATTATGTATATAAAATTGAGAAAATATAATTGGATAAAAATGGTTTCAGGTCAACCTAACCTGACCCATTTCGATCCAAGCCATACCAAGAAATTACCATTTTTTACCTCTCCATTACCCAACCCGCAGATTTGTAGTTTGTACAATTAAACTATAGTAAGGAGTAAGGACTGTATGTGACTAGGAACATTTGCTAGTATGAATGAATTTCACTTGTCCTATCTTTTTTGTTAAATTACAGACAGATGCATCTTTCAAAACTAGCGTTCCTGATGTATACGCTGTTGGTGATGTTGCTACTTTCCCAATGAAAATGTACGGTGACATTAGAAGAGTTGAACATGTTGACCATTCCCGTAAATCTGCAGAACAAGCTGTGAAGGTATTAGAAATTATTGAATTAACTAATGTAAATAAAGAAGTTGTTAACATGAACGTATTTATGCAGGCCATTTTTGCTAGTGAGCAAGGGAAGGATATCGAACCATATGATTACCTTCCATACTTCTATTCGCGTTCATTCGATCTGTCATGGCAGTTTTATGGGGACAATGTTGGCGATGCTGTTATCTTTGGTGATCACGATCCAGCATCAGCGAAAGCCAAGTTTGGGTCATACTGGATCAAGGATGGCAAGGTTGTGGGTGCGTTTTTGGAAGGTGGTGCACCCGAAGAGAACCAAGCCATAGCCAAAGTTGCTAGAGCCCAGCCTGCTGCCACCAGCTTGGACGCGCTTGCCAAGGAGGGTCTGGAATTTGCCAGCAAGATCTGAGAGGTCTTTGGTTTCCATTCATTTTCTTCAATTAGACTAAAGATGATGATGATGAATAACGTGTTTCAGCATTTATGATTTGCTTTAGTGTGTGTCTTCATGTTACATTTGCATCTCCGTTTGGCTGTAATTTCTTCCCATAAAAAATATATTTAAAAAATGTATCTTATGTTGAGAGTTTTATCAATCTTTCAGTTATATAGTTGTATTTTCTTAGCTTAATTTCTTCCCATAGTTGTATTTTCTTAGCTTAATTTCTTCCCAAATGACATGATTTTGAAAAGTGGGATGCATGAGTTTCTCGTGACAAATCCAATCGCTATGTTGCTAGACTAATCTTCATTACAATAAAAGATATGGACCCTAACACCTGGGAGACTAGTTAGTTTATTCGTTTGAAGAGAAGCTTGTTCGTATCAGTGTAATTTCAGATAAACCGCGACATACACACTTCAAAGACACATTAAGTACGATGTTTGTTCGCAAGTTGCTTCATGCGATTTTGTGTTCTATGTGAATAAAAGCCTTAGTAGCCTTATAGTCTCTTCTAAGTGTCATTTACAGTAGCTAGTGTTGTGTTTCTAGGAACATAAGGACTTTTAATGGTGGTGCAAATCCATACAAGTGAAACCGAAATCGGTTTTTGAAAAAAAAAAAAAAACTGGTTTTGTGCCCCCTATAGTGTGGGTGATAAGCAGTTTTGATAAAGCTAATTGGATCCTTGTCCGAAACTATAGTGGTAGGCCAATCCCGTGAAATATATCTATTTACAAACATAGCAATTAACTATTTAGGTCAGCTCGAGCTTAACAAATTATTAATAAGTAAATGAGCCGACTTTGCAGTTAACAATTTGAGGTTAAGTTTTAGACCTATAAGAATTTGAAATGAGTTGAGTTTCAGCATGAATGAGATCATGTTACGTGTCAATAAGTGGGAGGGGTGATACGTATCAGATGGAGATTAACTCGGCTCATACACCCCTATTTGTGACACCACAAAGTAGGTAGTCAATGTGTCAGATTAAGAGAATTAAGACGACAAATATTAGATCATTCACATCCTTTCCACCATATTTACCCTATAACTAGGTTATAACCCGTAAACCTCCCGGGTGAGAAAAATTAATTTATATTAATTATTAGGTTTTTTTTTTTTTTTTTTTTTTTTTTTTTTTTTTTTTGCATATTTCCCCTTAAAAAACACTCACAATTGCATATTTACCCAAGCTTAAATGAAAATTGCATATTTCCCCTCTATTAACTAATAAAATTGCAAGTTTACCCATTTTGATTTAATTTATTAAAATTAAATTATATAATGACTATTTTGCCCTTAATTTTACTAAACTTCAGAAGAAAATTGCATATATGCACATCAATATCATTATCATTTTCCATCTTAATTGTAACGATTGATATCATTATCATCTCTGGCAAAAGATACAAGAATTAAATTAAATGAAACAATAAAAAACAGCCTAATGTTTTAGTAAATTAGTTGAATGATGAAACACTGGTTAACACTTTGTTAACCAGCAGGGTCGTCTCTTATGTGGGCTTCAATCTCCTTCTCCACTCGCTGGTATAAGCTCCCTGCAAAACAGAACACCGGTGACTTGCCACAAGGAGGGGAATAGGGGGGTTCTCCTTGTGACCACCCTCCAGCGTGAGAATAAGTACTGTTCTGAGGAGAGAATAATGTGTGTTGTAGGTGAAATATGAGGAAAGCAGAATGTTAAACCTGAAGGAGGAGTGTCATATTTATAGCCGAAGGATGAAGGAGGGAGGAGAGGCATTGCCAACTGTTACCGGGCGTCAGCTGTCCGACCAAGAGGAATATCCTCTTGGTCTCCTCTGTTGCACTCAGGGTAGTGGGTGACGTGGCGCACCGTTATTTGTCCAAGTAGGAGAACTGTATCAGCAGCTATCGGCCTGTCCTAGGATCGTGCTGCAGGTCCGGGTGGCGTCTGATCATTGGTGAGACGTGTTTTCTTTTTTGTCTGGAGGAGCATCTTTGGTGTCACCTACGATAGCTTCCAGACGCTTCTAGAAGCCTCTGGATATTCCTTGCTGATGTAGACGCCATGTGGGATAAAAGTGGTGTGGTCCTTGCCATGTGTGCATAGACTTGGGACCATACCTCTTCAAGTCACCCAGTCCAGTATGCCTTCTAGTTGAGTTTATCATCTAGAAGGGATTCTGGACTCATAAGGGGTTGTGGTTTTGTTGTTTGATTTTCTTTGAATTTTGTATCTTATCGCGCGTGTTGTATGACGTGTCGGGTTGACTTAAAATGGCGTACAGCGCGTGGTAGTGGCATGCGAATTTGAGCCAAAACGGCGCGTGGCGCAAGGTGATGGCTTCCCAATTTGAACCAAAATTGTGCATGGCGCATAAAGGTGACTTGTAATACTGAGCCAAAATAGCGCATGGCGCATGAAGATGGCTTGCAAAATTTTGAGCCAAAATAGCGCATGGCGCATGAAGATGATTTGCAAAATTTTGAGCCAAAATAGCGCATGGTGCATGAAGATGACTTGCAATATTTTGAGCTAAAATAGCGCATGGCGCATGGAGATGTCTTGCAAAATTTTTGAGCCAAAATAGCGCATGACGCATGAAGATGACTTGCAAAATTTTGAGCCAAAATAGCGCATGGCGCATGAAGATGACTTGCATTATATTGGAGGTTTCTTCCAAGGGAAGTTTCTGACTTTTCGTCTCTGTGGCGAGTATGACATCTGATATGACTGATGTTCCGTCTGAGGTGGTTGTCTTGTCGGAGGTGTGAACAGTTACCTTTTTCAGGGTGTCAGGCACTTTTTCCGCTGTTGTCAGGCGCGTGACGGCTACGTGCCCTGAAGAGACGACGTTTCTTTCTATTTCCTCTGACGTGTCAACATCTGATTGGGAGTCTCTCTTCCTTCCTGAGGGTCCACTACCCATCGCATTAAATGCGATGGGTAAAAATATCAGGCTTTTTCCCATAATTCACCACTTTTATCTTTACTTTCGAATTTTAAACTCCCTTTTTCTCTCCAGATCTCCTTTCAAGTTCCTTCTTTATCTTCATTTTTTTCCTTTAATTATGTCTACTGGTACGAAGTCTGCCACTAACAGGAAGAGAAAATACAAACCAAGAAATCCACCCGGTTCGAATAAAGCGGAGATAAACTGGAAGGAGGAAGAACTGCATAATTTGGTTCCGAATTTTGGCTTCCATTCTGATTGGGGGGTCCAGTTTCCGACACCTAATTCTACTGCACTTGACGCTCCTCCGGGATATTGTGACAACCCTCACCAAAGCAGGTATCCGTACGACTTAATTAATATCTAATTACTGCTTAATTATGTGCTTGCTTGAAAATGTGAATAAACTGCTACTTGAATTCTGATACACTTACTTGCATCATACTTTATTTACTGTCACTCCATTATTTACATATAGAACTTGAGTGACAAACTTGACGCACAAAAGCACAGTAGCACAATAAACGGATAACCCAGTAAACGTGCTGGCATAGTCAGCACTAGACAGACACTGTCTCTAAGGCCAGTATGAGCCGGGAATAGTTTACTACACTAGTAGAAAGTGTAGGGAGATGAGGACTGTAGAACTGCGTCTCTAGGTGATAATTATAGTGACCGGATATGCCTAAAACATACTTTGTGTACAAAATTCAGCACTTTAAATAAAAACTCAGCATTTATCTAAACTAATAAAGTGCCAAAACATGAGAAAATATCACTAGACACTTTCCAAAGTGTCGGGAATAAGTTGTGTCACTAAAAATAATAATAACGACACTTTAAAGCTTTGTTAAGCGCTTTAACGGATCACTATCCAACCGAACAACCGGACTTTACACGGAACATAAAAATATTGCCATTAACATAGTTTATCTTTTTCTGAGCAAGTTAGGGTCCCTGAATACCCTAACACCCACTGTAATGCATGACACACTAGTAACCGGGTTAATCCCTAACCTAACTTAACTAACCTAACTATGTCTTAACTAATGGTTGAAATCGAACTAGGACCCCCCCCCTCTCTAACCGAACCGTCCCCAAGGGGAACACCCCTTTGTACTTTGTGATTAAAATAATCAAACATGTCTAATATCTATTAGACACATAATCCCTTGGTTAATGTTGGAAGACCTTGCCTATAAGATCAAGCCATAACACATCATTCTTTCCATCTCACAACTCACCAACACACTCTCTCTCCCTCTCCTTGCAAGCTCTCGGCCGACCCCCCTACAACCATCCATCCATCGTCGAGCTTTGATCAAGCAATTCCAAGTGTATACAAGTGCTAAGGATCACATACGAGGAGGCTTGGTGCATTCGGAACGTGAAGGACCTCTTCTCATTGCTTTTATCCACTCATTCTTCGACTAGATTCTTCCCTAGCCTCGAGCTAGTAGTAAATTGCTTGAAACACCCTCTCGATCTATTTCAAAGTGGTTAAAACGATATATGACGGTTAAAACTCGTAAACATACAAGATGAAGTGTTAAAAGTCTACTAAAATGATGAATATGTTGGTTAATAGCACAAGGGTTGTGTAAATCTTGTAAGATTTGTTTTGTGTAACTATTTAGTGCCGATCTATGTTGTGGTAGCTCGGATCATCGTCTAACCCGGATTGGTCATGATCATGGATCATGACATAGAATATGTTGAAGTGTACAAAGGGTTAAATGATGAAACTCTACCACACACTAAACATGAACTTGTGTAAAATTGATTTTACTTACGAAATAGTGTTCAAAACTAGTAGATCTACGGATCTACAAGCGGTATTTTCAAAGGACCAAGTGTCAAAGAAATCATATTTTCTAAAACCGGATCTTACATGAACAAGAATGATTTTAAAACACACAAGTGTGTAAACACTTGTGTAACACCAAGTTTCGACAAAGAACTAGTTTTGTCAAATTTTACAAGAAGTTGTAAAGATGGAATTTCTTTAAAAGCGAGGTTTTTACGAAACCGGATTGATTTATGTAAAGATCCACTAAAAGTAATGAGATTTACTACATATTTTTGGAAAAACTACAAGTTCATGTAATTTTTGCGATTTACATATATATTGACTAGTTTGATGCTTTGGACATTGTTTTGGTTGAATAAGAAAATTGTTGGTTTGATTTATAAAAGAAAATGATACGCTTGAAAGCGTGGCCGCCTCCAGTTACAGGGGAAACTCTGGCGAAATTTTTCTAAAAACCTAACACTTAAAAGTATTTTCATCACAAGTGTTATAAATGTATTTTTGACTTGTTTTCAAAATGTAAATTTCGCCACGACTTTATTTACAAAATATCGGAGGTGGGATTTCACAAAATAAAACTTGATAAATATATATTTAGTATATATTTTCATAACAACACTCGTGAATTTTTATGATTATTTTGTGAACTATACAAATATTATTTTTAGGGTAAAAATAATATTTCCGAATGTTAGCGATTCCAAAATGATACGAACGCCTTCACAATAATTATTTATGTTACACCGGTTATTATTATTACCACTCGATCTTTAAAACGTAACTTACGCATCTTAAGAAATATTTATGAACGCGTATTTTTGTCAAGGTATTAATTTGGGAAAAATCATATGTATTAAAATATAATATTTTTTGGGGAAAAATATTTATATTTTGGAGTTAGAAATAAAATATATATTAAGTGAGACTAATAATATATTTCGAAGTTATACGAACGCATATGTATTTAGTCCCCCATCCTTGGGAAGGAAAATAATTACCAAGTATTTACAAAATGTAAACACGAAATAGTTGTCTAACTATTTCCCAAAAACTTAAACCATGAAGCTAAGGCACGGCCGTCCGTCTAATAGAGTTAGTACGTGTAGGTCGTCGCACAGCTGCTTGATCAGGAGATATACTTGGTAGAGACGCACCACTGTGAGTTCATGTCCCCCTTTTCTCTTAACTGTTTTCAGTTTTCTAAACTGCGGGGGTGAAATACATGTTACTATGATTACGAATATTTCTTACATGGTATGGTTAGCGTAAGGAGGGTTATTATTTAGATCATGTGAGTGGGTAGGCGGAAACTTGAGGCCATTAATCCTCAGGGTAGGACCGAGGGGCAGGAGCGGTAGATCTATCTGGGTGTAGCGAGCCCAGCCCCAGGCCCAGCATAACGGACCTCGGTATGTCTTTGTACCCAACGCATAAATCTGCTAGGTTTGAGTCTTCCTACTTGCACTTCACACATATCAATGGCCTTGCAAACCATTGGTGATCTCTTTTTTCCTTATTTGCTACATACCAGGATTTTATACTTACAAAGGTTTTACTTACTCACTACACATGAACTCGCTCAACATTATTGTTGATTTTTTCCAACTTACATGTATTTCAGGGAATTAAAGATCTGGCGCGGTATGTTATGTTTTCCCGCTGCAAGGTGTTACGAGGTCATCCGGGTTTAGGGGATGTGACTCTTTCCTGGACGAGTCACAGTCCTTAAACTGCGTTTTATTCATGTTAATGTTTATGACTTTCAAAACAATGTTTTATATTATCATGTTGTAGTTTCCGTTAAGACAATGTTGTGGTTCTTTACTTTTCAAACTTAATTAAATGGATGATCTTGCATGGTTTTTATTTCATATAGCTTTGTTATGTTTAAGCTATGGTATTAAGAAGTCACACCAAAATTAACCACGCTCTCGCAAAGCCAGGGGAGGCTGGGAGGCTAGTGGGACTAGGAGAACTACTTGATTGCTTAATTGGTGATTAATATGTTATCTGATTATATGATTGATTATCGGTGCATGTGTGTTTGTGTTACAAGATGACATAGCCCCATCAAAGCACGAGGTGTATACCTCGGATACTACCAGCACGGACAATGATGACTTCCAGCCATTTGCGCTGCCCGATGACGTGGATGAGCTCGCTGATAGCCCTATCGCTGGGGATTCGCCGTTCGACGATCCCTGCCCCTGTACCCCTTGCCGCTTACCTTATTGTTGATATGCCCCTGGACGTAGGCGCTGACGACGACGTCGACTTGTTTGATGAGGACCCACTCAAGGATGACATGGAGGGTGAGGCCCTTATTGCTGCCGGTGATCTCCTACTTCTCGCTGATGCTCCCGTGGAGGAGGCACCCATCCATACACCTGTCCCAGATTCCTTTGAGTTTGTAGCATCTGCACCTTCACATGCGCAGGGAGTGCAGCATCATTAGCACGACACGGACCCTGATATGGCATCATCTACTGCACCTGCCCCCGCCCCTAGCTTTGAGATTGATCATAACATTGAGTTTATCCAACTAGATCAGCCCGTGGTGGATCCCGTAGCCCCTGTTGACCCAATGTTGCCGACCCCGCAAATTTTTGAAAAGAAGTCTGACGATCCGGAGCCTGCAGTGGCCCCCGAGCCAGTAGTTGCTCCAGACCCCGTATTCGAGCATGACCCTATTCATGCTGTTGTACCCGCTGTTGATCCTTTGATTGAGGATGTACCTATCGATGATCATCCTATTGTTGCTCCACTGTTGGAGGATGAGCATGCTGTTGATGCTCATGTTGATGCCCCTCACATTGCTGATATTCCTGCTGATCCTTTTATTGTGTGACAACTCGAATTTCCAAGATTCCTATTTCGCGTTTATTGCACGTTCATGTTTTGTGTGGTTGTTTATTTGCACAATTAGTTGCTATGGAATTATATACGATTTGATGCAATGAATTGTATTGTGTGATTGTGCATGATGGTTTGTTAAATATTGAAAGGCTTGTCAAAGGCATAAACTTGGTGGTGAAACTGTGAAATTGTTTGTGTTGGTGCACTATTGTAAAATATAATAATAGAGGGTGTAAAGATTTATTAGTGAAACCTAAATCATACTTAACCCTAAATCATTCACTAAACCTCACACAAAAATTCAAGCACGTACTTTCACTTCTTTGGTTCTCTCTGGCAATCATCACCATCATCATTGGCAAGACATTCATCACTTTGATTCCACATTTTCTCTAGAATCAATTCAAGGTAATCGTTTATTGATTGTCTGATTGTATCAATTCTTGGTTATTAGAATACTTGTAAACCCTAGCTTTGATTTGATGGTTCTGTGCTTTGATTTGATTATGATTATTGTAATTATGATGATTGACTAATTGTATAATCGTTTTCTTGATGATGTTGATGCATGATATGAAGAAGTAATGATTGTTGTGATGATTCTGCATTGTGAAAGCATATAATTAGGGTTTTCTGTTCGTATGAAACAAGAACGTAACTGCTACAATCACAATTGAATATGGACATTCGTATGTCAGAGTTTTGAAACCCTAAACACTTGTCAGAGTTTTAATGAATATACTTGTCTGAGTTTTGTGAATGAAAGTGATTGTTTGTCTGAGTTTTATGTTATCATACATTGTCCGAATTTTAAAGAGGTTAACAAGGATCCGACTTTTGTAAGTTAAACACATGTCCGACCTTCATTTGTATGTGATGTAGTCCGACTTTTGTATGTAAGGGGATAGGCCCGACTTTTATTTGATATGTTGTTACTATCCGACTTTGTTAATCATCAAGGGGGTCCGAGTTTCCCCCCCCCCACCTTGTGTTGTCCGAGTTCTTGTCACAAGTGTAAAGGTCCGAGTTTTCTAGTTTAAAAGCTTGTCCGAAGTCTTAAGTGGGGAAGAGAGTGTCCGAGTTTTGCTAATGGGGAAGGGAGTCCGAGCTTCTTGTTCATGTGTGTCCGAGTTTTGGCAATAGAACAAGGGTGGTCCGACTTTTAACCCCACACCCCCTTGTCCGATTTTTAAAAAACACTTGAAGGGTCCGAGCATTAAACCCAACTCCCATGGTCCGACTTTTGGCCTAAGGACTCATGATCCGACTTTTAAACAGGGGAAGCCCCCCCCCCCACTTCTTGTCTGAGTTTTAAATAGGGCAAGGCCCTGTCTGACTCTGTGTGATGTTAAAGTAAAGCTGAATGTATGTTATTACATGATTGAAAGTGTTAACTTAGTTATATTCGTCAGATTTGTAAAGCATGCAACTGTTGTTTAGCCTGATGATCCATAAAGTGTGTTATTAATGCTGAATCTGATAAGATGTGTATGTCACTTTCTTAAGCCGCTAACTCAGTTAAACTTGTTCAGTTTATCAACGCCGTTGAATGTACGGAGTATGTTAACAGTGACAAATATGTTAACCTCCATGCTAGACTGAAATGTGAAAGCAAAGGCGTGACGCATGAATTATGTGAATACGATGAACTGATTTCGTGATGTATGATTCTGTATATAATCGTATGATACTGAATGCAACTGTATGATCCTGCATGTATGAATCCTTCTATGTGATATCATCTTGTACACAATAAGCACACAAAACACAGTTGGTTGATTATCAATGACTAGCAAACCCTAATTTGATGCAAACACTTACATCGTATCATGTGCAATGAATCCTAGGTCGTGTGTAACGGACTTAGACATTTACTAAACCCTAGAAGCCATAACATACCGAGCAAACCAAGGTGAGTTCACACCCTTACTAAGGTATGGGATTCCCAGGGTTGGGAATGGGATTGAAGGAATAAGGTTGAATAGATTCATACTGACACTACCACTAGACTACCATACCAGCGTCCTCAGTTGTGCAGGACACATACGTAAACCTACGTATGCTTATACTACTTACTATCCTCGGTTGTGCAGGACACATGCGTAAAGCCCACATATGCATATGCTTCTTACTGTCCTCGGTTGTGCAGGACCCTTACGTAAAATCTACGTATACTTATACTTACTACTATCCTCAGTTGTGAAGGATACGCACGTAAAACCTACGTGTATTTATACTTACTACTATCCTCGGTTGTGAAGGATACTTACGTAAACCTACGTAAAGCCTGTACGTACTACTGTTCTCGGTTGTGAAGAACACTTATGATTACGAATAGTCTAGTGGTTATACAACATGGGAAGCCCCCACCAATAGAACGCACTATCGGCCCAGTAGAGCCACATGTTACAAACGAACTTACTGTTACGCATTTACTTTCTGTGAACTCGCTCAACTAGTTGTTGATCCTCTGTTACATGCCTTGCAGGTCGTTAGATACATGGAGCTTGCACAGGGAGGAGCTGGTCGTTGTGGGCTTGGATCGTGATTGTCTTGTTAAACACTTACGACATTTGATACTTTATTGTGATGGGTTTTAATTATACGCTTCCGCTAAACAACGATAACTTACTTATGTTTTGTAACACCTTTCATATGGATTTGGTTTGGTTTAATGGCAATTACTTTTACTATATATATTGTTCTATATGATTGGTGGCTTGGTCCTGGTCAGTCACGCTCCCAAGCGGTGATACTCCGCAGGTGGATTTTGGGGGTGTGACAGATTGGTATCAGAGCCATTGGTTATAGAGAACATGGTTTTAATATGGGAAAACGTTTTTATTAAAACCAGACTATAACCAGAACAGTGCTCTCAACGATCCACAACGACGCTTCGCTCCACGTGCAAGACTCAACCTCCTAGGTAATAAGGTTATTGTTTATTGCCTACATGCTAGAATTGCATAGAATTTTGCTCGTAGTATGCTTAGATTACACTGCTCATTACTTGTTATTGCTTGAGAACACCTACTTGCTTACACTTTTCTGTCATCGCACTACTCGCGAACCATTCATACTTATGCTACCTTTACTGCTCGATCATGTCTGGACGTGTTAACATGACTCAAGCCTAGTTGACGGCTCTCATTAACGAACAAGTTGCTGCGGCGTTTGCAGCCGCACAAGCAGGAGGTATAACATGTTATTCCAGACCTATCCTAGGATGTTAGATCCTACTCTCGTGACCCAACTCTCGCGCTTAACCTTGACCTATCTTTCTCGCGCAACGGGTCAGAACGCATAGCAACCTGTCTGCACATTCCAGAACTTCATGGACTGTCGACCAAGCACGATCAGTGGCACGGAAGGAGCAGTGGGACTACTCCATTGGTTTGAGAAGCTCGAGTCAGTATTCGAAATATGTGAATGCCCTGAGGCTCGCCGGGTGAAGTACGCCACTGGCACTCTCGAAGGAATAGCGCTAACTTGGTGGAACGCGCAAGTACAGATCCTAGGGTTGGCAGCTGCTAACGCCACACCTTGGGAAGATTTCAAGGAACTGATCAAACGAGAATACTGCACACGCGATGACATCCACAAGTTGGAAGTGGAGCTTTATCATTTGAAGATGACGGGGTCAGAGATCGAAGCTTATACGAAACGGTCGAACGAACTGGCCATCTTGTGTCCAACCATGGTGGACCCTCCGATCAAGCGTATCGAATTGTACCTCAAGGGTCTAGCCTCAGAGATTCAACGTTATGTAACATCGGCCAACCTTGCTACTATCCAGGATGTCACTCATCTTGCTCATCGCCTCACAGATCAGGCAGTGGAACAGAACAAGCTGCCTAGACGCATTGGTGCTACTACTACTACTTCTGCTATTCCTAGTGACAATAAGAGAAGGTGGGATGGAACCTTCAGCAAGGGTTCAACTTCAGTTCAGTCTCAGGCACGGCAGCGAAAGATCGATGACTATCAGAGCATTGGTCAGCAATCTTCTGGTAGTCAAGGGTTGTAACCTCGTCTTAGTTGGTCAGACACTCTCCATCAACCTCATTCCCTAGTCTTGGGTAGTTTCGACATCGTCATTGGGATGGATTGGTTATCCCAACAGCAAACGGAGATCCTATGCAAAGAGCAAGATTGTTTGTATTCCCCGTTCTGGTCAAGAACCTCTCGAAGTTCAAGGCGACAAGAGTGGTGCTGTGGTTGGCATCATCTCTTTCTTGAAGGCTCAGAAATGTTTACGAAAGGGTCATACTGCCATTTTGGCACTTGTTACTGATGCATCGACGAAAGAGAAAAGGATAGAGGATATTCCAGTTGTACGCGAATTTCCTCAAGTGTTTCCTGAAGATTTACCTGGTCTACCGCCTCATCGCCAGGTCGAGTTTCAGGTAGAACTAGCTCCAGGAGCAGCACCAATAGCCCGCGCACCGTATTGTTTAGCTCCAACTGAACTGGAGGAACTGTCTAAGCAACTACAAGAGCTCTTGGAAAAGGGCTTTATTCGTCCAAGCTCTTCGCCTTGGGGAGCTCCAGTACTATTCGTGAAAAAGAAGGATGGCACTTTCAGGATGTGCATTGACTATCGTGAACTGAACAAGGTGACAGTGAAGAACCGCTATCCTCTTCCTCGTATTGACGACTTATTCGACCAGTTGCAAGGGTCGAGCTACTACTCCAAGATTGATCTAAGGTCTGGTTATCATCAGCTGAGAGTCCGGGATGAGGACGTCTCCAAGACAGCATTCAGAACTCGCTACGGACATTACGAGTTCCTAGTCATGCCATTTGGGCTTACGAACGCGCCTACAGTTTTCATGGATCTTATGAACAGGGTGTGCAAACCCTATCTAGACAAGTTCGTCATCGTTTTCATCGACGACATTCTGATCTACTCCAAGAGTCAGGAGGAACACGAGCAGCACTTACGACTTATCTTGGAACTTCTTCGAAAGGAGCAACTGTACGCAAAGTTTTCGAAATGTGACTTCTGGCTTCGTGAAGTCCACTTCTTAGGCCATGTGGTGAACAGGGATGGGATTCATGTCGATCCATCCAAGGTAGATTCGATCAGGAATTGGCCAGCGCCTCGCACTCCAACGAAAATACGCAAATTCTTGGGTTTGGCGGGTTACTACAGGCGGTTTATCAAAGACTTCTCAAAGATCGCGCAGCCGCTTACGCTACTGACACAGAAAGGTGTCACCTACCGTTGGGGAGATTCTCAGGAAAACGCTTTTCAGTACTTAAAGGATATGCTTTGCAGCGCACCTATTCTCTCATTGCCAGAAGGCACGAATGATTTTGTGGTCTATTGTGACGCATCGATACAGGGGCTTGGTTGTGTATTGATGCAGCGAGATAAAGTTATTGCCTACGCTTCGCGGCAACTCAAGGTTCATGAACGAAACTACACGACGCATGATTTAGAGCTGGGAGCTGTTGTTTTGCGCTTAAGATATGGCGACACTACCTGTACGGTACCAAGTGCACTATTTACACTGATCACAGGAGTCTCGAGCATATCTTCAAGCAGAAGGAATTGAACATGCGTCAACGACGATGGGTCGAGTTACTCAACGATTACGAATGCGCCATCAAGTACCATCCAGGCAAAGCCAATGTTGTGGCTGACGCTCTTAGTCGGAAAGACACTCTACCTAGGCGTGTACGAGCTTTGCAGCTCACTATTCAGTCTAAACTTCCCGCACAGATACGAACTGCTCAGATAGAAGCATTGAAACCCGAAAATGTCAAAGCTGAAGCCCTACGCGGCTCAAGGCAACGAATGGAACAAAAGGAAGACGGCGCATACTATGTAACGGGACGTATTTGGGTCCCACTCTATGGCGGTTTACGAGAGCTTGTGATGGATGAAGCACACAAGTTTCGCTACTCGATACATCCAGGGTCAGATAAAATGTACCACGATCTCAAAACAACATATTGGTGGCCTAGCATGAAAGCCCACATCGCTACTTACGTCGGCAAGTGTTTGACTTGTGCAAAAGTCAAAGTGGAGTATCAGAAACCAGCGGGCCTACTTCAGCAGCCCAAGATACCGCAATGGAAATGGGAAGAAATTTCCATGGATTTTGTTACAGGCCTACCCAGATCCCAGCGGGGAAATGATATTATTTGGGTGATCGTAGATCGACTCACAAAGTCTGCACATTTCTTGGCTATCAAAGAAACGGATAAGTTCTCTACATTAGCAGACATCTACTTGAAAGAAGTTATTTCGAGGCACGGGGTGCCCACCTCCATTATTTCGGATCGAGATGCACGATTCCCCTCAGAACTATGGCAAGCGATGCACAAAGCGTTTGGCTCTCGTTTAGACATGAGCACAGCTTATCACCCTCAGACGGATGGGCAATCTGAGCGCAGGATTCAAACTCTAGAAGACATGCTTCGGGCGTTTGTCATCAATTTCGGCAACAACTGGGAAAAACACCTCCCTTTAGTGGAGTTTTCGTACAATAACAGTTACCACACCAGCATACAAGCCGCTCCATTCGAGGCATTGTACGGACGTAAATGCCGGTCACCTCTCTGTTGGGCAGAGATGGGGGATAGTCAGATTACAGGACCAGAAATGGTAGTTGACGCTACTGAACGAATTGCATAAATACGACAACGCATGGCGGCGGCTCGTGATCGCCAGAAAAGCTACGCGGATAAGCGTAGGAAGCCATTGGAATTTCAGGTCGGGGACCGGGTTTTACTCAAAGTCTCACCCTGGAAGGGTGTGGTTCGATTTGGTAAACGAGGCAAGCTCAATCCACGGTATGTTGGACCGTTCGAAATCACTGAAAGAATAGGCAAAGTGGCCTACAGACTAAACCTACCAGCTGAACTCGGTGCAGTTCACAATGTATTCCATGTGTCGAATCTTAAGAAGTGCCTGTCAGATGAGACCCTCATAGTTCCTTTCAAGGAACTCACTATCGACGAGCGGTTGCAGTTCGTCGAGGAACCAGTTGAAATCACGGACCGGGATGTTAAGGTCCTCAAACACAAGAGAATCCCTCTTGTCTGAGTTCGTTGGAACTCCAAACGTGGCCCAGAGCACACCTGGGAACACGAAGACCAGATGACAGAAAAGTACCCCCAGTTATTAGAAAACCGTGCAACCACTACTGAGGCTGAAGCTACTACATCAGAATTTCGGGACGAAATTCCAAATCAACGGGGGGATGATGTGACACCCCAGGAAAACCAGTAAACGATACAACTTACCTAGCTTCCTCAGTAACCGCATGCTAAATTTCGGGACGAAATTTCTTTCAAGTTGGGGATAATGTGACAACTCGAATTTCCAAGATTCCTATTTCACGTTTATTGCATGTTCATGTTTTGTGTGGTTGTTTATTTGCACAATTAGTTGCTATGGAATTGTATACGATTTGATGCAATGAATTGTATTGTGTGATTGTGCATGATGGTTTGTTAAATATTGAAAGGCTTGTCAAAGGCATAAACTTGGTGGTGAAACTGTGAAATTGTTTGTGTTGGTGCACTATTGTAAAATATAATAATAGAGGGTGTAAAGAGTTATTAGTGAAACCTAAATCATACTTAACCCTAAATCATTCACTAAACCTCACACAAAAATTCAAGCACGTACTTTCACTTCTTTGGTTCTCTCTGGCAATCATCACCATCATCATTGGCAAGACATTCATCACTTTGATTCCACATTTTCTCTAGAATCAATTCAAGGTAATCGTTTATTGATTGTCTGATTGTATCAATTCTTAGTTATTAGAATACTTGTAAACCCTAGCTTTGATTTGATGGTTCTGTGCTTTGATTTGATTATGATTATTGTAATTATGATGATTAACTAATTGTATAATCGATTTCTTGATGATGTTGATGCATGATATGAAGAAGTAATGATTGTTGTGATGATTCTGCATTGTGAAAGCATATAATTAGGGTTTTCTGTTCGTATGAAACAAGAACGTAACTGCTACAATCACAATTGAATATGAACATTCGTATGTCAGAGTTTTGAAACCCTAAACACTTGTCAGAGTTTTAATGAATATACTTGTCTGAGTTTTGTGAATGAAAGTGATTGTTTGTCTGAGTTTTATGTTATCATACATTGTTCGAATTTTAAAGAGGTTAACAAGGATCCGACTTTTGTAAGTTAAACACATGTCCGACCTTAATTTGTATGTGATGTAGTCCGACTTTTGTATGTAAGGGGATAGGCCCGACTTTTATTTGATATGTTGTTACTATCCGACTTTGTTAATCATCAAGGGGGTCCGAGTTCCCCCCCCCACCTTGTGTTGTCCGAGTTCTTGTCACAAGTGTAAAGGTCCGAGTTTTCTAGTTTAAAAGCTTGTCCGAAGTCTTAAGTGGGGAAGAGAGTGTCCGAGTTTTGCTAATGGGGAAGGGAGTCCGAGCTTCTTGTTCATGTGTGTCCGAGTTTTGGCAATAGAACAAGGGTGGTCCGACTTTTAACCCCACACCCCCTTGTCCGATTTTTAAAAAACACTTGAAGGGTCCGAGCTTTAAACCCAACTCCCATGGTCTGACTTTTGGCCTAAGGACTCATGATCCGACTTTTAAACAGGGGAAGCCCCCCCCCACTTCTTGTCTGAGTTTTAAATAGGGCAAGGCCCTGTCTGACTCTGTGTGATGTTAAAGTAAAGCTGAATGTATGTTATTACATGATTGAAAGTGTTAACTGTGTTATATTCGTCAGATTTGTAAAGCATGCAACTGTTGTTTAGCTTGATGATCCATAAAGTGTGTTATTAATGCTGAATCTGATAAGATGTGTACGTCACTTTCTTAAGCCGCTAACTCAGTTAAACTTGTTCAGTTTATCAACGCCGTTGAATGTACGAAGTATGTTAACAGTGACAAATATGTTAACCTCCATGCTAGACTAAAATGTGAAAGCAAAGGCGTGACGCATGAATTATGTGAATACGATGAACTGATTTCGTGATGTATAATTCTGTATATAATCGTATGATACTGAATGCAACTGTATGATCCTGCATGTATGAATCCTTCTATGTGATATCATCTTGTACACAATAAGCACACAAAACACAGTTGGTTGATTATCAATGACTAGCAAACCCTAATTTGATGCAAACACTTACATCGTATCATGTGCAATGAATCCTAGGTCGTGTGTAACGGACTTAGACATTTACTAAACCCTAGAAGCAATAACATACCGAGCAAACCAAGGTGAGTTCACACCCTTACTAAGGCATGGGATTCCCAGGGTTGGGAATGGGATTGAAGGAATAAGGTTGAATAGATTCATACTGACACTACCACTAGACTACCATACCAGCGTCCTCGGTTGTGCAGGACACATACGTAAGCCTACGTATGCTTATACTACTTGCTGTCCTCGGTTGTGCAGGACACATGCGTAAAGCCCACATATGCATATGCTTCTTACTGTCCTCGGTTGTGCAGGACCCTTACGTAAAATCTACGTATACTTATACTTACTACTATCCTCGGTTGTGAAGGATACGCACGTAAAACCTACGTGTATTTATACTTACTACTATCCTCGGTTGTGAAGGATACTTACGTAAACCTACGTAAAGCCTGTACGTACTACTGTTCTCGGTTGTGAAGAACACTTATGATTACGAATAGTCTAGTGGTTATACAACATAGGAAGCCCCCACCAATAGAACGCACTATCGGCCCAGTAGAGCCACATGTTACAAACGAACTTACTATTACGCATTTACTTTCTGTGAACTCGCTCAACTAGTTGTTGATCCTCTGTTACATGTCTTGCAGGTCGTTAGATACATGGAGCTTGCACAGGGAGGAGCTGGTCGTTGTGGGCTTGGATCGTGATTGTCTTGTTAAACACTTACGACATTTGATACTTTATTGTGATGGGTTTTAATTATACGCTTCCGCTAAACAACGATAACTTACTTATGTTTTGGAACACCTTTCATATGGATTTGGTTTGGTTTAATGGCAATTACTTTTACTATATATATTGTTCTATATGATTGGTGGCTTGGTCCTGGTCAGTCATGCTCCCAAGCGGTGATACTCCGCAGGTGGATTTTGGGGGTGTGACATATTGCCCCTTTTCCTGACCCTGTGCTTGGTCATGCACCTTTTGCGACCCATGTTGATCCTCGACACACGCACACCTGAGGTGGGTGGATAGACAATGATGATGACTACCCCCCCTTTCATGGTACCTGTTACACCCCCCATGTGGCTCCTGTTTTAGCCCTTGTTTCAGTTCCTATGGATGCACCTTTGTTCCCACACTCACCACTGAAGCTCACCACACCGTCACATGGCCCGGAGCCTGCACCCAAGCCAGCTACTACACCATTTGGGTCAGCTTGATGTTGCGCCTGCTGAACCTACACCTTTACGTGGTCACGATCCTGTTTCTTTTTAAAGACTGCCAGACATTGCACCCCTTATATCTACCTGCATCAGACAGCCTCCTTTTGTGAAGAGGTTCGCTTTCCCTTGTGAAGATCTACGCCCGTTGCGCCATCGTGCCTAACACTTTCTGTCAGGATATACCCGCGCCTAGTAGGGATGCTTCAGGCCACACCGCTTGCTACATTCACCTCTACAACGCTCGATAAGCCGATTTGATGGTCCCTATAAACGCACTATGCTAACTATAAACCCTTACCATTTCTCGCATTGTGAAAAACACACACAGGATAAGTTGCTCCTGTAACACCAACTGCAGTTGAGGATATGAGTCGCGGAACGTGGAAGCTTGAGCTGACACCACAAAGGGCAACGTCAAATGCAAAACATTACCTAACCAAAAACATGAGTTAAGGGTCTACATCACAAGACAGCATATTGTCTGAAAACTTTAAGTAAAACACCACGTCCTCCACCAGCATGCCTTGATCCACCACGTACATCAGGATCCCTTTTATGCCCTTGACCTCTGATATTCCACCGTCCCAGGATTTTTGATGATCATTCCTTTTACCATTAAGCGGCAAATCAGTTGACTACTTCAAGGAATATACGAGCTCGTAGAGGAACTCAAAAATGTCGACAGTTTACTTCTCTTTCCTCCCCCACCTTAGTCACCAGAAATATCGGTGTCTGGATAACGCAGATTGCGTTACGATTGGGTAGAGACCCCAAGATTGTGGAGATTTGTGAGGACCACGCCTGACTACGTAATTTAGGTATGCTGATATACTTGTTGGGCAAGAGTGGGGAGACCCGGTGACCCTGAACCTTTTGTAAGACGATGAAATCGAAACCGGAAAACGATGGGAACCAATTGCCATTAAGCATGTGCTAAAACATTATGACCAATAATCAACGAAAGCTCAGTCGCCATGTCATTGCTAAATGCGATCAGTAACGCCTATGTGCGTACCAAAAATTTTAATACTACATGTTTACTTGCTATACTCTCATTAAACGAAACCCTCAAACTACGTACGAATGTTATGATTTTGATGCAATGTGCCTACCCGTTTAATGAAAACCTAATCATAAGACGTGATACCAATATAACAGGAATGTGCTATGACTGAGAAACACGTGTTTGTTTGATATACTTTCGGTAAACATGATTTCAATTACTTGCTTGATGAATTGCGTGATGTGTAATATGATGACTTAATTATGTGTGATACATGTGTTCCAAACAACTATTTACGTTCCCTGAATAGAAGAGACCTAACTAACATGAACTTCTTCCTAGAAGATGTCGCATCAAGAAATCACCCGACTGACTGAGGCAGAATGGTTAGCGCACGCCTCTCGAGTCACGGCTCGGCACGAGGTTCTTCGCTACCAACATGGCGAAGGTGCCTCAAGGAGAAACCTACCTAACGGTAATGTTAAATCACCTAAGACACATTACAACACGTTTGGAAAGTCCCCAAAGTGCCTTGCTAATACCTTTTGTGATAATGAATGCTTGAATACAGGTTGTACCTACCAGCATTTCCTAGAATGCCAACCTCTGAACTTCGGTGGCACGGGAGGTGCCATAGCTTTTGTAAAATGGGCTGAGAATGTGGATGCCGTTGTGCGAACGAGTGGTTGCACGCCAGAGCAGCAAGTCCCATACGTTTCTGGATTACTACAAGATGGAGCTCTTTTATGGTGGGACCGTAAGGTTCGAGAATTGGGCGAGGCTGTAGCATATGCGATATCATGGAGCGAGCTGAAAGAAATAATGCGGAAGGAGTATTGTTCTAAGAAGGATATCCAAGGGCTGGAACTAGAGTTCTGGGAGCTACAGAAGGAAGGTCCAGATGTAGTGAAGCACGTGCGAAGGCTTTACGATTTGTCGCGAGTCATTCCGTACCTAGTGGAACTCGAGTTGAAGAGAATGGAGCAATCCATTTGGGAACTGACACCTCAAGCCTTGAGCTTGATGATAGTATCAACGCCACCATCACCCGTGATTACCCATGTGATAGGACTGGAGCTCACTAAGGAAGCACTTAGACTGGTGAAACTTTCGATCCCGGACGAGAAGAAGGAAACCCCAATGGAGACATCTGGGAAGAACAAAAGAAAGCTCGGTGAATTTCAGGGAGGTAATCAGGCAAATGAAAAGAATAAGGCCAAAAAGGGAAAGATGTACCTGGGTAATCTACCTAAGTGTGAAGTATGCCAGCGCCATCATAACGGGAAATGCGGTAATAGGAAGTGTGACAACTGTGGAAAAAGGGGTCACGACAGGGAAACGTGTTGGCAGGAGACGAAAAGAGGAAAGGAAGGTTGTAAATGCGGTGGTATGGGGCACCTTGGGAAGGATTGCCCAAGGGAGATTAACCAAGACCATGAAGGAGCTTCCAACACCAGAGCTAGTGAAGCATGCCAGGATCCAGAGATGGTCGCTGGTACGTTCTTTATCAACCCAGAATTTTGCATCCACGTTATTTGATGACGGTGCCGACCATTGCCTCGCATCTTATGAACTTAGGAATCTACTTAGTTTAGTAGAGAGTAAGTTAGATGACCCACTCTTAATGAGGCTGGTTAATAAACATCCTCGAAGTAGTAACTAGGACGAACCCGCGATCGAGCAACCAAGCGAAAAATCGTTATCCGCATCCCAGAGTCGAACGACGAAGCGATCACGACTCATGAGGAAAGATACGCCTATACAAACTACAAATTTCTTGAAGGCATCGAGGACGTTGCATAAAGAATATGTTGTTTCTTGGCCCATGTCGGGGATAGGAGGAGCCGAAGAACTAAGCAAGAAGATCTTCTTAGTACAACGAAATGCCCTAAGGTCTTCCCCGAGGATTTGCCATAATGTTCTCTCCCACGGCTAATCCTGTTCAAATCAGATAAATTCCCGGCGTCGCACCTGCAGTCAATACCCCTCAACGACTTACACCTTCAGGAACGCAAGGATTGACAGAGAAGCTTCAGAAGTTGATGGAGAAGGAAGATAACAGACCAAAAAATCCCGTGTTGGGTAACCCCATATCTGCTCGTCAAAAAGAAGGATGATGATTTTCAAGTAAACGTCAGCTACCAGAAGCCGAACGAGCTAACCCACCAGAGTCGGCGACTCTTGCTAAAATTAGCGGACCTCTTACACAACTGACTATGATGATCCAACTACTACTACACGAACTATCGACGATCGAACATCGTCAGCGGAGAAATTCAGGGAATATACCAGGATGAAATTGTGGGACAATGATTATGCTTAGACATAAACAAAATGCTGCTTCTTACACAATGTATAAACCAGATCCACACGAGGTGCGGAACCCAGAAAAACTAGAAGCCTTACATCTAGGAACCATATCTGTCAACTCAATCAAACATCATTAATCTGACCAACTTGTCATTGCAGTTAACGAAACCGAAAGTACTTAAATTTTCTTCCGATGAAGTCTTCACTTTCACTTCTAACGAATAGATATTTACATTTCTACTCCCCTCAAGTAGTTGCATCACGTTGTTTTCCTTCGCTGAGAGCGAACACACGCACGTTTGCTTCGTAATTTTTGGTCACTTCTTCGTTTTAGTAAGAACGCATCGCTTCATTACTGGAAAACCTATATATAACCCATGCGCCATTTGCTACGCATGCGGCTTCATTTCGAATAAGCGCTTCATGAATGTTCAGATATTACGTTGTCGAATCAAATTACCAGTTTACGATTCGAATGACCTATATTTTTGTCATTGTTGACTCTTCTGATATCAAGTCAACACACTTATTGAAACTACCTTCTTTCAAGTTACATGTTTGCTATCATGTCAAGACTTCCTTGTTGATATGTACGTTTATTGTTTGGTTACGTTGAAACTAGGTTCAACTGCTTGACCATATCCAGTTCGCATGTTTAATTTGAGTCGCCATATGATGCATTGAGAGCAACATATTCTAATATATTGGCACAGATTCTTTTGTTTCGGGTCGTAGTAGACTTATTTGATCTATGACTCCACAAAATCGTCGATAGATTTCGATACCTTACAATGATACTTTCACAGAATTGAAGCCTACGCTTATCTGACTACTCACTTCGTACACGGATTTAATAGATTATTTGACAACTTGCCCTAAATCCGTTTTCTTTATCACAACTGAATCACCCTTAACACACTTACGTGCTGAGTCAAAGGTACATAAATTCATTTCATACCATGGTGTACCCCCTAACGATTCTTCTGTTATCAATCAAATGCCGTGCAGTACTTAGTTTCATCTTCCGGCTTGTTTCGGAACACCTTCATCTAGCCTCAAACTCTGTGAATTTGTGCAGTCACCGCTATTATGGAATCATGTCATTTCAATACCTTGTGGTGTCTTTACAAACTTGTAGCTTGTGCTAATCATGGTCAACCGTTCCACGCAAAATACATAAACTTTTGTTGACTTGTCATTTAAATATTCCTGATGCAACTACAATTCAAAGCAAGAATACACCAAATTCGTTTGTATTCATTCGGTGTATTCTCGCAGTTCAAAATGTTCAACGCACCGAACCTTGCCACTCGTCTACTTGGGAATTGACAGATCACTTTACCATTTCATGGAGTTGATAATTTTTGAATGTATATAGCGAGCGCTCTGTTTCGTGAAAACTCGCTTGGATACTGCGATCGATTGTTTGAGGATCCTATTAGTTGAAACTCCTCTCTTGTGGACCCCCTGCTAGCTGGAATACATTAGGCTATACGTAAAGCATGTTTTGTACTTCTAACATCAACTGCTAAGAGCACCCACCTTCTTGACCCTAGGGTGCGGATCGTTAAATATTCTTGGACCCACCCAGTGTGAGTAAGGTTTGGTTCTGTTGATGACTATCTACCTCGATGTGATTTATATACGTACATGTGTGACGTGACCATAAGGAGTTAACGTAGTACAAATTTCGGGGACGAAATTTCTTTAACGGGGGGAGAATGTGACAACCCTCACCAAAGCAGGTATCCGTACGACTTAATTAATATCTAATTACTGCTTAATTTCTGTGCTTACTTGAAAATGTGAATAAACTGCTACTTGAATTCTGATACACTTACTTGCATCATACTTTATTTATTGTCACTCCATTATTTACATATAGAACTTGAGTGACAAACTTGACGCACAAAAGCACAGTAGCACAATAAACGGATAACCCAGTAAACGTGCTGGCATAGTCAGCACTAGACAGACACTGTCTCTAAGGCCAGTATGAGCCGGGAATAGTTTACTACACTAGTAGAAAGTGTAGGGAGAAGAGGACTGTAGAACTGCGTCTCTAGGTGATAATTATAGTGACCGGATGTGCCTAAAACGTACTTTGTGTACAAAATTCAGCACTTTAAATAAAAACTCAGCATTTATCTAAACTAATAAAGTGCCAAAACATGAGAAAATATCACTAGACACTTTCCAAAGTCGGGAATAAGTTGTGTCACTAAAAATAATAATAACGACACTTTAAAGCTTTGTTAAGCGCTTTAACGGATCACTATCCAACCGAACAACCGGACTTTACCCGGAACATAAAAATATTGCCATTAACATTGTTTATCTTTTTCTGAGCCAGTTAGGGTCCCTAAATACCCTAACACCCACTGTAATGCATGACACACTAGTAACCGGGTTAATCCCTAACCTAACTTAACTAACCTAACTATGTCTTAACTAATGGTTGAAATCGAACTAGGACCCCCCCCCTCTCTAACTGAACCGTCCCCAAGGGGGACACCCCTTTGTACTTTGTGATTAAAATAATCAAACATGTCTAATATCTATTAGACACATAATCCCTTGGTTAATGTTGGAAGACCTTGCCTATAAGATCAAGCCATAACACATCATTCTTTCCATCTCACAACTCACCAACACACACTCTCTCCCTCTCCTTGCAAGCTCTCGGCCGAACCCCCCCCTACAACCATCCATCCATCGTCGAGCTTTGATCAAGCAATTCCAAGTGTATACAAGTGCTAAGGATCACATACGAGGAGGCTTGGTGCATTCGGAACGTGAAGGACCTCTTCTCATTGCTTTTATCCACTCATTCTTGGACTAGATTCTTCCCTAGCCTCGAGCTAGTAGTAAGTTGCTTGAAACACCCTCTCGATCTATTTCAAAGTGGTTAAAACGATATATGATGGTTAAAACTCGTAAACATACAAGATGAAGTATTAAAAGTCTACTAAAATGATGAATATGTTGGTTGTCACACCCCCAAAATCCACCTGCGGAATATCACCGCTTGGGAGCGTGACTGACCAGGATCAAGCCACCAATCATATTGAACATGTAATTGATATCAAGTAAAATAAATGTAAACCAGTGATTCAATACGATAGGTGTTCAAAACATAATTATAGTTTCATAGTGTAGCGGAAGCATAAGTATGAAAACCCAATGTGTAACATAAGTTCAAATGTTTAAATGTTTTAACATGGCATCCACGATCCATGCTCCACAACGACCTGCTCCTCCCTGTGCAAGCTCCATGTATCTAACGACCTGCAAGGCATGTAACAGAGGATCAACAACTAGTTGAGCGAGTTCACAGTTTATAGTTCAGTAATTGTAATAGTATGGTAAGCCTTGTGTTCGTTCAATAAGTCATGTATCATAATAGTTCGTATTGCGGCCCTCTAGGCATGTATGCGAAGATTAGGGAAAATTCTCAAGTATTCTAGACTAGGTATGTTTGTATCGCGGCCACCCGGCACCTGTGCGAAGTTTTAGTGTATAGTTCGCAGCCTTCCTAGGCATGTATGCCAAGATTAGTCATATTATCGCAGCCAACCCTGGCATGTGTGCGAAGATCAGTCATATTATCGCAACCAACCCCGGAGTGTGTGCGAAGATCAGTTCTATAAGCATCACTAGTCTAGCAGTATCTTAACCAATCACCTTCCTCACCCGAGGATCATATCACAACGTTCCATTATCTAGAGAAGTATAAATAAATAAATCAATCCCATTCCCACCCTGGGAACCCCATGCCTTGGCTGTGTGAACTCACCTTGGTTTGCTCGGTATGCTATGCTCTAGGGTTTATCAAATGTCTAAGTCCGTTACACACGACCTAGGATATGTTGCACATGATACGATGTAAGTGTTTGCATCAAATTAGGGTTTGCAAATCATTGACATTCAAGCAGCTGTGTCTTGTGTGTTTATTGTGTACATGCAAATATCACATAGGATGTTCATACATGCAGGGTCATACAGTTGTCTTCAGTATTATACAATCACATATGGAGTCATACGGTTATATGCAGCAATTACAGTAACACACGGTAATGTAAAGACATCATACAATAAGTAGCATTCAACAACATGCATACAGTGGTGATAGGATCATCATATTTCATTCAATCTTAACTTGGTTCCGTTAACAGGTCAACATATTTTTATCATACAACTTAGCTTCAATTTAAATCCCGCACAAGTAGGACAGGGCCATGCTCTTCTTAAAACTCAGGCAAGTGTGTGTGTGGTGGGGGGGGTTCCCCTGTTTAAAAGTCGGGTAAGAAGTGTGGGGAGGTTGAAACTCGGATATGAGGGGTTTGGGATCAAAAGTCGGACACAAGGGGGGGGGGGCATGGGTCACAAAGTCGGACTTGAGAGGCCCATCACAAAACTCGGACCATATGAAGGGTGTCATGAAGCTCGGACAGGGGTAGGGGGTTCAAAACTCGGACCCCTCCCCTTATTCCTTAACAAAGTCGGACAACACAACATCTAAAAAGCTCGGACCACACAACATCTAAAAAGCTCGGACCATACAACCCCTTAAAAAAATCGGACTACAACATTTGATATGAAGTTCGGACACTACTACAAGCAATACTCGGACAACCATATACAATGTAAAACTCGGACTAGGCTCTTACAATGAAACTCGGACCTAAGTGTATCATACAAGAAGTTGGACAGTAGCATGCACACCAAAAACTCAGACAATCTAACATTACAAAGATCGGACTCCTAGTGTTTCACAATAGTCGGACAAGGTATGACTTTGCACAAGAATTCGGACTATCATGTAACTTTCAAAAGTCTGACAAACATTCATACAAACTTCGGACTTTACATACCATTCTAAAACTCAGACAACCATCAATCATACATACGAACATTCCATTTCATTGCGATTGTATCAGTTACATTCATACCTTTAACAGTTACGTTCTTATTTTTCTACGCTCCAGAATCCCTAATTCGTACAATACATGGCACAAATCAATTCGATAAATATCACCATCCTACAAGCAAGTGATTTCACAACTAATCATCATCATAACACAATAACCAAGAATCAACCAAAGCACAGAACCATCATATGAAAGCTAGGGTTTTTCAAGTATTACAAGAATCAAGAATTGATACAATCAACCAATCAATTAGGGTTTACAAATATCACAATAATCAATAACAATTACCTTGAATGATTCTAGAGAGAATGCGGAAACAAAAGTGATGAATGTCTTGCCAATGATTTGGTGATGATTGCCAGAGAATTTGGTTTTGTGAAAATGATTAGTGAACAAGGGATTAGGGTTAAGTATAGCTTAAGTTTCACTAATAGCTCTCTACACCCTTAATTAATATATTTTACAATAGTACACCATCTCAAACAGTTTCACAGTTTCACCACCAAGATTTGACAAGTCTATCACAATTAACACATAACCATGCATAATCACACAATACACTTCATTGTATTAAAACGTTACAGTTCCATAGCAACTAATTGTGCACTTAATCAACTAAACAATACAAGAACGTGCAATAAATGCGAAATAGGAATCTTGGAAATTCGAGTTGTCACATTATCCCCAACTTGAAAGAAATTTCGTCCCGAAATTTAGCATGCGGTTACTGAGGAAGCTAGGTACGTTGTTGTCACACCCCCAAAATCCACACGCGGAGTACCACCGCTTGGGAGCGTGACTGACCAGGATCAAGCCATCAATCATATTGAACATAGCATAATATAAATAAAATAGTTCGTAAAACCCAATTCAATACAATTGATGTTCTAAACCAAACATAGTATCAATAGCGGAAGCATAAGTATGTAACCCAAAGTAAATCATAAGTTCAAATATCCGAAACGTTAAACATAGTGTTCATGATCCATTGCCCACAACGACCCGCTTCTCCAGTGCAAGCTCCATAAGTACCTACGGTCCTGCAAGGCATGAAGCAGAGAGTCAACAACTAGTTGAGCGAGTTCACAGTTAACAGTTCAGTAATAGTATGGTATGAGTAATAGTATGTTCGTTCGTTTATATCATGTATCATATTTCCATCGCGGCCTCCCAGGCAGGTGTGCGAAGATATTAGGGGATGTTCCTCCCAAGTGTTCTAGACTAGGTTTATTTGTATCGCGGCCTACCAGGCAGGTGTGCGAAGATTAGTAAGTTCAGTTCGCGGCCTTCCAAAGGCAGGTGTGCGAAGTCAGTCATAATATCGCGGCCAACCCTTGGCAGGTGTGCGAAGATCAGTTCAGAAAGTGTTACTAGTCTAGTTGGTTCGTATTCGTTAGGTTCTACCATCTGAGTATACACAATAATCCATCAAATCCCATTCCCACCCGGGAACCCATGCCTTGGCTGTGTGAACTCACCTTGGGTTTGCTCGGTATGCTAAGTATGTGCTCAAATAAATCAGTCACGTCCTAGAGTATGCACGTATACACAATCAGTTTATATCCAAGTTGTGCACGTATAGGAAATCATACAAGTACCAGCATGTAGTCGTTATCACATAAGTTATGTACAACACTTAACAGCAGTTAAATAATCCCGTTAACTTTTAACAGGGTTAAATCATATTACTGTGCAAAATAACCAAGTTGGCGAAACAAGGATTTTTGGCGAAACACAGGCTTCGTCAACTACCCTTTGACTAATCAAATTTCTATTTCGTTATTTTCTATTTCGTCAAACATCCTTGGCGAAACACTTTCTGTTTCGTCAGGATCCCCTTTGGCGAAATAGAATCCAGTTCCGTCAAATTAACACAGAACCCAAAATAATTTCCCAACTAAATTCTTTATTCCGCCCCTTACCACCAATTAGAAAGTGCGGCCGCTCAATCCTTGTGAGTGGACCGATTAATTGTATTAGTCAACATGGTGAGGTGGTCTTGCAAGCATGGCCGCCATTTTTATTATTCGGTTCTTTAATATTAGTGGGCCAAGCCCACAGCCAATTGGATTCGGTTAGCGGCCCCACCCCTCCAATCTCACAAGTGTATGACATGAAAGATAATATCTTAACACACACACATATTACACGTTACTGACATTGAATCATAAAGCATGTGCCACACTATTCCATATTAATCATTACCTCCAACAATGGCATGTTAGTATTGGACCAAATTAATGAATAGTTGCAAGATTATCACATGAAACATGGCACACATAATCACATCCACCGATTCCCACATATCTATCTACTGACAATTGATTTATTTTGTACTCTACTAGCCGCCACTTCATGCACTACTCCCTAAAGTTCACATGGAGTATGATATGGTGGTCGCAAATTTTGATTGGACCAAAACTGATCTAGCCTACAACTCAACCAATGGCACACAACAATCAATCAACATGACTCACAAATATAAAACACTTAAAAACTGACAAGTCATGTGCAAGATGATAGCCGTCCATATGTAATCACCTCAATAGGTGATTGGACCAATTTATGACATGTTATAATTATTAAAGCAATATATCGATTTTCAATAACATACATCATGCAAGAATTAATATACTGCACATGATAAGCATATATATATCAATGAATTTCAAGCATGTCCTCGGCTAATATATAACACACATCAACAAGCATCACAATCGATATGCACGAACACGTATTCCAATAACTGTTTTAAAACATATAATCTGATAATGATTAGCACTAACCACGATGGTTCTTTGAGGGTTTCGCAGTCACAAAGTCGCCGTTGAATGGATGAGGAGGCTCTAGGGTTTTTTTAGAAGTTTCATAACCGTTCCCTAATCACATATATATTTTTACGCATACAAGTTTGGGCCGTATTGGGCTTTGGCGAATTTGGGCTCTCGGCGAAACACTTATGTTTCGTCGAGTGGGTTGGATGGCAAATAACAATTCTGTTTCGTCTAGCTTGTTTGATAATATATTACATCTCGATTCGTGATTTAAGTGTTCTATAATAATTCTAATATTATATTTTACAAAGCAAGTAATCACATATATACACAACCGACAATACGTTTCATTACCACACCACGCATACAATTACCAGTCAAACAAGTCAAACAGTCAAAGTCAATGGTCAAAGTTAACGTGCATTTAAAGCCGAAAGGTCGAGTTGTCACATTATCCCCAACTTGAAAGAAATTTCGTCCCGAAATTTGGTACGTACCTACTGAGGAAGTTAGATAGGTTGCATCGTTCACTGGTTTTCATGGGGTGTCACATCCTCCCCCCGTTGATCTGGAATTTCGTCCCGAAATTCCGTGGTAGTAGCTTCAGCCTCAGTAGTGGTTGTATTGGTTCCGAATAACTGGGGATACTTTTCTTTCATTTGATCTTCGCGTTCCCAGGTGCACTCTGGTCCACGTCGGGAGTTCCAACGAACTCGAACAAGAGGGATTCTCTTGTGTTTGAGGACCTTAACATCCCGGTCCGTGATTTCAACTGGTTCCTCGACGAACTGCAACCGCTCGTCGATAGAGAGTTCCTTAAAAGGAATTATGAGGGTCTCATCTGACAGGCACTTCTTCAGATTCGACACATGAAATACATTGTGAACTGCACCGAGTTCAGCTGGTAGGTTTAGTCTGTAGGCTACTGGGCCTATTCTTTCAGTGATTTCGTACGGTCCAACATACCGTGGATTAAGTTTGCCTCGTTAACCAAATCGAACCACACCCTTCCAGTGTGAGACTTTAAGTAAAACCCGGTCCCCGACCTGAAATTCCAACGGTTTCTTACGCTTATCCGCGTAGGCTTTCTGACGGTCGCGTGCTGCCGCCATGCGTTGTCGTATCTGTGCAATCTTTTCTGTGGCGTCCACTACAATCTCTGGACCCGTAATCTGACTATCCCCCACCTTTGCCCAACAGAGAGGTGACCGGCATTTACGCCCGTACAATGCCTCGAATGGAGCGGCTTGTATGCTGGTGTGATAACTATTATTGTAAGAAAACTCCACCAAAGGGAGGTGCTTTTCCCAGCCGTTGCCGAAATCGATAACACATGCCCGAAGCATGTCTTCAAGAGTTTGGATCGTTCGCTCAGACTGCCCATCCGTCTGAGGATGATATGCTGTGCTCATGTCTAATCGTGAGCCGAAAGATTTGTGCGTCGCTTGCCATAGCTCTGACGTGAATCGTGCGTCCCGATCCGAAATGATGGAGGTGGGCACCCCGTGCCTCGAAACAACTTCCTTAAGATAGATGTCTGCAAGAGTGGAGAACTTATCCGTTTCCTTTATAGCCAGGAAGTGTGCAGACTTGGTGAGTCGATCCACGATTACCCATATAGTGTCATTTCCACGCTGGGATCTGGGTAGGCCTGTAACAAAATCCATGGAAATCTCTTCCCATTTCCACTGTGGTATCCTGGGTTGCTGGAGTAGACCCGCTGGTTTCTGATATTCAACCTTGACTCTGGCACAGGTCAAGCACTTGCCAACATAGGTGGCGATATGGGCCTTCATGCTAGGCCACCAATAAGTAGTTCTGATGTCGTGGTACATTTTGTCTGACCCTGGGTGTACCGAGTAGCGGGACTTGTGTGCTTCGTCCATCACAAGCTCTCGTAAACCGCCATAAAGTGGGACCCAAATACGCCCCGTTACATAGTAGGCGCCGTCTTCCTTTTGTTCCATTCGTTGCCTTGAACCGCGTAAGGCTTCAGCCATAACATTTTCAGGTTTCATTGCTTCTATCTGAGCAGCTCGTATCTGTGCAGGAAGACTGGACTGAATAGTAAGCTGTAGCGCTCGCACGCGCTTAGGTAGGGTGTCCTTTCGACTGAGGGCGTCGGCCACAACATTGGCCTTGCCTGGATGATACTTGATGGCGCATTCGTAGTCGTTCAGTAGTTCAACCCATCTTCGTTGACGCATGTTCAAATCCTTCTGCTTAAGGATATGCTCGAGACTCCTGTGATCGGTGTAACTCGTGCACCTGGTACCGTACAGGTAGTGTCGCCATATCTTAAGCCCGAAAACAACAGCTCCCAGCTCTAAATCGTGCGTCGTGTAGTTTCGTTCATGAATCTTGAGTTGTCGCGAAGCGTAGGCAATAACTTTATCCCGTTGCATCAATACACACCCAAGTCCTTGTATCGACGCGTCACAGTAAACCACAAAGTCATCTGTGCCCTCCGGCAGTGAGAGAATAGGTGCGCTGCAAAGCTTATCCTTTAAGTACTGACAAGCGGTTTCTTGGGAATCTCCCCAACGGTAGGTGACACCCTTCTGTGTCAGCATAGTGAGCGGCTGAGCGATCTTGGAGAAGTCTTTAATAAATCGCCTGTAATAACCCGCCAAACCCAAGAATTGGCGTATTTCTGTCGGTGTACGCGGTGCAGGCCAGTTTCTGATCGAGTCTACCTTGGATGGATCGACATGAATCCCATCCTTGTTCACCACATGGCCTAGGAAGTGGACTTCACGAAGCCAGAAGTCACATTTCGAAAACTTGGCGTACAGTTGGTCCTTTCGAAGAAGTTCCAAAATCAACCGTAGGTGCTGCTCGTGTTCCTCCTGACTCTTGGAGTAAATCAAAATGTCGTCGATGAAGACAATCACAAACTTGTCTAAGTACGGCTTGCACACCCTGTTCATCATATCCATGAATACAGCAGGCGTGTTTGTTAACCCAAATGGCATGACGAGAAATTCGTAGTGACCGTAGCGAGTTCTGAAAGCGGTTTTAGAGACGTCCTCATCCCGGACTCTCAGCTGATGATACCCTGACCTCAAGTCTATCTTGGAGTAGTAACCCGACCCTTGCAACTGATCGAATAAGTCGTCTATGCGCGGAAGAGGATAACGGTTCTTCACCGTCACCTTGTTCAGTTCACGGTAGTCGATGCACATTCTGAAAGTGCCATCTTTCTTTTTCACGAAAAGCACTGGTGCTCCCCAAGGCGATGAGCTTGGACGAATAAAGCCCTTTTCCAAGAGCTCTTGTAGCTGCTTCGACAGTTCTTCCAGTTCAGTTGGAGCTAAACGATATGGTGCGCGGGCTATTGGTGCTGCTCCAGGAGCTAACTCAATCTGGAATTCGACTTGACGATGAGGCGGTAAACCGGGTAAATCTTCAGGAAACACCTGAGGAAAGTCACGTACAACTGGAATATCCTCCAGCTTCTTTTCCTTTGCGGATGCGTCAGTGACAAGCGCTAGAATTGCAGTGTGCCCCTTTCGTAAACATTTCTGCGCTTTTAAGAAAGAGATGATGCCAACCACAGCACCACTCTTGTCGCCTTGAACTTCAAGGGGTTCCTGACTAGAGCGAGGAATACGAATAACTTTTTCCTTGCATAAGATCTCTGCGTGATGTTGGGATAACCAATCCATACCGACGACGACGTCGAAACTACCCAAAACTATGGGTATAAGATCAATCGAGAAAGTCTGACCAGCTAGGACGATGCTACAACCCTTGATTACATGTGCCGCTTCTACACTTTTACCATTTGCTAGTTCTACGACGTGTTTAGTGTTTAGGGGTGTTGGGGTACGTTTTAACAATTTACTCATTTTCAATGACATATAACTTGTATCAGCACCCGAATCAAATAAGACAGTAACATAAATATCGTCGAGAAGAAACTTACCCATAACCACATTGGGATCATTCACTGCGTCACCCCGACCTAGCACGAACATACGACCACGAGCTTCGTTGCCATTGTTGTTGTTGTTTCCCCCGTTGTTGTGGTTATTGTTGTTGTTCCCGTTGCCCTGGTTGTTGTTGTTGCGATTCTGATTCTGGTTCAGTTGAGGGCAATCACGTTTGTAGTGGCCTTCAGCCCCACACTGGAAACATCCCCGGTTTCCACGCTGTGGCTGCTGTTGCTGGTTCTGTGGAGCTGGCGGTGGGAGTTGCTGGTTCTGATTTGCTGGCCTTGAGCTTCTACAATCCTTAGCCTCATGACCCATCTTGAGGCATCTTTGACAAGGTTCCCTGCGACATCTTCCGCTGTGGTGTCTGTTGCACTTATTACACAGTGGGTGAATTCCCCCACCCTGCCCCTGACTGCCAGAAGATTGCTGACTCGAATTCTGGTAGTCATTTGTCTTGCGCTGCTGAGACTGAACAGAAACTGATCCCTTGCTGGAATCCCCCTCCCATTTCCTCTTGTTGTCACTGGGAGTAGCAGAAGTAGTGACAGCAGCAGTGGTAGCCTTGACACGTTTTGGCAGCCTGTTCTGATCCACTGCCTGATCTGTAATACGATGAGCAAGGCGCTGAATAGCCTGGATATTATCAAGATTAGCCGATGTCACATGGCTTTGGATCTCTGGCGCTAACCCCTTGAGATACAACTCAATGCGCTTAACTGGAGGGTCCACCATAGTTGGGCATAGCACGGCCAGTTCATTCGACCGTTTGGTATAGGCTTCGATCTCTGACCCAACCATTTTCAAGTGATACAGTTCATCTTCCAACTTGTGAATATCTTCACGAGTGCAGTATTCCCTTTTGATCAATTCCTTGAAATCATTCCAAGGGGCGGCGTTAGCAGCTGCCAACCCTAGGATCTGTACTTGCGCGTTCCACCAAGTCAACGCGATTCCTTCCAAAGTGCCAGTGGCGTACTTGACCCTGCGAGCCTCAGGGCATTCACACATTTCGAACACAGATTCTAGCTTCTCGAACCAATGGAGGAGTCCCACTGCAGACAGGCTGCTGCGCGTGTTGACCTATTGTGTACGAATAGGACAAAGTTAAATACGAGAGTTAATGTAGGATCTAAAGATCCTAGTGTGTGTCTATACTGCAGGGTATACTACCTGCTTGAGCAGCTGCAAGTGCCGCAGCAACTTGAGCTTGAACGAGAGCCTCTAGCTGGGCTTGAGTCATGTTAATTCGTCCGGCCATTGATCTCCACATCAAAGGCAACATAAGTGAGAAAGGTTCGCGAATAGTGCGATGACAGAAGAGTGTAAGCACGTAAGTGTTCTCAGGCAATAACAAGTAGTGAGCAAAGTAATGTAAGCATACTACGAGCAAAGTTCTATGCAGTTCTAGCAAGCAGGTAATAAACATAAACCTTATTACCTAGGATGTCGAGTCTTGCACGTGGAGCGAAGCGTCGTTGTGGATCGTTAAGAGCACTGTACTGGTTATAGTCTGGTTTTAATAAAAACGTTTTTTCCATATTAAAACCAAGTTCTCTATAACCAATGGCTCTGATACCAATCTGTCACACCCCCAAAATCCACACGCGGAGTACCACCGCTTGGGAGCGTGACTGACCAGGATCAAGCCATCAATCATATTGAACATAGCATAATATAAATAAAATAGTTCGTAAAACCCAATTCAATACAATTGATGTTCTAAACCAAACATAGTATCAATAGCGGAAGCATAAGTATGTAACCCAAAGTAAATCATAAGTTCAAATATCCGAAACGTTAAACATAGTGTTCATGATCCATTGCCCACAACGACCCGCTTCTCCAGTGCAAGCTCCATAAGTACCTACGGTCCTGCAAGGCATGCAGCAGAGAGTCAACAACTAGTTGAGCGAGTTCACAGTTAACAGTTCAGTAATAGTATGGTATGAGTAATAGTATGTTCGTTCGTTTATATCATGTATCATATTTCCATCGCGGCCTCCCAGGCAGGTGTGCGAAGATATTAGGGGATGTTCCTCCCAAGTGTTCTAGACTAGGTTTATTTGTATCGCGGCCTACCAGGCAGGTGTGCGAAGATTAGTAAGTTCAGTTCGCGGCCTTCCAAAGGCAGGTGTGCGAAGTCAGTCATAATATCGCGGCCAACCCTTGGCAGGTGTGCGAAGATCAGTTCAGAAAGTGTTACTAGTCTAGTTGGTTCGTATTCGTTAGGTTCTACCATCTGAGTATACACAATAATCCATCAAATCCCATTCCCACCCGGGAACCCATGCCTTGGCTGTGTGAACTCACCTTGGGTTTGCTCGGTATGCTAAGTATGTGCTCAAATAAATCAGTCACGTCCTAGAGTATGCACGTATACACAATCAGTTTATATCCAAGTTGTGCACGTATAGGAAATCATACAAGTACCAGCATGTAGTCGTTATCACATAAGTTATGTACAACACTTAACAGCAGTTAAATAATCCCGTTAACTTTTAACAGGGTTAAATCATATTACTGTGCAAAATAACCAAGTTGGCGAAACAAGGATTTTTGGCGAAACACAGGCTTCGTCAACTACCCTTTGACTAATCAAATTTCTATTTCGTTATTTTCTATTTCGTCAAACATCCTTGGCGAAACACTTTCTGTTTCGTCAGGATCCCCTTTGGCGAAATAGAATCCAGTTCCGTCAAATTAACACAGAACCCAAAATAATTTCCCAACTAAATTCTTTATTCCGCCCCTTACCACCAATTAGAAAGTGCGGCCGCTCAATCCTTGTGAGTGGACCGATTAATTGTATTAGTCAACATGGTGAGGTGGTCTTGCAAGCATGGCCGCCATTTTTATTATTCGGTTCTTTAATATTAGTGGGCCAAGCCCACAGCCAATTGGATTCGGTTAGCCGCCCCACCCCTCCAATCTCACAAGTGTATGACATGAAAGATAATATCTTAACACACACACATATTACACGTTACTGACATTGAATCATAAAGCATGTGCCACACTATTCCATATTAATCATTACCTCCAACAATGGCATGTTAGTATTGGACCAAATTAATGAATAGTTGCAAGATTATCACATGAAACATGGCACACATAATCACATCCACCGATTCCCACATATCTATCTACTGACAATTGATTTATTTTGTACTCTACTAGCCGCCACTTCATGCACTACTCCCTAAAGTTCACATGGAGTATGATATGGTGGTCGCAAATTTTGATTGGACCAAAACTGATCTAGCCTACAACTCAACCAATGGCACACAACAATCAATCAACATGACTCACAAATATAAAACACTTAAAAACTGATAAGTCATGTGCAAGATGATAGCCGTCCATATGTAATCACCTCAATAGGTGATTGGACCAATTTATGACATGTTATAATTATTAAAGCAATATATCGATTTTCAATAACATACATCATGCAAGAATTAATATACTGCACATGATAAGCATATATATATATCAATGAATTTCAAGCATGTCCTCGGCTAATATGTAACACACATCAACAAGCATCACAATCGATATGCACGAACACGTATTCCAATAACTGTTTTAAAACATATAATCTGATAATGATTAGCACTAACCACGATGGTTCTTTGAGGGTTTCGCAGTCACAAATTCGCCGTTGAATGGATGAGGAGGCTCTAGGGTTTTTTTAGAAGTTTCATAACCGTTCCCTAATCACATATATATTTTTACGCATACAAGTTTGGGCCGTATTGGGCTTTGGCGAATTTGGGCTCTCGGCGAAACACTTATGTTTCGTCGAGTGGGTTGGATGGCAAATAACAATTCTGTTTCGTCTAGCTTGTTTGATAATATATTACATCTCGATTCATGATTTAAGTGTTCTATAATAATTCTAATATTATATTTTACAAAGCAAGTAATCACATATATACACAACCGACAATACGTTTCATTACCACACCACGCGTACAATTACCAGTCAAACAAGTCAAACAGTCAAAGTCAATGGTCAAAGTCAACGTGCATTTAAAGCCGAAAGGTCGAGTTGTCACATTATCCCCAACTTGAAAGAAATTTCGTCCCGAAATTTGGTACGTACCTACTGAAGAAGTTAGATAGGTTGCATCGTTCACTGGTTTTCCGGGGGTGTCACAGTTGTATCGTTTACTGATTTTCCTGGGGTGTCACATCATCCCCCCGTTGATTTGGAATTTCGTCCCGAAATTCCGCAGTAGTAGCTTCAGTCTCAGTAGTGGTTGCATTGGTTCCAAATAACTGGGGGTACTTTTCTGTCATCTGGTCTTCGCGTTCCCAGGTGTACTCTGGGCCACGTTTGGAGTTCCAACGAACTCGAACAAGAGGGATTCTCTTGTTTTTGAGGACCTTAACATCCCGGTCCGTGATTTCAACTGGCTCCTCGACGAACTGCAACCGCTCGTTGATAGTGAGTTCCTTAAAAGGAACTATGAGGGTCTCATCTGACAGGCACTTCTTCAGATTCGACACGTGAAATACATTGTGAACTGCACCGAGTTCAGCTGGTAGGTTTAGCTTGTAGGCCACTTTGCCTATTTTCTCAATGATCTCGAACGGTCCGACATACCGCGGATTTAGTTTGCCCCGTTTGCCAAAACGAACCACACCCTTCCAGGGTGAGACTTTAAGTAAAACCTGGTCCCCGACCTGAAATTCCAAAGGCTTCCTACGCTTGTCCGCGTAGGCTTTCTGACGGTCGCGTGCTGCCGCCATGCGTTGTCGTATCTGTGCAATCTTTTCCGTGGCGTCCACTACAATCTCTGGACCCGTGATCTGACTATCCCCCACCTCTGCCCAACAGAGAGGTGACCGGCATTTACGTCCGTACAATGCCTCGAATGGAGCGGCTTGTATGCTAGTGTGATAACTGTTATTATACGAAAATTCCACCAAAGGGAGATGCTTTTCCCAGCCGTTGCCGAAATCAATAACACATGCCCGAAGCATGTCTTCAAGAGTCTGGATCGTTCGCTCAGACTGCCCATCCGTCTGAGGATGATATGCTGTGCTCATGTCTAACCGTGAGCCAAAAGATTTGTGCATTGCTTGCCATAGCTCTGACGTGAATCGTGCATCCCGATCCGAAATGATGGAGGTGGGCACCCCGTGCCTCGAAACAACCTCTTTAAGATAAACGTCTTCGAGGGTGGAGAACTTATCCGTTTCCTTTATAGCCAGGAAGTGTGCTGACTTGGTGAGTCGATCCACAATCACCCATATAGTATCATTCCCACGCTGGGATCTGGGTAGGCCTGTAACAAAATCCATGGAAATTTCTTCCCATTTCCATTGCGGTATCTTGGGTTGCTGAAGTAGGCCTGCTGGTTTCTGATATTCCACTTTGACTTTTGCACATGTCAAACACTTGCCAACGTAAGTCGCTATGTGGCCTTTCATGCCAGGCCACCAGTATGTAGTTCTGATGTCGTGGTACATTTTATCCGACCCTGGATGTACCGAGTAGCGAGACTTGTGAGCTTCGTCCATTACAAGCTCTCGTAAGACGCCATAAAGTGGGACCCAAATACGCCCCGTTACATAGTATGCGCCGTCTTCCTTTTGTTCCATTCGTTGCCTTGAGCCGCGTAAAGCTTCAGCTTTGACGTTTTCAGGCTTTAATGCTTCCATCTGAGCAGTTCGTATTTGTGCAGGAAGACTGGACTGAATAGTGAGCTGCAAGGCTCGTACGCGTCTAGGTAGAGTGTCCTTTCGACTGAGAGCGTCAGCCACAACATTGGCTTTGCCTGGATGATACTTAATAGCGCATTCGTAATCGTTAAGTAGTTCGACCCATCGTCGTTGACGCATGTTCAATTCCTTCTGCTTGAAGATATGCTCGAGACTCCTGTGATCGGTGTAAATTGTGCACTTGGTACCGTACAGGTAGTGTCGCCATATCTTAAGTGCAAAAACAACAGCTCCCAGCTCTAAATCGTGCGTCGTGTAGTTCCGTTCATGAACCTTGAGTTGCCGCGAAGCGTAGGCAATAACTTTATCACGCTGCATCAATACACAACCAAGCCCCTGTATCGATGCGTCACAGTAGACCACAAAATCATCCGTGCCTTCTGGCAATGAGAGAATAGGTGCACTACAAAGCCTATCCTTTAAGTACTGAAAAGCGTTTTCCTGGGAATCTCCCCAACGATAGGTGACACCTTTTTGTGTCAACATAGTGAGCGGCTGTGCGATCTTGGAGAAGTCTTTGATGAATCGTCTGTAATACCCCGCCAAACCCAAGAATTGGCGTATTTCCGTTGGTGTACGCGGTGCAGGCCAGTTCCTGATCGAATCTACCTTGGATGGATCAACATGAATCCCATCCCTGTTCACCACGTGGCCTAAGAAGTGGACTTCACGAAGCCAGAAGTCGCATTTAGAAAACTTGGCATACAATTGCTCCTTTCGAAGAAGTTCCAAGATAAGACGTAAGTGCTGCTCGTGTTCCTCCTGACTCTTGGAGTAGATCAGAATGTCGTCGATGAAAACAATGACGAACTTGTCTAGGTAGGGTTTGCACACCCTGTTCATAAGATCCATGAAAACTGCAAGCGCGTTCGTAAGCCAAATGGCATGACTAGAAACTCGTAATGGCCGTAGCGAGTTCTAAATGCTGTCTTGGAGACGTCCTCATCCCGGACTCTCAGCTGATGATAACCAGACCTTAGATCAATCTTGGAGTAGTAACTCGACCCTTGCAACTGGTCGAATAAGTCGTCAATACATGGAAGAGGATAACGGTTCTTCACTGTGACCTTGTTCAGTTCGCGATTATCAATGCATATTCTGAAAGTGCCATCCTTCTTCTTCACGAATAGTACTGGAGCTCCCCAAGGCGAAGAGCTTGGACGAATGAAGCCCTTATCCAAGAGCTCTTGTAGTTGCTTTGAAAGTTCTTCCAGTTCAGTTGGAGGTAAGCGATACGGTGCGCGAGCTATAGGTGCTGCTCCTGGAGCTAGCTCAACTTGAAACTCGACTTGACGATGAGGCGGTAGACCTGGTAAATCTTCAGGAAACACTTGAGGAAATTCGCGTACAACTGGAATATCCTCTATTCTTTTCTCTTTCGTCGATGCATCAGTAACAAGTGCCAAAATGGCAGTATGACCCTTTCGTAAACATTTCTGAGCCTTCAAGAAAGAGATGATGCCAACCACAGCACCACTCTTGTCGCCTTGAACTTCGAGAGGTTCCTTACCCGAACGAGGAATGCGGATGATCTTCTCTTTACATAGAATCTCTGCCTGCTGCTTGGATAACCAATCCATGCCGATGACTATGTCGAAACTACCCAGAACTATTGGAATAAGATCAATCGAGAAGGCCTGACCCGCTAGAATGATATTACAACCCTTGACTACATGCGTGGCTTCTACACTTTTACCATTTGCTAGTTCTACGACATGTTTGGTGTTTAAGGGTGTTGATGTACGTTTTAACAATTTACTCACTTTCAAAGACATATAACTCGTATGCGCACCCGAATCAAACAAAACAGTAACATAAATATCGTCGAGGAGAAACTTACCCATAACGACGTTGGGATCATTTCTGGCATCACCCTGCCCCAACACAAATGCACGACCCCTTGCTTCGTTGCCGTTGTTGTTCCCACCATTGTTGTTGTGGTTGCCATTGCCCTGATTGTTGTTATTGTTGCGATCCTGGTTCTGGTTCAACTGGGGACAATCACGCTTAAAATGACCTTCAGCCCCACACTAAAAACATCCCCTGTTGCCCCGCTGCTGCTGCTGATGCTGATACTAGTTCTGTGGAGCTGGTGGTGGGTGTTGCTGATTCTGATTTGCAGGTCGCGAACTCCTGCAGTCTTTAGCTTCATGCCCTAACTTGAGGCATCTCTGACAACGCTCCTTACGACACCGCCCGCTGTGGTGTCTGTTGCACTTATTACACAGTGGGTGAATTCCCCGATATCCACCCTGCCCCTGACTGCCAGATGATTGCTGACTCGGATTCTGGTAGTCATTTGTCTTGCACTGCTGAGACTGAACAGAAACTGACCCCTTGTTGGAATCCCCCTCCCATTTTCTCTTGTTGTCACTGGGAGTAGCAGAAGTAGTGACAGCAGTAGTGGTAGCATTGATACGTTTTGGCAGCCTGTTCTGATCCACTGCCTGATCTGTAATACGATGAGCAAGGCGCTGAATAGCCTGGATATTATCAAGATTAGCCGATGTCACATGGCTCTGGATCTCTGGCGCTAATCCCTTGAGATACAACTCAATGCGCTTGACTGGAGGGTCCACCATAGTTGGACACAGAACGGCCAACTCGTTCGACCTCTTAGTATATGCTTCAATCTCTGACCCAGTCATTTTCAAATGATAAAACTCATCCTCTAGCTTGTGGATGTCTTCTCGAGTGTAGTATTCCCTTTTTATTAGCTCCTTGAAATCATTCCAAGGGGTGGCGTTAGCAGCTGCCAACCCTAGGATCTGTACTTGCGCGTTCCACCAAGTTAACGCGATTCCTTCCAATGTACCAGTGGCGTACTTGACCCTGCGAGCCTCAGGGCATTCACACATTTCGAACACAGATTCTAGCTTCTCAAACCAATGGAGGAGTCCCACTGCCCCCTCGGTGCCACTGAATGAGCTTGGACGACAGTCCATGAAGTTCTTGAAAGTGCAGACGGGCTGCTGAGCGTGTTGACCTATTGTGTACGAATAGGACAAGGTTAAACACAAGAGTTAATGTAGGATCTAAAGATCCTAGTGTGAGTCTAAACTGCAAGGTATACTACCTGCTTGAGCAGCTGCAAGTGCCGCAACAACTTGTTCATTGATAAGAGCCGTCAACTGGGCTTGTGTCATGTTAATTCGTCCGGCCATTGATCTTCACATCAAAGGAAACATAAGTGAGAAAGGTTCACGAATAGTGCGATGACAGAAGAGTGTAAGCACATAGGTGTTCTCAAGCAATAACAAGTAATGAGCAGTGTAATCTATACATACTACGAGCAAAGTTCTATGCAATTCTAGCATGTAGGCAATAAACATAAACCTTATTACCTAGGATGTTGAGTCTTGCACGTGGAGCGAAGCGTCGTTGTGGATCGTTGAGAGCACTGTTCTGGTGATAGTCTGGTTTTAATAAAAACGTTTTCCCCATATTAAAACCAAGTTCTCTATAACCAATGGCTCTGATACCAATCTGCCACACCCCCAAAATCCACCTGCGGAATATCACCGCTTGGGAGCGTGACTGACCAGGATCAAGCCACCAATCATATTGAACATGTAATTAATATCAAGTAAAATAAATGTAAACCAGTGATTCAATACGATAGGTGTTCAATTCATAATTATAGTTTCAAAGTGTAGCGGAAGCATAAGTATGAAAACCCAATGTGTAACATAAGTTCAAATGTTTAAATGTTTTAACATGGCATCCACGATCCATGCTCCACAACGACCTGCTCCTCCCTGTGCAAGCTCCATGTATCTAACGACCTGCAAGGCATGTAACAGAGGATCAACAACTAGTTGAGCGAGTTCACAGTTTATAGTTCAGTAATTGTAATAGTATGGTAAGCCTTGTGTTCGTTCAATAAGTCATGTATCGTAATAGTTCGTATCGCGGCCCTCTAGGCATGTATGCGAAGATTAGGGAAAATTCTCAAGTATTCTAGACTAGGTATGTTTGTATCGCGGCCACCCGGCACCTGTGCGAAGTTTTAGTGTATAGTTCGCAACCTTCCTAGGCATGTGTGCGAAGATTAGTCATATTATCGCAGCCAACCCTGGCATGTGTGCGAAGATCAGTCATATTATCGCAGCCAACCCCGGCGTGTGTGCGAAGATCAGTTCTATAAGCATCACTAGTCTAGCAGTATCTTAACCAATCACCTTCCTCACCCGAGGATCATATCACAACGTTCCATTATCTAGAGAAGTATAAATAAATAAATCAATCCCATTCCCACCCTGGGAACCCCATGCCTTGGCTGTGTGAACTCACCTTGGTTTGCTCGGTATACTATGCTCTAGGGTTTATCAAATGTCTAAGTCCGTTACACACGACCTAGGATATGTTGCACATGATACGATGTAAGTGTTTGCATCAAATTAGGGTTTGCAAATCATTGACATTCAAGCAGCTGTGTCTTGTGTGTTTATTGTGTACATGCAAATATCACATAGGATGTTCACACATGCAGGATCATACAGTTGTCTTCAGTATTATACAATCACATATGGAGTCATACGGTTATATGCAGCAATTACAGTAACACACGGTAATGTAAAGACATCATACAATAAGTAGCATTCAATAACATGCATACAGTGGTGATAGGATCATCATATTTCATTCAATCTTAACTTGGTTCCATTAACAGGTCAACATATTTTTATCATACAACTTAGCTTCAATTTAAATCCCGCACAAGTAGGACAGGGCCATGCTCTTCTTAAAACTCAGACAAGTGTGTGTGTGGTGGGGGGCTTCCCCTGTTTAAAAGTCAGGTAAGAAGTGTGGGGAGGTTGAAACTCGGATATGGGGGGTTTGGGATCAAAAGTCGGACACAAGGGGGGGGGCATGGGTCACAAAGTCGGACTTGAGAGGCCTATCACAAAACTCGGACCATATGAAGGGTGTCATGAAGCTCGGACAGGGGTAGGGGGTTCAAAACTCGGACCCCTCCCCTTATTCCTTAAGAAAGTCGGACAACACAACATCTAAAAAGCTCGGACCACACAACATCTAAAAAGCTCGGACCATACAACCCCTTAAAAAAATGGACTACAACATTTGATATGAAGTTCGGACACTACTACAAGCAATACTCGGACAACCATATACAATGTAAAACTCGGACTAGGCTCTTACAATGAAACTCGGACCTAAGTGTATCATACAAGAAGTCGGACAGTAGCATGCACACCAAAAACTCAGACAATCTAACATTACAAAGATCGGACTCCTAGTGTTTCACAATAGTCGGACAAGGTATGACTTTGCACAAGAATTCGGACTATCATGTAACTTTCAAAAGTCTGACAAACATTCATACAAACTTCGGACTTTACATACCATTCTAAAACTCAGACAACCATCAATCATATATACGAACATTCCATTTCATTGCGATTGTATCAGTTACATTCATACCTTTAACAGTTACGTTCTTATTTTTCTACGCTCCAGAAACCCTAATTCGTACAATACATGGCACAAATCAATTCAATAAATATCACCATCCTACAAGCAAGTGATTTCACAACTAATCATCATCATAACACAATAACCAAGAATCAACCAAAGCACAGAACCATCATATGAAAGCTAGGGTTTTTCAAGTATTACAAGAATCAAGAATTGATACAATCAACCAATCAATTAGGGTTTACAAATATCACAATAATCAATAACAATTACCTTGAATGATTCTAGAGAGAATGCGGAAACAAAAGTGATGAATGTCTTGCCAATGATTTGGTGATGATTGCCAGAGAATTTGGTTTTGTGAAAATGATTAGTGAATAAGGGATTAGGGTTAAGTATAGCTTAAGTTTCACTAATAGCTCTCTACACCCTTAATTAATATATTTAACAATAGTACACCATCTCAAACAGTTTCACAGTTTCACCACCAAGATTTGACAAGTCTATCACAATTAACACATAACCATGCATAATCACACAATACACTTCATTGTATTAAAACGTTACAGTTCCATAGCAACTAATTGTGCACTTAATCAACTAAACAATACAAGAACGTGCAATAAATGCGAAAAAGGAATCTTGGAAATTCGAGTTGTCACATTGGTTAATAGCACAAGGGTTGTGTAAATCTTGTAAGATTTGTTTTGTGTAACTATTTAGTGCCGATCTATGTTGTGGTAGCTCGGATCATCGTCTAACCCGGATTGGTCATGATCATGGATCATGACATAGAGTATGTTGAAGTGTACAAAGGGTTAAATGATGAAACTCTACCACACACTAAACATGAACTTGTGTAAAATCGATTTTACTTACGAAATAGTGTTCAAAACTAGTAGATCTACAGATCTACAAGCGGTATTTTCAAAGACCAAGTGTCAAAGAAATCATATTTTCTAAAACCGGATCTTACATGAACAAGAATGATTTTAAACACACAAGTGTGTAAACACTTGTGTAACACCATGTTTCGACAAAGAACTAGTTTTGTCAAATTTTACAAGAAGTTGTAAATATGGAATTTCTTTAAAAGCGAGGTTTTTACGAACCGGGTTGATTTATGTAAAGATCCACTAAAAGTAATGAGATTTACTACATATTTTTGGAAAAACTACAAGTTCATGTAATTTTTGCGATTTACATATATATTGACTAGTTTGATGCTTTGGACATTGTTTTGGTTGAATAAGAAAATTGTTGGTTTGATTTATAAAAGAAAATGATACGCTTGAAAGCGTGGCCGCCTCCAGTTACAGGGGAAACTCTGGCGAAATTTTTCTAAAAACATAACACTTAAAAGTATTTTCATCACAAGTGTTATAAATGTATTTTTGACTTGTTTTCAAAATGTAAATTTCGCCACGACTTTATTTACAAAATATCGGAGGTGCGATTTCACAAAATAAAACTTGATAAATATATATTTAGTATATATTTTCATAACAACACTCGTGAATTTTTATGATTATTTTGTGAACTATACAAATATTATTTTTAGGGTAAAAATAATATTTCCGAATGTTAGCGATTACAAAATGATACGAACGCATTCACAATAATTATTTAAGTTACACCGGTTATTATTATTACCACTCGATCTTTAAAACGTAACTTACGCATCTTAAGAAATATTTATGAACGCGCATTTTTGTCAAGGTATTAATTTGGGAAAAAATCATATGTATTAAAATATAATATTTTTTGGGGAAAAATATTTATATTTTGGAGTTAGAAATAAAATATATATTAAGTGAGACTTAATAATATATTTCGAAGTTATACGAACGCACATTTATTTAGTCCCCCATCCTTGGGAAGGAAAATAATTACCAAGTATTTACAAAATGTAAACACGAAATAGTTGTCTAACTATTTCCCAAAAACTTAAACCATGAAGCTAAGGCACAGCCGTCCGTCTAATAGAGTTAGTACATGTAGGTCGTCGCACAACTGCTTGATCAGGAGATATACTTGGTAGAGACGCACCACTGTGAGTTCATGTCCCCCTTTTCTCTTAATTGTTTTCAGTTTTCTAAACTGCGGGGGTGAAATACATGTTACTATGATTACGAATATTTCTTACTTGGTATGGTTAGCGTAAGGAGGGTTATTATTTAGATCATGTGAGTGGGTAGGCGGAAACTTGAGGCCATTAATCCTCAGGGTAGGACCGAGGGGCAGGAGCGGTAGATCTATCTGGGTGTAGCGAGCCCAGCCCCAGGCCCAGCATAACGAACCTCGGGGTGACTTTGTACCCAACGCATAAATCTGCTAGGTTTGAGTCTTCCTACTTGCACTTCACACATATCAATGGCCTTGCAAACCATTGGTGATCTCTTTTTTCCTTATTTGCTACATACCAGGATTTTATACTTACAAAGGTTTTACTTACTCACTACACATGAACTCGCTCAACATTATTGTTGATTTTTTCCAACTTACATGTATTTCAGGGAATTAAAGATCTGGCGCGGTATGTTATGTTTTCCAGCTGCAAGGGGTTACGAGGTCATCCGGGTTTAGGGGACGTGACTCTTTCCTGTGACTCTTCATGTTAATGTTTATGACTTTCAAAACAATGTTTTATGTTATCATGTTGTAGTTTCCGTTAAGACAATGTTGTGGTTCTTTACTTTTCAAACATAATTAAATGGATGATCTTGCATGGTTTTTATTTCATATAGCTTTGTTATGATTAAGCTATGGTATTAAGAAGTCACACCAAAATTAACCACGCTTCCGCAAAGCCAGGGTGTGACAGATATTCTTTCTCTTGGTCAAATACACCAAGAATGACTATGGGTCTTCTTTCTCTTGGACCATCTCGTACTACTGGAAAAACAACCTGCCTCTCGCGCCAGGAGTCATCCTGGGCGCGCTTGTTGTAATTTTTTCTGGGTCTCCTCTGACCCCCTTGAATCATGTGTGTTTCCAGCTTTCGAAGTTTCTTGTTATCAGGACCCTCTTCTCTTCTTTGGATTTGACGATTGTCTCTTTTTCCTCCCTTGACCAAATGGGTGAGCTTACCTGTCACAACCCTCGTTCCCTAACAACCCAGGAACGGGCGGCTGTGGCCAGTTTCAGTGGTATCGGTGGTTTATCAATTTGGCAGCGGAAATTTCATCAGGACCGTAGTTAGGAAATATTTTATCAGAGTAAAATACCACACTTTCAATATATTAAACACGTGAGTATAATCCCAAGATTTAAGTACACACATTTTCATAGGAATAAATCCTATTTTATTTAATAAAACATCTCTTTATTTTAGGTAACTTAATAGCCACTTTTCCAAGCCTTCAGTGCTGTCCAACTGTCTTCTAACTGGGTTTCACATTTTGTTACCTTAAACGCGTTTAAAAACATTTTGTCAGTGGGAAATACTGGTGAGTGAATCTCAGTTTAATCAAGTTAAGTAAAACCATTTTACAGTATTGAGGGCGGTCGCGCGATTACATTTGTTTCCATCTACTTTAATTACACCCACGGTACTGTCAACCTGACTTGTGGTCATGTTACTACTCACAATGTAGTAACAAATTTTGTATACAAAACCCAACATACCAACGATAATTTTAGAATACAAATACTCAATAACTGTTTAATGTAATATTAATTGTGTGAGGTTTTGTAAAAACAATTTGCAAAAAGGAGATTACTCACATTGCTATTTTAGGGTTTTCCTTAAAGATCTCCTGGTTATTATCTATTAAATACATAAATGCACACGCGTTAGTATAATAACCCAATATTTACATTAGTAATACCCTCCCCGAGACGACATTCCAACGACTACGTCGGGCAAAACCTCGACAGCCGTTACGAAACCCTGGATCAACCGGGTAGCGTATCTAATACGTAGCCAGGGTTGTGATACTTACAATGGGGTAGAACTTCGTTATTTAGGGGGTATTATACCCGAGAATAGTGCCTACACTAGAGAATTTCAAGAGAGAAAAGTTTTGATGCGAGTTGGGACTGAAGGCCTGAGCTCCCAATTTATAGGAGCTAAATTTGAGTCCCTCGCGCCCTGCGTAAGATGAAGTGGGGGCTTACGCGGCCCGCGACCTAGGCTTGTAGGGCCTAGCTATGACTGGTCATCACATATAGCCTCGACACATTGCATGAAACGTGGCAGCCTGGGGCTCGCTCTGGTTGCTGGCTGTCGCGTCCCGCGTAGACCAAGGGGTGGTCTTACGCGGCCCGCCAGGGACCCATTATGTTTGTTTTTATTTAATTTTAATAGAAATAAAGGTATTCGGGGCCCGTTTTCGTATATGGGGTGTATTTTAGGACATATTGGGACATTCTAATTATTTTTAGGGTGTTGGATTATTTTGAGGGTTGTTATATCATCCCCACCTTGTTTTAGAGCTCGTCCTCGAGATCTACTAGAATAGGTGTGGATATTTCCTTTGCATTTCTGATTCAAGCTCCCATGTGTACTCTGGTCCTCTTTTGGAGTTCCATTTCACTTTGACCAGAACTAACCTCTTGTGCTTGAGGTTCTTAACTTTCCTATCTTCAATCTGTAGAGGCCTTTCTACAAATTTAAGTTGTTCATTTACCTCTATATCCTTAAGAGGTAACATTAGTGATTCATCAGCTAAGCATTTCTTGAAATTAGATACATAAAATACATCATGTATTCCTGCCATTTCCTCTGGCAGTTGTAGCTGATAGGCTACAGGTCCTATTCTTCTAATAATCACAAAAGGTCCAACATACCTGGGGCTTAGCTTTCCCCTTTTGATGAATCTTACCACTCCTTTCCAAGGAGAGACTTTTAATAACACTTTGTCTCCTACCTGAAATTCCAATGGCTTTCGTCTGTTATCAGCATAACTCTTTTGTCGATCACGTGCTGCTTTTAGTCGTTCCTTGACTTGAATAATTTTGTCGGTTGTTTCTTGTACTATTTCTGGGCCAGATAGTTGCTTTTCTCCAATTTCTGCCCAACAGACTAGGTGTGACAACTCGAATTTCCAAGATTCCTATTTCGCATTTATTGCACGTTCATGTATTGTCTAGTTGTTTAATTGTATAAATAGTTGGCTATGGAACTATAACGTTTTGATAAAATAAAGTGCATTGTGTGATTATGCATGGTTATGTGTTAATTGTGATAAATTTGTTAAATGCATAAACTTAGTGGTGAAACTGTGAAATTGTTGTGAGATGGTGTACTTGTGTAAAAGTTAATACTTGAGGATATAGAGAGCAATTAGTGAAATCCTAGTAATACTTAACCCTAATTCCTTGTTCACTAATCACTTTTCACAAAACCAAAGTACTGTATTCTCTAATCCCCTAGCAATCATCACCATCATCATCATTGGCACAAGACATTTCCGCACTTTTGATTCATCTTTCACTAGAATCATTCAAGGTAATTGTTTATCGATTATTGTAATACTTGTAAACCTAATTGATTGATTGATCATTAACAATTCTTGATTGTGTGTTCATGAAAACCCTAGCTCTCATATGATACTTCTGTGATTTTGATTTGATTCTGGATAATTGTGATAATGATGTGATTAGTCGTATAATCGATTGCTTGACAATTTAGAATCGTGATATGTAAGAATGATTAACTGTTGATTTGTTTACTACTGTACAGGTATGTAATTAGGGTTTCTTAGTCTTGATAATATGAAAACGTAACTATTATAATCTCAATGAACGTATGAGAAATTGTTTGTCTGAGCTTTGGTTGTCAGAGTTTTATGCTATCTTCTATTATCCGACTTTTACATATCTCAGAACTAGTCCGAACTTTGTAAACATATATTTGTCTGAGTTTGTAATGAAAACATTTAGATCCGAGTTCATGATATAAACATAGAGTCCGAGTATTTTACTTGTATCTTGTCCGAATTGTTTTAAGACTGCATGCTGTCCGAGTTTTATTCCAAGTCTAGTGTCCGAGTTTCATGGCACACTTGTGGTCCGAGTTTTTGGCTCCAAAGCCAAGGTCCGAGTTTCTTCAAGAGTGGGGGCAGGTCCGAGTTTTAAAAGAGGACCTTTGGTCCAAGTTTCATGCTTGGGCTATCATGTCCGACTTTTGAAAGGGCACAAGGGGTCCGAATTTGTGATGAGGAGCCCCTTGTCCGAGTTTTGCTTGTAATCGGGTGGTCCGATTTTTGTTGAGGGTTACTTGTCCGAGCTTTGAACCTTTACCTATGATTATCCGAGTTTAACCCCCCCACACTTCTCCTCAGACTTTTAAACAGGGGAAGCCCCCCCACACACACACTTGTCTGAGTTTTAAGAGGAGCATGGCCCTGTCCTACTTGTGCGGGATTTAAATTGAAGCTATGTTGTATGATAAAAATATGTTGGCCTGTTAACGGAACCAAGTTAATATTAAATGAAATATGATGATCCTATCACCACTGTATGCAGGTTATTGAATGCTACTTATTGTATGATGTCTGTACATTACCGTATGTTACTGTAATTACTGCATATAACCGTATGACTCCATATGTGATTGTATAATACTGAAGGCAACTGTATGATCCGGCATGTGTGAACATCCTATGTGATATTTGCATGTACACAATAAACACACAAAGCACAGTTGCATGAAAATCAAGGACTTGTAAACCCTAATTTGACGCAATCACTTACACTATATCATGTGCAACATATCCTAGGTCGTGTGTAACGGACTTAGACGTTTGATAAACCCTAGAGCATAGCATACCGAGCAAACCAAGGTGAGTTCACACAGCCAAGGCATGGGGTTCCCAGGGTGGGAATGGGATTGATTTATTTATTTGTACTTCTCTAGATAATGGAACGTAATGATATGATCCTCGGGTGAGGAAGGTGATAGGTTAAGATACTGCTAGACTAGTGATGCTTATAGAACTGATCTTCGCACACACGCCGGGGTTGGCTGCGATAATATGACTGATCTTCGCACACATGCCAGGGTTGGCTGCGATAATATGACTGATCTTCGCACACATGCCTAGGAAGGCTGCGAACTATACACTAAAACTTCGCACAGGTGCCGGGTGGCCGCGATACAAACATACCTAGTCTAGAATACTTGAGAACTTTCTCTAATCTTCGCATACATGCCTAGAGGGTTGCGATACGAACTAATACGATACATGACATAACGAACGAACGCAAGGCTTACTATACTATTGCAATTACTGAACTATAAACTGTGAACTCGCTCAACTAGTTGTTGATCCTCTGTTACATGCCTTGCAGGTCGTTAGATACATCGAGCTTGCACAGGGAGGAGCAGGTCGTTGTGGAGCATGGATCGTGGATGTTTTGTTAAACTTTATAACACTTGAACTTATTACATACTTTGGGTTTCATGATTATGCTTCCGCTACTTAAACTATGTTTGGTTGGAACATCAATTGTATTGAATTGGGTTTTACAAACTACTCTGATTATTATACATACTATGTTCAATATGATTGGTGGCTTGATCCTGGTCAGTCACACTCCCAAGCGGTGGTATTCCGCAGGTGGATTTTGGGGGTGTGACAGATTGGTATCAGAGCCACTGGTTATAGAGAACTTGGTTTTAATATGGGGAAAACGTTTTATTAAAACCAGACTATAACCAGAACAGTGCTCTCAATGATCCACAACGACGCTTCGCTCCACGTGCAAGACTCAACATCCTAGGTAATAAGGTTTATGTTTATTGCCTACATGCTAGAATTACATAGAACTTTGCTCGTGGTATGCTTAGATTACATTACTTGCTATTCGATATTACATGAGAACACCTATGTGCTTACACTCTTCTGTCATCGCACTACTCGCGAACCATTCTCACTTACGTTACATTTGCTATGAAGATCATGGCCGGGTATATCAACATGACACAAGCCCAGTTGACGGCTCTCATTAACGAACGAATTGCTGCGGCACTTGCAGCCGTACAAGCAGGAGGTAAACCCTGCAGTCGCAACTAGGATCTTTAGATCCTACACTCCTAAACCAACTCTTGTGTTTAACCTTGTCCTATTCTTATACACAATAGGTCAACACGCTCAGTCACCTGTTTACACCTTCAAAAACCTCAAGGAATGTCGACCTAGTGCTTTCAGTGGAACTGAGGGAGTTGAAGGCCTCGTCCACTGGTTTGAAAGGCTCGAAACTGACTTTGAAGTGCATGATTGCCCTGAGTCTCGAAGAGTAAAGTTTGCTACTGGAACACTCGAAGGTGCTGCATTAACCTAGTGGGAAGCACAGGTTCAGATGTTAGGGCTGGCAGCTGCTAATGCCACCCCCTGGAACGAGTTCAAGGACCTAATTAAGGAAGAGTTTTGCAGTCGGGAAGACATCCACAAACTAGAGGTAGAGTTCCTCAACTTACAGATGGTGGGGTCTGAAATTGAAGTTTATACGAAGAGATCGAACGAATTAGCCACATTTTGTCCTACTATGGTAGACCCTCCCACCAAACGCATCGAACTGTATCTCAAGGGACTGGTGCCCGAAATTCAGAGTCATGTGACCACAGCTAACCTTGGTACTATCCAGCAAGTCACTCGACTTGCTCATCGTCTCACAGACCAGGCGGTAGAACAGAACAAACTACCGAAACATGTTAAAGCTGCTACTACATGTGCTTTTAGTGACAACAAACGCAAGTGGGATGAAAGCCTAAGCAAGGAATTAATTTTGGTCCAACCTCTGGCGCAACAGCAAAAGATAGATGACTACCAGAGCCCCAGACAACAATTTTCTAGTAGTCGCGGACAGAGTGGATATCGAGGAAATCATCCAAAGTGTAACAGATGCAATAGACACCACAGCGGTCAGTGCAACAAGGGTCGTTGCCAGAGGTGTCTCAAGATTGGTCATGAAGCTAAGGATTGCCGAAACTCACGTCCTGTAACTCAAGAACAACAACGACCGCCTCAATCTTCCCAGAATCAGCAGCAACAGCAGAGTTTTAAAGGATGTTTTCAGTGTGATGCTAAAGATCACTACAAGAGGCATTGCCCACGAATAAACCAGGACCAGACTCAGAACCACGACCATGGCAACAGGGACGATGACGCCTGGGCCGCATGTACGTGATTGGTCAGGGTGACGCAAGGAACGATCTTATCGTAATAATGGGTAAGTTTCTTCTTGTCGACTTCTATGTTACTATATTATCTGATTCGGGTGTGAATACCAATTATATGTCTTTGAAGTTAGTCGAATGTTAGAACGTACACCAACTCCCTTGAACACCAAACCTGTCGTAGTGTTAGCTTATGGTACCAGTCTAGAGGCCACACATAGTTCAGGGTTGTAATATTATCCTCGCTGGGTAGACGCTCCCTATCGACTTCATTCCTATAGTTCTGGACAGCACCTACACCTCGCGCACCGTATCGCTTAGCTCCATCCGAATTGGAAGAACTGTCTAAGCAACTACAAGAGCTCTTGGATAAGGGCTTTATTCGTCCAAGCTCTTCGCCTTGGGGAGCTCCAGTATTATTCGTGAAAAAGAAGGATGGCACTTTCAGGATGTGCATCGATTACCGCGAACTGAACAAGGTCACAATGAAGAACCGTTATCCTCTTCCACGCATTGACGATTTATTCGACCAGTTGCAAGGGTCGAGTTACTACTCCAAGATTGATCTAAGGTCAGGTTATCATCAGCTGAGAGTCCGGGATGAGGACGTCTCCAAGACAGCATTCAGAACTCGCTACGGTCACTACGAGTTTCTAGTCATGCCATTTGGGCTTACGAACGCGCCTGCAGTATTCATGGATCTTATGAACAGGGTGTGCAAACACTATCTTGACAAGTTCGTCATTGTCTTCATCGACGACATTCTGATCTATTCCAAGAGTCAGAGGAACACGAGCAGCACTTACGTCTTATCTTGGAACTTCTTCGAAAGGAGCAATTGTACGCCAAGTTTTCAAAATGCGACTTCTGGCTTCGTGAAGTCCACTTCTTAGGCCATGTGGTGAATAGGGATGGGATTCATGTCGATCCATCCAAGGTAGATTCGATCAGGAACTGGCCTGCACCGCGTACACCAACGGAAATACGCCAATTCTTGGGTTTGGCGGGGTATTACAGACAATTCATCAAAGATTTCTCAAAGATCGCACAGCCGCTTACAATGCTGACACAGAAAGGGGTTACCTACCGTTGGGGAGATTCCCAGGAAACCGCTTTTCAGTACTTAAAGGATAGGCTTTGCAGCGCACCTATTCTCTCATTGCTAGAGGGCACAGACGATTTTGTAGTATATTGTGACGCATCGATACAGGGGCTTGGTTGTGTATTGATGCAGCGGGATAAAGTTATTGCCTACGCTTCACGGCAACTCAAAGTTCATGAACGGAACTACACGACGCACGATTTAGAGCTGGGAGCTGTTGTTTTCGCGCTTAAGATGTGGCGACACTACTTGTACGGTACCAAGTGCACTATTTACACCGATCACAGGAGTCTCGAGCATATCTTCAAGTAGAAGGAATTGAACTTGCGACAACGACGATGGGTCGAGTTACTTAATGCTTACGAATGCGCCATCAAGTACCATCCAGGCAAAGCCAATGTTGTGGCTGACGCACTCAGTCGAAAGGACACTCTACCTAGACGCGTACGAGCCTTGCAGCTCACTATTCAGTCCAGTCTTCCTGCACAAATACGAACTGCTCAGATGGAAGCATTAAAGCCCGAAAACGTCAAAGTTGAAGCTTTACGCGGCTCAAGGCAACGAATGGAACAAAAGGAAGACGACGCATACTATGTAACGGGGCGTATTTGGGTCCCACTTAATGGCGGCTTACGAGAGCTTGTAATGGACGAAGCTCACAAGTCTCGCTACTCGGTACATCCAGGGTCGGATATAATGTACCACGACATCAGAACTACATACTGGTGGCCTGGCATGAAAGGCCACATAGCGACTTACGTTGGCAAGTGTTTGACATGTGCAAAAGTCAAAGTGGAGTATCAGAAACCAGCAGGCCTACTTCAACAACCCAGGATACCACAGTGGAAATGGGAAGAAATTTCCACGGATTTTGTTACAGGCTTACCCAGATCCCAGCGTGGGAATGATACCATATGGGTGATCGTAGATCGACTCACCAAGTCTGCACACTTCCTGGCTATAAAGGAAACGGATAAGTTCTCCACTCTCGCAGACATCTATCTTAAAGAAGTTGTTTCAAGGCACGGGGTGCCCACCTCCATCATTTCGGATCGGGATGCACGATTCACTTCAGAACTATGGCAAGCAATGCACAAAGCTTTTGGCTCTCGATTAGACATGAGCACAGCTTATCACCCTCAGACGGATGGGCAGTCTGAGCGCACGATCCAAACTCTAGAAGACATGCTTCGGGCGTGTGTTATCGATTTCGGCAACAGCTGGGAAAAACACCTCCCTTTAGTGGAGTTTTCGTATAATAACAGTTACCACACCAGCATACAAGCCGCTCCATTCAAGGCATTGTACGGGCGTAAATGCCGGTCACCTCTCTGTTGGGCAGAGGTGGGGGATAGTCAGATTACAGGTCCAGAAATGGTAGTTGATGCTACTGAACGAATTGCACAAATACGACAACGCATGGCTGCAGCTCGTGATCGCCAGGAAAGCTACGCAGATAAGCGTAGGGAGCCATTGGAATTTCAGGTCGGGGACCGGGTTTTACTCAAAGTCTCACCCTGGAAGGGTGTGGTTAGATTTGGTAAACGAGACAAGCTCAATCCACGGTATGTTGGACCATTCGAAATCACTGAAAGAATAGGCAAGGTAGCCTACAGACTAAACCTACCAGCTGAACTCGGAGCAGTTCACAACGTATTCCGTGTGTCGAATCTGAAGAAGTGCCTGTCACATGAGACCCTCATAGTTCCTTTCAAGGAACTCACTATCGACGAGCGGTTGCAGTTCGTCGAGGAACCAGTTGAAATCACGGACCGGGATGTTAAGGTCCTCAAACACAAGAGAATCCCTCTTGTCCGAGTTCGTTGGAACTCCAAACGTGGCCCAGAGTACACCTGGGAACGGGAAGACCAGATGACAGAAAAGTACCCCCAGTTATTCGGAATCAATGCAACCACTACTGAGACTGAAGCTACTACTGCGGAATTTCGGGACGAAATTCCAAATCAATGGGGGGATGATGTGACACCCCAGGAAAACCAGTAAACGATATAACTTACCTAGCTTCCTCAGTAACCGCATGCTAAATTTCGGGACGAAATTTCTTTCAAGTTGGGGATAATGTGACAACTCGAATTTCCAAGATTCCTATTTCGCATATATTGCACGTTCATGTATTGTCTAGTTGTTTAATTGTACAAATAGTTGGCTATGGAACTGTAACGTTTTGATACAATAAAGTGCATTGTGTGATTATGCATGGTTATGTGTTAATTGTGATAAATTTGTTAAATGCATAAACTTAGTGGTGAAACTGTGAAATTGTTGTGAGATGGTGTACTTGTGTAAAAGTTAATACTTGAGGATATAGAGAGCAATTAGTGAAATCCTAGTAATACTTAACCCTAATTCCTTGTTCACTAATCACTTTTCACAAAACCAAAGTACTGTATTCTCTAATCCCCTAGCAATCATCACCATCATCATCTTTGGCACAAGACATTTCCGCACTTTTGATTCATCTTTCACTAGAATCATTCAAGGTAATTGTTTATCGATTATTGTAATACTTGTAAACCTAATTGATTGATTGATCATTATCAATTCTTGATTGTGTGTTCATGAAAACCCTAGCTCTCATATGATACTTCTGTGATTTTGATTTGATTCTGGATAATTGTGATAATGATGTGATTAGTCGTACAATCGATTGCTTGACAATTTAGAATCGTGATATGTAAGAATGATTAACTGTTGATTTGTTTACTACTGTACAGGTATGTAATTAGGGTTTCTTAGTCTTGATAATATGAAAACGTAACTGTTATAATCTCAATGAACGTATGAGAAATTGTTTGTCTGAGCTTTGGTTGTCAGAGTTTTATGCTATCTTCTATTATCCGACTTTTACATATCTCAGAACTAGTCCGAACTTTGTAAACATATATTTGTCTGAGTTTGTAATGAAAACATTTAGATCCGAGTTCATGATATAAACATAGAGTCCGAGTATTTTACTTGTGTCTTGTCCGAATTGTTTTAAGACTGCATGCTGTCCGAGTTTTATTCCAAGTCTAGTGTCCGAGTTTCATGGCACACTTGTGGTCCGAGTTTTTGGCTCCAAAGCCAAGGTCCGAGTTTCTTCAAGAGTGGGGGCAGGTCCGAGTTTTAAAAGAGGACCTTTGGTCCGAGTTTCATGCTTGGGCTATCATGTCCGACTTTTGAAAGGGCACAAGGGGTCCGAATTTGTGATGAGGAGCCCCTTGTCCGAGTTTTGCTTGTAATCGGGTGGTCCGATTTTTGTTGAGGGTTAATTGTCCGAGCTTTGAACCTTTACCTATGATTATCCGAGTTTAACCCCCCCACACTTCTCCTCAGACTTTTAAACAGGGGAAGCCCCCCCCCCACACACACTTGTCTGAGTTTTAAGAGGAGCATGGCCCTGTCCTACTTGTGCGGGATTTAAATTGAAGCTATGTTGTATGATAAAAATATGTTGGCCTAGTAACGGAACCAAGTTAATATTAAATGAAATATGATGATCCTATCACCACTGTATGCAGGTTATTGAATGCTACTTATTGTATGATGTCTGTACATTACCGTATGTTACTGTAATTGCTGCATATAACCGTATGACTCCATATGTGATTGTATAATACTGAAGGCAACTGTATGATCCGGCATGTGTGAACACCCTATGTGATATTTGCATATACACAATAAAAACACAAAGCACAGTTGCATGAAAATCAAGGACTTGTAAACCCTAATTTGATGCAATCACTTACACTATATCATGTGCAACATATCCTAGGTCGTGTGTAACGGACTTAGACATTTGATAAACCCTAGAGCATAGCATACCGAGCAAACCAAGATGAGTTCACACAGCCAAGGCATGGGGTTCCCAGGGTGGGAATGGGATTGATTTATTTATTTGTACCTCTCTAGATAATGGAACGTAATGATATGATCCTCGGGTGAGGAAGGTGATTGGTTAAGATACTGCTAGACTAGTGATGCTTATAGAACTGATCTTCGCACACACGCCGGGGTTGGCTGCGATAATATGACTGATCTTCGCACACATGCCAGGGTTGGCTGCGATAATATGACTGATCTTCGCACACATGCCTAGGAAGGCTGCGAACTATACACTAAAACTTCGCACAGGTGCCGGGTGGCCGCGATACAAACATACCTAGTCTAGAATACTTGAGAACTTTCTCTAATCTTCGCATACATGCCTAGAGGGCTGCGATACGAACTAATACGATACATGACATAATGAACGAACGCAAGGCTTACTATACTATTGCAATTACTGAATTATAAACTGTGAACTCGCTCAACTAGTTGTTGATCCTCTGTTACATGCCTTGCAGGTCGTTAGATACATGGAGCTTGCACAGGGAGGAGCAGGTCGTTGTGGAGCATGGATCGTGGATGTTTTGTTAAACTTTATAACACTTGAACTTATTACATACTTTGGGTTTCATGATTATGCTTCCGCTACTTAAACTATGTTTGGTTGGAACATCAATTGTATTGAATTGGGTTTTACAAACTACTCTGATTATTATACATACTATGTTCAATATGATTGGTGGCTTGATCCTGGTCAGTCACGCTCCCAAGCGGTGGTATTCCGCAGGTGGATTTTGGGGGTGTGACACTAGGGTTTGGCACTTTCGTCTGATGCGTGTGTAGTGTAATATATTTTTTTATGTATATTTTAAGCCCTTTTTACACTTTTAGCCAAGTTTTAAATTTATAAAACACGATATTTACTAACACTAAACACACATATGGGCAAGTGCACCCATCGTGGACGTAGTATAGTATTGGTAAGATACCGAGGTCGTCCAAGGACACAAGAGCTTTTAGTACCGGTTTATCCTCAACGTCTAATCAAATCAAAATGTTAGAAAAGGTTTTTAAACTAAGAAAATAAAAACTAACTAAATGCTGAAAAATAAAATAAAAATAAAAACAGATAGACAAGATGAATCACTTGGATCTGACTCGTGTATTAGTATAACCTTTGATTATTTTCGCACTTTTGCACTTGTTTAAAAGATTATCTTAGTTATTGTAGTAGGCCCCTCTTTTGAAAGCGACATTACCCTCAACCCAGTAGTTTGAGTCAGCAAGGATACAATCCTAAAGGGTTGGATTATTGGAAGATAATGAATTAAGTTATTAATGCAAATTATGGTAGGCCCCGCTTTTGGCGGTGACGTTACCCTCGACTAAGTAGTCTGAGTCAGCAGGGATACAGTCCTAAATAGCCGGGTTATAGTATTAATAGTAGTTAACTTATGAGGGGGTCAAAGAGTTTGGATCCCCGCCATCTAATACCTATGGGCATTGCAGGAGATCCTACTAAATTTGACCCAGGTCCCTTGCAGGACCTCTAAACGCTGAACAAGGGCAAGACCCTTACAAAACCGTTCTCTTAACCCCCGACCAGATAGCCAACATACCTCCATATAGACCGTGGAGATATGAATGGTGAAAATCTTTTATTTTATATAGACAGTAAAATAATGCCAAGACACCACGGACAAACGATAAGGAAAGATCACCTTCAACATAAGCAACTAGGTATTAAAGTCATTAATACAAAACCAAATAAAAAGTGCAAAAGATTAAAAATAAAAAGTATTATACTAAACACTTGTCTTCACCAAGTGATGTAAGAGACTTAGGCAAACATGGCCTTGATTGTCAAGAACTCTTACGATCAATCTTGGATCCCGAAACGACTCACACACTCTATGATGGACAATGGATGATGGTGGTGGATGATGGTGTTATGGTGGTGGTGGGTGGTGGATGAAGTGTGAGAGAGGTGGTGTGCCAAGGGATGAGTTGCAATGAAACCAAGCACTCCTATTTATAGGGTGAACAGAAGGCTGGACACGGCCCCGTGTCTGCTGGACACGCCCCCGTGCCTGTCTGACACTCTCTCTCTTCATTAATTGTAATTCGCAATTACAATTAATGCGCCTGCTGTACTTTCGCCACGCCCCCGTGTTCATTGGACACGGCCCCGTGGTGGGCGATAGAAGCTTCTATAGGTTTGTCTTTTCTGCTGCTTCTTGGGCACGGCCCCGTGCTGGCTGAGTACGGGGCGTGTTCAGTCTTCTGCCTTCTCTATTTTGCTTGGGAGGATGCTGTTGAGGGGTCGGGCAATCCACTTATGTTCCTTTTCTTGTATTTATGTTAGATTTAGCTGTCTTTTTGCTTCTTTTGTGAATTTGAGCTCATTTAATCCTGAAAATACAAAAGGAAGACAAAAGCACTCTTTTTCCAACATTAGTACTTAAAAAAGGTTAGTTTTATGCCTTATTTGATGTATTTTATATGTTGCATTTTACACACATCAAATACCCCCACACTTGAACTTTTGCTTGTCCTGAAGCAAAACTCTTTAATATGTGGCTTACACTCCCAAATGGAATGGGTAGAAGAGAATGTTTTGGCTTGTCATAGAGTCTCGGGAATCCAAGATCTTTTTGGGTTTTATTTTTATTTATTTACAATCCTATTCGTTATGATTTGTTTAGAACGTTTCATAGGAAAAATTACTTATTTGGGCATAACATGCCTTTTTAAAATTCCATTTATATACAAGTTTACATACCTCACGGGAGAAATCACTCACACTCGGCCAAAGGTGTATTTTTAGTGAATCACTCGAGAGCGGCATGGAACTTATTCCTACCATAAGCTTGCCAAGCAATCAACCCTCCTCCTTTTTAACTTGTTACCTTTGTAAATATCAAGAGGACTTTTTTGGGTAAAGGCTTGTGCTAAAGGTGGGTGAATGGGTTAGTGGTTAGTAGAAAAGGGCGAAAAGCGTAAAAAGTATCAGTTTTCGTAAAACATTTTGTTTTAGTGACTTTTTATTCTTAATGAAGTATTTCTTCAAACAAGCTTTTTGTTTTAAGAGCTTTGTTTGTTTATTTCTAACTTCATCTTCATATATATATATATATATATATATATATATATATATATATTGTAGTCACACGAAAACCGAGCTTGTTACTAAAATAAAGGGTAAAAAAAAAGGTTTTGGTGGGTAAAAGGGTTTTAGGGTAAAGAAATGAAAGGTTTAGGCTCAAAGGGGTTAACTAGGGGGATTTTGGGTAGTTGGAAAAAAAATGAAAAATAATGGTGTGGAAAGAAAAAGGGTTAGTCCTAATGCCTCCATCATTTACTTACTTGGGTTTAAGTTGGTAAGGACCGAGAATGAATCGTCGTGGCAAGTTCTAGAGTCGTAAGAACCAAGCGGCTATTCACACAAGAAACGAAAAATGAGCATTTAGTCTAAAGATGTAAATTTGTATGCTCAATAAAGGCTCAAAACTCACTTTTTGTGGGAATGGGTTTTTCTATGTGATCTAGTATATATAATCAAATTTTAACTAAGCTTGTCATGCTGTTTCATAATTTTTTTTTATGTTGGTTCTTTTTATCACGACGCTTTCGGTTGTAAATTTGTAAAAATATAACCTTGTTAATCTTAGGATTCCTAACTTAAACTTTAGACAAGTAAAAAAAATGAGAATTTTTGAAAAAATTTCGGGTGTTTAGCGGTTCCAATAGAGTTTTGTGTAAGGCTTGTTATTAGGACTTGCAAAATTTCAAGGTTTTAGCATCCCCCCACACTTAAATTACACATTGTCCTCAATGTGTCCCAAAAATAAATTTTAAGGTTGATTAGATGTGTAATATAGTGTTTAAAAGTAAAGATTTTATGTTACTGGCAGTCTAGACACGGCCCCGTGGGGACCGGACACGGCCCCGTGTTCAGGTGCCAGTAACGAAAATTAAAGAAAAGAAACAGAAGCCTGGACACGGGGGCGTGTCTGGTGAACACGGCCCGTGTCCAGTTACCTGAACTGGGCATTTTTCTGCAGGGGGTTCAGCACGGGGTCGTGTTGGTTGGACACGGCCCGTGTTGAACCTTCTGTATTGGAGAAATTGATGTCGGGTTGCCTTGTTCTTGTGCATGGGTCCATGTTTCTCGTTTCCCTTTTCATCCTTTACCACCATGAGTGTGTTTTATTCCTGCAAATTAAAACTAAAAGATTAAACTAAACTAAGGATAGTTCCGCGAAATGCCTCCGTGGTGCGCCACGTTTATAAGGGTCCTTGGCTAGACCCAATGTGAGGTTACATATTTTCCCGCTGCAAGGTGTTACGAGGTCATCCGGGTTTAGGGGATGTGACTCTTTCCTGTGACTCTTCATGTTAATGTTTATGACTTTCAAAACAATGTTTTATGTTATCATGTTGTAGTTTCCGTTAAGACAATGTTGTGGTTCTTTACTTTTCAAACTTAATTAAATGGATGATCTTGCATGGTTTTTATTTCATATAGCTTTGTTATGATTAAGCTATGGTATTAAGAAGTCACACCAAAATTAACCACGCTTCCGCAAAGCCAGGGTGTGACAGATATTCTTTCTATTGGTCAAATACACCAAGAATGACTATGGGTCTTCTTTCTCTTGGACCGTCTCGTACTACTGGAAAAACAACCTGCCTCTCGCGCCAAGAGTCATCCTGGGCGCGCTTGTTGTAATTTTTTCTGGGTCTCCTCTGACCCCCTTGAATCATGTGTGTTTCCAGCTTTCGAAGTTTCTTGTTATCAGGACCCTCTTCTCTTCTTTGGATTTGACGATTGTCTCTTTTTCCTCCCTTGACCAAATGGGTGAGCTTACCTGTCACAACCCTCGTTCCCTAACAACCCAGGAACGGGCGGCTGTGGCCAGTTTCAGTGGTATCGGTGGTTATCAATTTGGCAGCGGAAATTTCATCAGGACCGTAGTTAGGAAATATTTTATCAGAGTAAAATACCACACTTTCGATATATTAAACACGTGAGTATAATCCGAAGATTTAAGTACACACATTTTCATAGGAATAAATCCTATTTTATTTAATAAAACATCTCTTTATTTTAAGTAACTTAATAGCCACTTTTCCAAGCCTTCAGTGCTGTCCAGCTGTCTTCTAACTGGGTTTCACATTTTGTTACCTTAAACGCGTTTAAAAACATTTTGTCAGTGGGAAATACTGGTGAGTGAATCTCAGTTTAATCAAGTTAAGTAAAACCATTGAACAGTATTGAGGGCGGTCGCGCGATTACATTTGTTTCCATCTACTTTAATTACCACCCACGGTACTGTCAACCTGACTTGTGGTCATGTTACTACTCACAATGTAGTAACAAATTTTGTATACAAAACCCAACATACCGACGATAATTTTAGAATACAAATACTCAATAACTGTTTAATGTAATATTAATTGTGTGAGGTTTTGTAAAAACAATTTGCAAAAAGGAGATTACTCACATTGTTGTTTTAGGGTTTTCCTTAAAGATCTCCTGGTTATTATCTATTAAATACATAAATGCACACGCGTTAGTATAATAACCCAATATTTACATTAGTAATACCCTCCCCGAGACGACATTCCAACGACTACATCGGGCAAAACCTCGACAGCCGTTACGAAACCCTGGATCAATCGGGTAGCGTATCTAATACGTAACCAGGGTTGTGATACTTACAACGGGGCAGAACTTCGTTATTTAGGAGGGGTATTATATCCGAGAATAGTGCCTACACTAGAGAATTTCAAGAGAGAAAAGTTTTGATGCGAGTTGGGACTGAAGGCCTGAGCTCCCAATTTATAGGAGCTGAATTTGAGTCCCTCGCGCCTGCGTAAGATGAAGTGGGGGCTTACGCGGCCCGCGACCTAGGCTTGTAGGGCCTAGCTATGACTGGTCATCACATATAGCCTCGACACATTGAATGACACGTGGCAGCCTGGGGCTCGCTCTGGTTGCTGGCTGTCGCGCCCCGCGTAGACCAAGGGGTGGTCTTACGCGGCCCGCCAGGGACCCATTATGTTTGTTTTTATTTAATTTTAATAGAAATAAAGGTATTCGGGGCCCGTTTTCGTATATGGGGTGTATTTTAGGACATATTGGGACATTCTAATTATTTTTAGGGTGTTGGATTATTTTGAGGGTTGTTATATCATCCCCACCTTGTTTTAGAGCTCATCCTCGAGATCTACTAGAATAGGTGTGGATATTTCCTTTGCATTTCTGATTCAAGCTCCCATGTGTACTCTGGTCCTCTTTTGGAGTTCCATTTCACTTTGACCAGAACTAACCTCTTGTGCTTGAGGTTCTTAACTTTCCTATCTTCAATCTGTAGAGGCCTTTCTACAAATTTAAGTTGTTCATTTACCTCTATATCCTTAAGAGGTACCATTAGTGATTCATCAGCTAAGCATTTCTTGAGATTAGATACATAAAATACATCATGTATTCCTGCCATTTCCTCTGGCAGTTGTAGCTGATAGGCTACATGTCCTATTCTTCTAATAATCTCAAAAGGTCCAACATACCCGAGGCTTAGCTTTCCCCTTTTGATGAATCTTACCACTCCTTTCCAAGGAGAGACTTTTAATAACACTTTGTCTCCTACCTGAAATTCCAATGGCTTTCGTCTATTATCAGCATAACTCTTTTGTCGATCACGTGCTGCTTTTAGTCGTTCCTTGACTTGAATAATTTTGTCGGTTGTTTCTTGTACTATTTCTGGTCCAGATAGTTGCTTTTCTCCAATTTCTGCCCAACAGACTAGGTGTGACAACTCGAATTTCCAAGATTCCTATTTCGCATTTATTGCACGTTCATGTATTGTCTAGTTGTTTAATTGTATAAATAGTTGGCTATGGAACTGTAACGTTTTGATACAATAAAGTGCATTGTGTGATTATGCATGGTTATGTGTTAATTGTGATAAATTTGTTAAATGCATAAACTTAGTGGTGAAACTGTGAAATTGTTGTGAGATGGTGTACTTGTGTAAAAGTTAATACTTGAGGATATAGAGAGTAATTAGTGAAATCCTAGTAATACTTAACCCTAATTCCTTGTTCACTAATCACTTTTCACAAAACCAAAGTACTGTATTCTCTAATCCCCTAGCAATCATCACCATCATCATCATTGGCACAAGACATTTCCGCACTTTTGATGAATCTTACCACTCCTTTCCAAGGAGAGACTTTTAATAACACTTTGTCTCCTACCTGAAATTCCAATGGCTTTCGTCTGTTATCAGCATAACTCTTTTGTCGATCACGTGCTGCTTTTAGTCGTTCCTTGACTTGAATAATTTTGTCGGTTGTTTCTTGTACTATTTCTGGTCCAGATAGTTGCTTTTCTCCAATTTCTGCCCAACAGACTAGGGTTTGGCACTTTCGTCTGATGCGTGTGTAGTGTAATATATTTTTGATGTATATTTTAAGCCCTTTTTACACTTTTAGCCAAGTTTTAAATTTATAAAACACGATATTTACTAACACTAAACACACATACGGGCAAGTGCACCCATCGTGGACGTAGTATAGTGTTGGTAAGATACCGAGGTCGTCCAAGGACACAAGAGCTTTTAGTACCGGTTTATCCTCAACGTCTAATCAAATCAAAATGTTAGAAAAGGTTTTTAAACTAAGAAAATAAAAACTAACTAAATGCTGAAAAATAAAATAAAAATAAAAACAGATAGACAAGATGAATCACTTGGATCCGACTCGTGTATTAGTATAACCTTTGATTATTTTCGCACTTTTGCACTTGTTTAAAAGATTATCTTAGTTATTGTAGTAGGCCCCTCTTTTGAAGGCGACGTTACCCTTAACCCAGTAGTTTGAGTCAGCAAGGATACAATCCTAAAGGGTTGGATTATTGGAAGATAATGAATTAAGTTATTAATGCAAATTATGGTAGGCCCCGCTTTTGGCGGTGACGTTACCCTCGACTAAGTAGTCTGAGTCAGCAGGGATACAGTCCTAAATAGCCGGGTTATAGTATTAATAGTAGTTAACTTATGAGGGGGTCAAAGAGTTTGGATCCCCGCCATCCAATACCTATGGGTATTGAAGGAGATCCTACTAAATTTGACCCAGGTCCCTTGCAGGACCTCTAAACGCTGAACAAGGGCAAGACCCTTACAAAACCGTTCCCTTAACCCCCGACTAGATAGCCAACATACCTCCATATAGACCGTGGAGATATGAATGGTGAAAATCTTTTATTTTATATAGACAGTAAAATAATGCCAAGACACCACGGACAAACGATAAGGAAAGATCACCTTCAACATAAGCAACTAGGTATTAAAGTCATTAATACAAAACCAAATAAAAAGTGCAAAAGATTAAAAATAAAAAGTATTATACTAAACACTTGTCTTCACCAAGTGATGTAAGAGACTTAGGCAAACATGGCCTTGATTGTCAAGAACTCTTACGATCAATCTTGGATCCCGAGACGACTCACACACTCTATGATGGACAATGGATGATGGTGGTGGATGATGGTGTTATGGTGATGGTGGCTGGTGGATGAAGTGTGAGAAAGGTGGTGTGCCAAGGGATGAGTTGCAATGAAACCAAGCACTCCTATTTATAGTGTGAACAGAAGGCTGGGCACGGCCCCGTGTCCGCTGGACACGCCCCCGTGCCTGTCTGACACTCTCTCTTTTCATTAATTGTAATTCGCAATTACAATTAATGCGCCTGATGTACTTTCGCCACGCCCCCGTGTTCACTGGACACGGCCCTGTGGTGGGCAATAGAAGCTTCTATAGGTTTGTCTTTTCTGCTGCTTCTTGGGCACGGCCCCGTGCTGGCTGAACACGGGGCGTGTTCAGTCTTCTGCCTTCTCTATTTTGCTTGGGAAGATCCTGTTGAGGGGTCGGGCAATCCACTTATGTTCCTTTTCTTGTATTTATGTTAGATTTAGCTGTCTTTTTGCTTCTTTTGTGAATTTGAGCTCATTTAATCCTGAAAATACAAAAGGAAGACAAAAGCACTCTTTTTCCAACATTAGTACTTAAAAGTGTTAGTTTTATGCCTTATTCGATGTATTTTATATGTTGCATTTTACACACATCAAATACCCCCACACTTGAACTTTTGCTTGCCCTCAAGCAAAACTCTTTAATATGTGGCTTACACTCCCAAATGGAATGAGTAGAAGAGAATGTTTTGGCTTGTCATAGAGTGTTGGGAATCCAAGATCTTTTTGGGTTTTATTTTTATTTATTTACAATCCTATTCGTTATGATTTGTTTAGAACGTTTCATAGGAAAAATTACTTATTTGGGCATAACATGCCTTTTTAAAATTCCATTTATATACAAGTTCACATACCTCATGGGAGAAATCACTCACACTCGGCCAAAGGTGTATTTTTAGTGAATCACTCGAGAGCGGCATGGAACTTATTCCTACCATAAGCTTGCCAAGCAATCAACCCTCCTCCTTTTTAACTTGTTACCTTTGTAAATATCAAGAGGACTTTTTTGGGTAAAGGCTTGGGCTAAAGGTGGGTGAATGGGTTAGTGGTTAGTAGAAAAGGGCGAAAAGCGTAAAAAGTATCGGTTTTCGTAAAACATTTTGTTTTAGTGACTTTTTATTCTTAATGAAGTATTTCTTCAAACAAGCTTTTTGTTTTAAGAGCTTTGTTTGTTTATTTCTAACTTCATCTTCATATATATATATATATATATATATATATATATATATATATATATATATATTTTGTAGTCACACGAAAACCGAGCTTGTTACTAAAATAAAGGGTAAAAATAAAAAAAAGATTTTGGTGGGTAAAAGGGTTTTAGGGTAAAGAAATGAAAGGTTTAGGCTCAAAGGGGTTAACTAGGGGGATTTTGGGTAGGTGGAAAAAAAATGAAAAATAATGGTGTGGAAAGAAAAAGGGTTAGTCCTAATGCCTCCATCATTTACTTACTTGGGTTTAAGTTGGTAAGGACCGGGAATGAATCGTCGTGGCAAGTTCTAGAGTCATAAGAACCAAGCGGCTATTCACACAAGAAACGAAAAATGAGCATTTAGTCTAAAGATGTAAATTTGTATGCTCAATAAAGGCTCAAAACTCACTTTTTGTGGGAATGGGTTTTTCTATGTGATCTAGTATATATAATCAAATTTTAACTAAGCTTGTCATGCCGTTTCATAATTTTTTTTTTATGTTGGTTCTTTTTATCACGATGCTTTCGGTTGTAAATTTGTAAAAATATAACCTTGTTAATCTTAGGATTCCTAACTTAAACTTTAGAGAAGTAAAAAAAATGAGAATTTTTGAAAAAATTTCGGGTGTTTAGCGGTTCCAATAGAGTTTTGTGTAAGGCTTGTTATTAGGACTTGCAAAATTTCAAGGTTTTAGCATCCCCCCCCACACTTAAATTACACATTGTCCTCAATGTGTCCCAAAAATAAATTTTAAGGTTGATTAGATGTGTAATATAGTGTTTAAAAGCAAAGATTTTATGTTACTGGCAGTCTGGACACGGCCCCGTGGGGACCGGACACGGCCCCGTGTTCAAGTGCCAGTAACGAAAATTAAAGAAAAGAAACAGAAGCCTGGACACGGGGGCGTGTCTGGTGAACACGGTCCATGTCCAGTTACCTGAACTGGGCATTTTTCTGCAGGGGGTTCAGCACGGGGTCGTGTTGGTTGGACACGGCCCGTGTTGAACCTTCTGTATTGGAGAAATTGATGTCGGGTTGCCTTGTTCTTGTGCATGGGTCCATGTTTCTCGTTTCCCTTTTCATCCTTTACCACCATGAGTGTGTTTTATTCCTGCAAATTAAAACTAAAAGATTAAACTAAACTAAGGATAGTTCCGCGGAATGCCTCCATGGTGCGCCACGTTTATAAGGGTCCTTGGCTAGACCCAATGTGAGGTTATATATTTTCTGAGTGGGATGTTTGGCATCCCATGTTGCACCGTCGGAGAGCAGCATCCAAACTCGAATCAATAACCTTCATGTAGTTGACCGGGTCATCGTCCTCTATTCTCTTCCCAACCCCGAATTTTACTTCATCATCTCCGTACCTTAGGGTGAGCGTTCCGTCATTCATGTCTACCACTGCTTGTGCGGTGGCGAGAAATGGTCTCCCTAGTATGAGGGGGACTTCGGTGTCTTCTTCCATATCGAGTATGACAAAATCTGCCGGATAGACAAATTTGTTTACCTTTACTAGGATGTTTTCGATGACACCTTGCGGGAATTTGACGGATCGATCAGCAAGCTGTATGCTCATTTTTGTAGGACTCGTTGTTCCTAGGCCGAGTCTTTTAAACATTGATGAAGGCATGAGGTTAATGCTAGCCCCAAGGTCGGCTAGTGCATTGCGAATGGGGGAGTCCCCGATCGAGCAGGGAATCGTGAAGCTTCCAGGATCGATTTTCTTTTGGGGAAGTTTGTTGAGTACGAGGGCAGAGCATTCTTCGCCTAAGTTAACTAATTGCAAGGTTTCAATTTTCTTTTTATGAGTGAGGAAGTCCCTCATGAACTTAGAGTATTTGGGCATTTGGGTTAGGACATCAATAAAAGGAATATTGATGTGCAATTGTTTTAATAGACTTTCCAATTTTGCGAATTGCTCATTGGTCTTTTGACGAATTAACCTACCGGGGTACGGAACTCGAGGAGCCTTGGTAGGCTCTGATGATGAAGGGGAGTTCTTCTCCTGCAGAGGCGGGGGTACAGTCTCTTTTGTCGGCGGTGGTGCTTCCGCAGGCCCCACGGTGCGGTTTCGTAAAGTGATGAGATGAACTTGCGCTTTCGGGTTTGTTTCGGTATTGCTTGGTAATGCACCTTGTGGTCTCTCGAAAAATTTTGAGCTAGTTGATTTAATTGTTTTTCTATGTTTTGAATACTAGCTTGTTGGTTTCTAAAATTTGATTTTAATTGTAGAAACCTTTCCGAGTTTTTCTTTTCTGTGTCGGAGATGAGGCGAGATACAGTATCTTCAAGCCTTTCTCGTCCACCTTGTTGTTGAATGAAATTTTATGACTCATTTCTTGGTTGTTGAAAGTTTGTTCGTTGGGTTTGTTGGTTACTACTATTGCCGGGCTCTCTCCAACCAAGGTTAGGGTGGTTTCGCCATCCTTGGTTGTAAGTGCCCGTTGGAGGACCCGACGGCCTAGGTCTATTTTCAATGTAGCTTACCGACTCTTGTTGATCGTCTGTTTCTTTCATACAACTCCAATTTTCATGTGGCCCACCACACCCTTCACAAGTCATAACCGAGACTGTTTTTGTCATTTCCAATTTTTTTATTTTTGAAGAAAGAGCCTCGATTTGGGCTTGTAAAGAAGTGCTTTCATCAACCTTATGGGCGCCCGGGGCAATAGATTTATTGCCTCAGGGAGTGTGCCACTGAAAATTGGTTTGAGCAATTTCCTCAATTTGGTTATATATTTCATGCGGGCGGCGATTACCTAAAAGTCCCCCGGAGCTAGAATCAAGTGTCTGCCTTGTGTGCGGCAACAACCCATTATAGAATGTGGATACTTGTTGCCATATCGCAAGGCCGTGATGTGGACACTTTCGCAATAGCTCCTTGAACCTTTCCCAAGTTTCATATAAGGATTCCTCGTCCTCTTGTGAATATGTATTAATTTTAGTCATTAATTTAGCCGTTTTAGCGGGAGGGAAATACTTATATAGAAATTTTTGGGCTAGTTCATCCCAGGTGTTTACCGATCCAGCTGGGAGGGCGTTGAGCCAAGCTTTTGCTCGGTCTTTTAGTGAGAAAGGAAACATTCAAAGGCGGATGGCATCATTTGATGCTCCATTGATCCGAAAGGTATCACATATTTCTAAGAAATTAGTAATATGTAGATGGGGATCCTCGTCCGCAAGCCCATGGAAGGTTGCGGAGTTTTGGAGCATTTGTATCAAATGCGGCCGAAGTTCGAAGTTATTGGCTTCAACATTCGGTGCGTTGATAGCGGCGCCTAGGTTACCTACGGTGGGTCGTAGATAATCCATGAGGGTACGTTGGTCCGCCATTGGAAGTGGATTCCCTGAAACTTTCTCTTGGTTTTTGGCTTTTAGTCTTTTTCTGAGAAAGCGTTCGGGTTCTTCCAGAGGTTCTTTTATGTCCTTATTAGAACTGGAGCTCATACACTACGTAGGGGTGACGTCTGGCTCCAAGTCCTACAATAAAAACAGAAAAGAATGCTGGTCAGAAGGTTCACCACGGCCCCGTGGTCAGTGAACACGGCCCGTGGTCGGAGTTACAGTGATTGTTTTCCAGATCCCAGTTACTGGACAGTTGGACACGGCCCCGTGTTGCACCGACATGGCCCCGTGGTGAGCTTTCTGTAACTTGGAAAACTAAAAACTGCCAGTAACAACGCTGGGCACGGCCCGTGTCCGACCAGGCACGGCCCGTGCTGAGCTCTGCAGAAGCTGAAAAACTAAGAAAAACGCTAAAAATTAAAAAGAAAAATAAAAATATGATTAGGCCGTTGATTCCTAACTTTCTTAAAATCCTTGTATCCCCGGCAACGGCGCCAAAAACTTGATGCGTGTGTAGGGTAATATATTTTTGATGTATATTTTAAGCCCTTTTTACACTTTTAGCCAAGTTTTAAATTTATAAAACACGATATTTACTAACACTAAACACACATATGGGCAAGTGCACCCATCGTGGAGGTAGTATAGTGTTGGTAAGATACCGAGGTCGTCCAAGGACACAAGAGCTTTTAGTACCGGTTTATCCTCAACGTCTAATCAAATTAAAATGTTAGAAAAGGTTTTTAAACTAAGAAAATAAAAACTAACTAAATGCTGAAAAATAAAATAAAAATAAAAACAGATAGACAAGATGAATCACTTGGATCCGACTCGTGTATTAGTATAACCTTTGATTATTTTCGCACTTTTGCACTTGTTTAAGAGATTATCTTAGTTATTGTAGTAGGCCCCTCTTTTGAAGGCGACGTTACCCTCAACCCAGTAGTTTGAGTCAGCAAGGATACAATCCTAAAGGGTTGGATTATTGGAAGATAATGAATTAAGTTATTAATGCAAATTATGGTAGGCCCCGCTTTTTGCGGTGACGTTACCCTCGACTAAGTAGTCTGAGTCAGCAGGGATACAGTCCTAAATAGCCGGGTTATAGTATTAATAGTAGTTAATGTGACAACTCGAGTTTCCAAGATTCTACTTTCGCATTTATTGCACGTTCCTTGTTTGTTTAGCTATTTATTTGCACAATTAGTTACTATGAAACTGTATACGTGTTGATACAATAAAGTGTATTGTGATTGTGCATGGTTATGTGTTGCTTATGAATGATTTGACAAATACTTAAATGTGGTGGTGAAACTATAAATTGTATATCTTGTGCATGCAATATGTGATAGATAATTCTTTAGGGTGCTTAGTGCTAATAGTGAAGCTTAAATCATTCTTAACCCTAATCTCTTTCACTAATCATCACCCAAGAAACTAAGCACGTACTTTCACCTTCTCTAATCTTCTCTGGCAATCATCATCTCCATCATTGGCACAAGTCTTCTGCATCAATCTTGATCTTTCAATCTATTTAGAATCAATTCAAGGTAATTGCTTATTGATTGTTTGTTGTCACTGATTCTTGATTCTTGTGATTCTTGTAAACCCTAGTTCTTCATTTGATGGTTCTGTGCTTACGATCAGTTCTGATTTATTGTGTAATGGTTATGATTGTGTGTTTAATCGATTGTCTGATGCCAATATGCTTGATATGATGAGGATGTTAATTGTTGAATTGTCTTCTGCTATACACTGTATGAATTAGGTTTTTTTTTGGATCGTATGTAAACGTAACTGACATTCTTATCATTTATGTTCTGCTTGATGACTGATGTTACTTGTAGTCCGAGGTTATCAAGATGCCCTAGTCCGACTTTTAAATACAAGGCACAAGTCCGACTTTTATATGATACATATATGTGTCTGATTTTTTTAGATGAAGCATGCTAGTCCGACTTTTGTCCATATCAGGGGGGGTCCGACCTTTTGTTTTTTTAAGGGATGTCCGACTTTTTGTGAATGGTAAGGGTCCGAGTTTTGGGCCCAGGAACCCTTGTCCGACCTTGTAAAGTGAAACCCACCTGGTCCGAGTTTGTGAGGGGTGTTTATCCTTACCCCTGTCCGAGTTTCATGGCCCCAAACCCCCACTCCCTGTCCGAATTTTATAAACTTATGTGCATAGGGTCCGAGTTTTTAAGAGTGGGACTCTTGTCCGACTTTTGTAGATTAAGTGATATCCAAGTTTGTTTAATATGATAACTCCCATGCTTGTTAACCTAGTCCGAGTTTCGTTGTCTGTTAGTATGTTAACACTGTTGATGTGATAACACTGTTACGTAAGTAAACCCTCCTATGCATGCTAGTTCTGTAATTCTGAGCAACGTTGTAACACGGTTACAGTTACTAAGACTGTTGATGAATAACTGAGTTAAAACAAACTGAGAAAAGCCCTGAATGTAAAGCTTAAGCTGCATGAATGTGATTAGCTGTTTATGTGATACATGATGTTAACTGTCAAACGCTTTGTGACATAGATTACCTGCGTATCATTACGAACATGAACTGATTTATTACACGTGCATACAATAGGACTCGACTGATTACTTGTGAACACATAACATAGCATACCGAGCAAACCAAGGTGAGTTCACACAGCCAAGGCATGGGGTTCCCAGGGTGGGAATGGGTTTGGATTATTACTTGTACTTATCTAGCTTATGGAACCTAGTTATATGGTCCTCGGGTGAGAATGGGTTATTGATAAGATACGACTAGACTAATGATACTTATAGAACTGATCTTCGCACACACGCCGGGGTTGGCTGCGATAATATGACTGATCTTCGCACACACGCCAGGGTTGGCTGCGATATTATGACTAATCTTCGCACACATGCCTAGGAAGGCTGTGAACTATACACAAAACTTCGCACAGGTGCCGGGTGGCCGCGATACAAATATACCTAGTCTAGAATACTTGAGAACTTTCCCTAATCTTCGCATACATGCCTAGAGGGCTGCGATACGAACTAATACGATACATGACCTAATGAACGAACATAAGGCTTACTATACTATTACGATTACTGAACCATTAACTGTGAACTCGCTCAACTAGTTGTTGACTCTCTGCTGCATGCCTTGCAGGACCTTAGGTACATATGGAGCTTGCACAGGGAGGAGCAGGTCGTTGTGGAGCATGGATCGTGGATGTTTTGTTACACTTTATAACACTTGAACTTATTACATACATTGGGTTTTCATATTATGCTTCCGCTACTTAAACTATGTTTGGTTTGAACATCAATTGTATTGAATTGAGTTTTTACGAACTACTTCGATTATTATATACTATGTTCAATATGATTGATGGCTTGATCCTGGTCAGTGACGCTCCCAAGCGGTGATACTCCGCGTGTGGATTTTGGGGGTGTGACAGTTAACTTATGAGGGGGTCAAAGAGTTTGGATCCCCGCCATCCAATACCTATGGGCATTGAAGGAGATCCTACTAAATTTGACCCAGGTCCCTTGCAGGACCTCTAAACGCTGAACAAGGGCAAGACCCTTAACCCCCGACCATGTAGCCAACATACCTCCATATAGACCGTGGAGATATGAATGGTGAAAATCTTTTATTTTATATAGACAGTAAAATAATGCCAAGACACCACGGACAAACGATAAGGAAAGATCACCTTCAACATAAGCAACTAGTTATTAAAGTCATTAATACAAAACCAAATAAAAAGTGCAAAAGATTAAAAATAAAAAGTATTATACTAAACACTTGTCTTCACCAAGTGATGTAAGAGACTTAGGCAAACATGGCCTTGATTGTCAAGAACTCTTACGATCAATCTTGGATCCCGAGACGACTCACACACTCTATGATGGACAATGGATGATGGTGGTGGATGATGGTGTTATGGTGGTGGGTGGTGGATGAAGTGTGAGAGAGGTGGTGTGCCAAGGGATGAGTTGCAATGAAACCAAGCACTCCTATTTATAGGCTGAACAGAAGGCTGGGCACGGCCCCGTGTCCGCTGGACACGCCCCCGTGCCTGTCTGACAATCTCTCTCTTCATTAATTGTAATTTGCAATTACAATTAATGCGCCTGCTGTACTTTCGCCACACCGCCGTGTTCACTGGACACGGCCCCATGGTGGGCAATAGAAGCTTCTATAGGTTTGTCTTTTCTGCTGCTTCTTGGGCACGGCCCCGTGCTGGCTGAGCACGGGGCGTGTTCAGTCTTCTGCCTTCTCTATTTTGCTTGGGAGGATGCTGTTGAGGGGTCGGGCAATCCACTTATGTTCCTTTTCTTGTATTTATGTTAGATTTAGCTATCGTTTTGCTTCTTTTGTGAATTTGAGCTCATTTAATCCTGAAAATACAAAAGGAAGACAAAAGCACTCTTTTTCCAACATTAGTACTTCAAAAGGGTTAGTTTTATGCCTTATTTGATGTATTTTATATGTTGCATTTTACACACATCATCGTCCATAAAGGGCTTCGAATGGTGCAGAATGGATACTGGTATGATAGCTGTTATTATAAGAAAATTCTATCAGTGATAAGTGATCGTCCCAGTTACCTCCGAAATCAATTACACAAGCTCTAAGCATATCTTCCATTGTCTGAATTTTCCTTTCGCTTTGTCCGTCCGTTTGAGGATGATAAGCGGTGCTTAGATTCAACTTGGTTCCCATGGCTTTTTGGAAACTTGACAGAAAATGAGAGGTAAAATGGCTATCTCTATTAGAAACAATTGATAAGGGAATTCCATGTAATGAAACTATTTCATTTATATACAACATAGCTAACTGTTCCATACTGAAAGTTTCCTTCATTGGTAGGAACTGAGCTGACTTAGTTAGCCTGTCTATAATCACCCAGATTGTATCATTACCCTTTCTTGTTTTGGGTAATTTGGTAACAAAATCCATTGTTATCAATTCCCATTTCCATACCGGCATTTCTAACTGCTGCAACAATCCTGAGGGTTTCTGATGTTCAGCTTTGACTTGTGAACAACTTAAATTTAGAAACATAAGCTGCTATATCCTTTTTCATTCCTATCCACCAAAATTCTTTCTTAAATCCTGATACATCTTATCGTTTCTAGGATGCATCGTATACTTAGACTTATGGGCTTCTTCTAATATACGATGACGTAGGTTTCCTAATTTAGGTATCCACATTCTCTTCTTATGGAATCTCTAAATTCCATCGGTTCCTTGCTCTAATTCCTTAATCATTCCTTTAAACTTTCAGTATCATCCTTGATTACTGATTCTTGTGCTTCTTTAATCTGTTCGTTTAAATCTACCTGTAGATTTAATTTAAGAGAACGTACTCTTTTTGGATTTTCATGATACTTTCGACTTAAAGCATCAGCTACCACATTAGCCTTTCCTGCATGATACTGGATATTACAATCATAATCACTAAGAATTTCCATCCAGCGCCTTTGTCTCATATTCAATTCCTTTTGCCCGCAGACATACCTTAGACTCTTATGATCGGTGAAAATGGTAAACTTACTACCATAAAGGTAATGTCTCCAAATCTTAAGGGCAAAAATTATGGCTCCTAATTCCAAATCGTGGGTAGAATAATTCTCTTCATGATTCTTAAGTTGTCTAGACGCATAGGCTATCACCTTTTGACGTTGCATTAACACACATCCATAACCTAATTTAGAAGCTTCACAATAGACTACAAAGTCTTCAGTTCCTTTTGGTAATGCTAGTATGGGTGCATGGGATAGTCTTTGCTTAAGAATTCTAAAGGCTTCTTCTTGTTTTGGTCCCCATTCAAACTTAACAGATTTACAGGTTAGCTTAGTCAAGGGAATGGCTATTCTAGAAAAATCTTGAATGAATCTTCTATAATAACCGGCCAATCCTAAGAAACTTCTAACCTTAGTTGGTGATTCAGGGGTTTTCCATTTAGTAATTGCCTCGATCTTGGTGGGATTCACATGAATTCCTTCATGATTAACTAAATGTCCAAGAAACTGTACTTGTTCTAACTAAAACTCGCACTTTGAAAACTTTGCATAAAACTTTTCCCTTCTCAATAAACTTAGAAGTGCGTGCAAATGCTTTGCATGTTCCTCCTTACTCTTAGAGTAAATGAGAATATCATCTATAAAAACAATTATGAATTTATCCAAATATGGCTTACATATTCGGTTCATCATGTCCATAAATGCAACTGGGGCATTGGTTAAACCAAATGGCATGACAGTAAATTCATAATGGCCATACCTTGTTCTGAAAGCGGTCTTAGGAATGTCCTCTTCCTGTACCTTTAATTGATGATATCCTGATCGTAAATCGATTTTCGAGAAAAATCGAGCTCCTTGTAACTGATCAAATAAATCATCGATTCTTGGTAATAGGTACCGATTCTTTATTGTGACTTTGTTCAATTCACGGTAATCAATGCACATTCGCATTGACCCGTCTTTCTTTTTGACGAACAGTATTGGTGCTCCCCATGGCGATGAACTTGGCTGTACGTATCCTTTCTCTAACAATTCGTCCAATTGTTTCTTTAATTCTTGCATTTCTGCTGGTGCCAAGCGGTAGGGTGCTTTGGCAATAGGTGTTGTTCCTGGTAGCAAATGGATTCTGAATTCAACTTCTCTGTCCGGCGGTAATCTTGGTAGTTCTTCTAGAAACACATCTAGAAACTGGGATACTACTGAAATATCTTTCAATTCCTTTCCTTTAGTGTTAGTGATTATGGAAATCAAATACACTAATGATCCTTTTCTTATATAACTGACTGTTTTCATTACAGAAATAAATTTCGTGGATCTAGATGGTTTGTCTCCTTTAATTGTGATCTTTTCACCCTTTGGTGAATTTACTTGAATTGACTTTTGATCACATAAATTATTTGCTTTATTGGCTATTAACCAATACATTCCTAAAACAACATCAAATCCTCCCAGAATCATTGGGTAAAGATTTGCAATAAACTTTTGATTTAAAAATTCTATTCTTGCTCCCTGCAAGATTTCAGAAATCTTAATGGTTTCTTCATTTGCTGTCTTTACTAGACATTCTTGTGATAGTTTAGTTAATGGTTGATTGAGAAGTTTGCAAAATAAAGTATTAACGAAACTTTGGTTTGCACCAGAGTCAAATAATACTTTAGCAAAAACATCATTAACTAAAAACGTACCGGCTATCACGTCCGGGATCGTCTTTGCTTCTTCCGTAGTCAGAACAAATGCTCTAGCATTCTTAGTGGTCTTGTCTGTCACACCCCCAAAATCCACCTGCGGGGTATCACCGCTTGGGAGCGTGACTGACCAGGACCAAGCCACCAATCATATAGAACAATATAAATAGTAAAAGTAATTGCCATTAAACCAAACCAAATCCATATGAAAGGTGTTCCAAAACATAAGTAAGTTATCGTTGTTTAGCGGAAGCGTATAATTAAAACCCATCACAATAAAGTATCAAATGTCGTAAGTGTTTAACAAGACAATCACGATCCAAGCCCACAACGACCAGCTCCTCCCTGTGCAAGCTCCATGTATCTAACGACCTGCAAGGCATGTAACAGAGGATCAACAACTAGTTGAGCGAGTTCACAGAAAGTAAATGCGTAATAGTAAGTTCGTTTGTAACATGTGGCTCTACTGGGCCGATAGTGCGTTCTACTGGTGGGGGCTTCCCATGTTGTATAACCACTAGACTATTCGTAACCATAAGTGTTCTTCACAACCGAGAACAGTAATACGTACAAGCTTTACGTAGGTTTACGTAAGTATCCTTCACAACCGAGGATAGTAGTAAGTATAAATACACGTAGGTTTACGTGAGTATCCTTCACAACCGAGGATAGTAGTAAGTATAAGTATACATAGATTTTACGTAGGGGTCCTGCACAACCGAGGACAGTAAGAAGCATATGCATATGTGAGCTTTACGCATGTGTCCTGCACAACCGAGGACAGTAAGTAGTATAAGCATACGTAGGTTTACGTATGTGTCCTGCACAACCGGGGACAGTAAGTAGTATAAGCATACGTAGGTTTACGTATGTGTCCTGCACAACCGAGGACAGTAAGTAGTATAAGCATACGTAGGTTTACGTATGTGTCCTGCACAACCGAGGACGCTGGTATGGTAGTCTAGTGGTAGTGTCAGTATGAATCTATTCAACCTTATTCCTTCAATCCCATTCCCAACCCTGGGAATCCCATGCCTTAGTAAGGGTGTGAACTCACCTTGGTTTGCTCGGTATGCTAATCTATGAGCTCGTAAACAATCAATCAATCAGTCGAATCCTATAGTATGCCCGTATACCAGGTCAGTTTATGTTCGTAAGGATTCACATGCAATCTATGTCATAACATGTACTTAAGTAATTATCACGTATCACGTAAACAGATAAACCACATCGTGCCATTCATGTTGCATGCAAGTGTCATTTACAGTTCGCACTATCAGGGTTATTTATAATCTACTTGACAGAGTTAACATACGTAACGGGAATAGTATCTTAACAGTACTAGTTAACTAACAATGTTAACAAACAATTAGGGTTAACAACTTAGCAATTCATCGATGGTTTACATGTTTAACTAAGTTACATACTGAGCAGGATTACATGCATAAGATAACAGAGGATCATGCTTAAGATTCAATGGTCGGACTTTATGATATGTATAAAACTCGGACACACCACACTAATCAAAGGTCGGACCTAGCTCAATAAACCCGAACCCTTGTCACATGTAAAAGTCGGACAACATCACCCCTATAAAACTCGGATGATGCCTCCCCCTTCAAAGGTCGGACAGGGTGCTCCTCAACAAACTCGGATAGGGGCTTGGGGGGGGGTTAAAGTTCGGACCAAGGGGGGTTTAGGGGTTAAAGTTCGGATCCTGTGGGGATAAAACTCGGACCACCTCCATAACATTAAAAGTCGGACATACTTTACCCCACTTTAAACTTCGGACAAGGTTATTAGTTAGGAAACTCGGACTTTGATCACTTTAAAGGCCGGACACAATCTTGAGGGTTAAAAGTCGGACCCTATTGTACCAATACAAAGATCGGATCACTTAACAGCATAATAAAGGTCGGACCTTTTTCATAATCAGAATTCGGACTAAAGTATACATCAAAACTCGGATCAAGCATGCTCTTTTAAAACTCAGACAATTATATTCGCTAAAACTCTGACTAACATACTCAGACAACCATTCAATCACACGTCCTGTATCATTGTAACAGTTACGTTTCCATTGATCATCAATTACATTCATCGTTCTAAAACCCTAATTTCATACGTATTGACGGTAGAGACATAACAATTCATCAAAAGCTTAACAACAACAATCGTCATAAGAATAATCTATCAAGTATGCACTAATCATCATCATAATCACAATTATCCAGAATCAAATCAAAATCACAGAATATAATATGAGGAACTAGGGTTTTTGTGAACACATGATCAAGAATCAAGAATTGATAATAATCAAGCAATCAATTAGGGTTTTCATGAACACATAATCAATAAACAATTACCTTGAATGATTCTAGAGAAATGAATCAAAAGTGATGAATGTCTTGTGCCAATGATTTGGTGATGATGATTGCCAGAGAATCAGAGAATTGCAAGTACGTGTTTTGATTTTGTGTAGTGATTAGCGAAAAGGGATTAGGGTTAAGTATCTCTAGGATTTCACTAATTACCCTCTACCTCCCTAAGTATCATATTTTACACATGTACACCATCTCATAACAATTTCATAGTTTCACCACCAAGTTCATATATTTACCAAGTCTTTCACAACTAACAAAGAACCATGCACAAACACACAATACAATTCATTGCATCAAAACGTATACAATTCCATAGCAATCAATTGTGCAAATAAACAGCTAAACAATACATGAACGTGCAATAAATGCGAAATAGAAATCTTGGAAATTCGAGTTGTCACATTATCCCCAACTTAAAAGAAATTTCGTCCAAATGTCGTAAGTGTCAAATGTCGTAAGTGTTTAACAAGACAATCACGATCCAAGCCCACAACGACCAGCTCCTCCCTGTGCAAGCTCCATGTATCTAACGACCTGCAAGGCATGTAACAGAGGATCAACAACTAGTTGAGCGAGTTCACAGAAAGTAAATGCGTAATAGTAAATTCGTTTGTAACATGTGGCTCTACTGGGCCGATAGTGCGTTCTACTGGTGGGGGCTTCCCATGTTGTATAACCACTAGACTATTCGTAACCATAAGTGTTCTTCACAACCGGGGATAGTAAGTAGTATAAGCATACGTAGGTTTACGTATGTGTCCTGCACAACCGAGGATAGAAGTAAGTATAAGCATACGTAGGTTTACGTATGTGTCCTGCACAACCGAGGACGCTGGTATGGTAGTCTAGTGGTAGTGTCAGTATGAATCTATTCAACCTTATTCCTTCAATCCCATTCCTAACCCTGGGAATCCCATGCCTTAGTAAGGGTGTGAACTCACCTTGGTTTGCTCGGTATGCTAATCTATGAGCTCGTAAACAATCAATCAATCAGTCGAATCCTATAGTATGCCTGTATACCAGGTCAGTTTATGTTCGTAAGGATTCACATGCAATCTATGTCATAACATGTACTTAAGTAATTATCACGTATCACGTAAACAGATAAACCACATCGTGCCATTCATGTTGCATGCAAGTGTCATTTACAGTTCGCACTATCAGGGTTATTTATAATCTACTTGACAGAGTTAACATACGTAACGGGAATAGTATCTTAACAGTACTAGTTAACTAACAATGTTAACAAACAATTAGGGTTAACAACTTAGCAATTCATCGATGGTTTACATGTTTAACTAAGTTACATACTGAGTAGGATACATGCATAAGATAACAGAGGATCATGCTTAAGATTCAATGGTCGGACTTTATGATATGTATAAAACTCGGACACACCACACTAATCAAAGGTCGGACCTAGCTCAATAAACCCGAACCCTTGTCACATGTAAAAGTCGGACAACATCACCCCCTATAAAACTCGGATGATGCCTCCCCCTTCAAAGGTCGGACAGGGTGCTCCTCAACAAACTCGGATAGGGGCTTGGGGGGGGGTTAAAGTTCGGACCAAGGGGGGTTTAGGGGTTAAAGTTCGGATCCTGTGGGGATAAAACTTGGACCACCTCCATAACATTAAAAGTCGGACATACTTTACCCCACTTAGAACTTCGGACAAGGTTATTAGTTAGGAAACTCGGACTTTGATCACTTTAAAGGTCGGACACAATCTTGAGGGTTAAAAGTCGGACCCTATTGTACCAATACAAAGATCGGATCACTTAACAACATAATAAAGGTCGGACCTTTTTCATAATCAGAATTCGGACTAAAGTATACATCAAAACTCGGATCAAGCATGCTCTTTTAAAACTCAGACAATTATATTCGCTAAAACTCTGACTAACATACTCTGACAACCATTCAATCACACGTCCTGTATCATTGTAACAGTTACGTTTCCATTGATCATCAATTACATTCATCGTTCTAAAACCCTAATTTCATACGTATTGACGGCAGAGACATAACAATTCATCAAAAGCTTAACAACAACAATCGTCATAAGAATAATCTATCAAGTATGCACTAATCATCATCATAATCACAATTATCCAGAATCAAATCAAAATCACAGAATATAATATGAGGAACTAGGGTTTTTGTGAACACATGATCAAGAATCAAGAATTGATAATAATCAAGCAATCAATTAGGGTTTTCATGAACACATAATCAATAAACAATTACCTTGAATGATTCTAGAGAAATGAATCAAAAGTGATGAATGTCTTGTGCCAATGATTTGGTGATGATGATTGCCAGAGAATCAGAGAATTGCAAGTACGTGTTTTGATTTTGTGTAGTGATTAGCGAAAAGGGATTAGGGTTAAGTATCTCTAGGATTTCACTAATTACCCTCTACCTCCCTAAGTATCATATTTTACACATGTACACCATCTCATAACAATTTCATAGTTTCACCACCAAGTTCATATATTTACCAAGTCTTTCACAACTAACAAAGAACCATGCACAAACACACAATACAATTCATTGCATCAAAACGTATACAATTCCATAGCAATCAATTGTGCAAATAAACAGCTAAACAATACATGAACGTGCAATAAATGCGAAATAGAAATCTTGGAAATTCGAGTTGTCACATTATCCCCAACTTAAAAGAAATTTCGTCCAAATGTCGTAAGTGTCAAATGTCGTAAGTGTTTAACAAGACAATCACGATCCAAGCCCACAACGACCAGCTCCTCCCTGTGCAAGCTCCATGTATCTAACGACCTGCAAGGCATGTAACAGAGGATCAACAACTAGTTGAGCGAGTTCACAGAAAGCAAATGCGTAATAGTAAGTTCGTTTGTAACATGTGGCTCTACTGGGCCGATAGTGCGTTCTACTGGTGGGGGCTTCCCATGTTGTAAAACCACTAGACTATTCGTAACCATAAGTGTTCTTCACAACCGAGAACAGTAATACGTACAAGCTTTACGTAGGTTTACGTAAGTATCCTTCACAACCGAGGATAGTAGTAAGTATAAATACACGTAGGTTTTACGTGAGTATCCTTCACAACCGAGGATAGTAGTAAGTATAAGTATACGTAGATTTTACGTAGGGTCCTGCACAACCGAGGACAGTAAGAAGCATATGCATATGTGAGCTTTACGCATGTGTCCTGCACAACCGAGGACAGTAAGTAGTATAAGCATACGTAGGTTTACGTATGTATCCTGCACAACTGAGGACAGTAAGTAGTATAAGCATACGTAGGTTTACGTATGTGTCCTGCACAACCGAGGACACTAAGTAGTATAAGCATACGTTGGTTTACGTATGTGTCCTGCACAACCGAGGACGCTGGTATGGTAGTCTAGTGGTAGTGTCAGTATGAATCTATTCAACCTTATTCCTTCAATCCCATTCCCAACCCTGGGAATCCCATGCCTTAGTAAGGGTGTGAACTCACCTTGGTTTGCTCGGTATGCTAATCTATGAGCCCGTAAACAATCAATCAATCAGTCGAATCCTATAGTATGCCCGTATACCAGGTCAGTTTATGTTCATAAGGATTCACATGCAATCTATGTCATAACATGTACTTAAGTAATTATCACGTATCACGTAAACAGATAAACCACATCGTGCCATTCATGTTGCATGCAAGTGTCATTTACAGTTCGCACTATCAGGGTTATTTATAATCTACTTGACAGAGTTAACATACGTAACGGGAATAGTATCTTAACAGTACTAGTTAACTAACAATGTTAACAAACAATTAGGGTTAACAACTTAGCAATTCATCGATGGTTTACATGTTTAACTAAGTTACATACTGAGCAGGATTACATGCATAAGATAACAGAGGATCATGCTTAAGATTCAATGGTCGGACTTTATGATATGTATAAAACTCGGACACACTACACTAATCAAAGGTCGGACCTAGCTCAATAAACCCGAACCCTTGTCACATGTAAAAGTCGGACAACATCACCCCCTATAAAACTCGGATGATGCCTCCCCCTTCAAAGGTCGGACAGGGTGCTCCTCAACAAACTCGGATAGGGGCTTGGGGGGGTTAAAGTTCGGACCAAGGGGGTTTAGGGGTTAAAGTTCGGATCATGTGGGGATAAAACTCGGACCACCTCCATAACATTAAAAGTCGGACATACTTTACCCCACTTAGAACTTCGGACAAGGTTATTAGTTAGGAAACTCGGACCTTGATCACTTTAAAGGTCGGACACAATCTTGAGGGTTAAAAGTCGGCCCCTGTTGCACCAATACAAAGATCGGATCACTTAACAACATAATAAAGGTCGGACCTTTTTCATAATCAGAATTCGGACTAAAGTATATATCAAAACTCAGATCAAGCATGCTCTTTTAAAACTCAGACAATTATATTCGCTAAAACTCTGGCTAACATATTAAGACAACCATTCAATCACACGTCCTGTATCATTGTAACAGTTACGTTTCCATTGATCATCAATTACATTCATCGTTCTAAAACCCTAATTTCATACGTATTGACGGCAGAGACATAACAATTCATCAAAAGCTTAACAACAACAATCGTCATAAGAATAATCTATCAAGTATGCACTAATCATCATCATAATCACAATTATCCAGAATCAAATCAAAATCACAGAATATAATATGAGGAACTAGGGTTTTTGTGAACACATGATCAAGAATCAAGAATTGATAATAATCAAGCAATCAATTAGGGTTTTCATGAACACATAATCAATAAACAATTACCTTGAATGATTCTAGAGAAATGAATCAAAAGTGATGAATGTCTTGTGCCAATAATTTGGTGATGATGATTGCCAGAGAATCAGAGAATTGCAAGTACGTGTTTTGATTTTGTGTAGTGATTAGCGAAAAGGGATTAGGGTTAAGTATCTCTAGGATTTCACTAATTACCCTCTACCTCCCTAAGTATCATATTTTACACATGTACACCATCTCATAACAATTTCATAGTTTCACCACCAAGTTCATATATTTACCAAGTCTTTCACAACTAACAAACAACCATGCAGAAACACACAATACAATTCATTGCATCAAAACGTATACAATTCCATAGCAATCAATTGTGCAAATAAACAGCTAAACAATACATGAACGTGCAATAAATGCGAAATAGAAATCTTGGAAATTCGAGTTGTCACATTGTTGTTCGTGGCTGGGGCTAGTTTCGGACAGTTTCGGCTTGATATGACCTTTTTCTCCACAGTTGAAGCACATTCCATTATTAGGTTTCCTCCTGCAATCTTCTTCCTTGTGCCCTGGTATCTTGCAGAAATTGCAGTAGGTGGAGCATTTTCCTGAATGCTTCTTCTTGCAGGCCTTGCACTAAGGGGCAGAGGTAGAACCTACATTTTTCCCATGGTTGGAATTACCGTAGCAGAATTCCTGGGTAAGCTTTTGAGCTAGGTTTTTCCTCTGGTCTTCTTCTCGTGTACGCACTAATTCATCAGTCAAGGTATTTGCTAGTTCTACAACTTCTTCTATGGTTTAGGGTCTAGCTGCCTTGACTACATGCCTAATCTCACTGATTAATCCCCAAATGTAACGGGGGATTAATATTGGTTCTGGTGAGGCAAGGGTTGGTACTATCCTAGCATATTCTAAGAATGTAGTATAACCCTTACTATCCACTCCAGTCATCCTAAGGTTTAGGAACTTATTTGCTATCTGTTCTTTTTCATTGGGAGGGAAGAATTTTCTTTCCATCATATTCTTAAATTCTTCCCATTCCATATTGTAAACCCTATCACTTCCCCTAGACTGGAGGATAGTGTTCCACCATTCTAAAGCTGAGTTCTTAAACAGATTGGAAGCAAACATTATCTTATCCTCTTCCATGCACTTACTTATTTTTAAGACTGCCTCAGTCTTTTCTATCCAGCGTAGAGTTGCAATGGGTCCTTCATTGCCCGAGAATTCTATTGGTTTGCAGGACCAGAATTCCTTGTAAGAACAACAATAAGATATGGCTCTTCTTCTTTTGGGATTGGGCACTTGAAGTACTGGTCCATTGTTTACGCTGTGAACTGGTTCAGTGGGTCGCTTACTGCCATTGTTACTTTTATTATCAGCGTCCTTAACCGTTTGAATAATAAATGGCATTGCGTCTCTAATCCCTTGTGCCATTATGTGTTGGATGACACTATTATCCACTTGGTTTCCATTATTATTGTTGTTCGGGTTATCGTTATTCTGGTTTTCCTGATTCACTTCGTTGTCCATCTGAGTTTTAAACATTTACCAATTATTAATATTACAAAATAACATTTAATGCAAACAATCACATAACACACATATTGATAAAAAACGCCGAACATTGCGACGTACTCTTTCTTATATAGCATGCATCCATATATATTACAATACAACTGGAATTGAAATTACATTACTATTAGGCATCATTAGCTATTACCTAGATATATATTATTTCAAACATACACACATATTATATATTATTATTATTATTATTATTATTATTATTATTATTATTATTATTATTATTATTATTATTATTATTACTACTACTACCACCACCATCACTGATATGGGTTCATCCAGAACTCCATATTACGCTCGTCATACTTCCAAACAAGTGCTCCAACCTGTCTCATCCTCTCGCTACTTTCTAAAATTTCCTCACCGAAAGTTCGGAGCTCTTGCACATTTTCTACACTCATTAGGGGTGCAGGTGCTGGGACTGGGTTTGGGAACTGGGGCATGGGTTCCTGGTACGGGTATGGATTCTCTAGAATTTCTCTGATGTATTGATCGCTATCGTAGAAGGGATCTAGAGGGTCCAAACCTGGGTAGGCTACTAGATTCGGCATAGGTTCGTCTTCTTGTATTGGGTATCGTTGCTGGTAATCCCTATGGTCGTCTAACCACGGGTCGTAGTTTGGGTCTAAGGGATTGGGTGCTGGTATTCTAGGTATCTCTTATGGGTTAAAATCATGCATTTAGATTTGATTTTCTGGGTTGGTTTCAATCTCCATTGGTTGGGTGGGAAACAAGGGTAATGGTTAGGGTGCTATAAGTTGCTCCAGGTTAGGATCTGCGGCTATAGTTGCTAGAATGTGAAAATTTGCTAGACTCCTATTTAACATATCTTGGGCATGAGCATCTGTTTCTCTCTTAGCGGCTACTAAAACACGTTGCTGTTGTAACTTTTTCATGCTTTTCCTACGTCCATGCGCTCCCCTACTGAACCATCCTCTCTTTTTAGGAGGGAATGGCTCTCCAGACTGAGCCTTAAACACGAATATCCCATCTTCATTGTCAGCTTAATACCCTGAGAGGGCAGACTGTGAAGAGGTGCCTTCGCTCTTAGGTGAGCTAGACAACTGACGATAGGCGTCGGAAGGTCCTTGGTCGCTCATACTGTAAACTAACAAATAGTCAAATCACAAAACAATAAAATACATATATGGACGTATTTCCGTAGAAAAATTCCTGACAATTCGAATAATATTTTGGTGTCAGCAGAGCACTTCTATGGCTGAATCAGTGGCTTAGCTTTGATACCACCTTCTGTCACAACCCCCATTCCGTCTGAGGTGGTTGTCTTGTCGGAGGTGTGAACAGTTACCTTTTTCAGGGTGTCAGGCACTTTTTCGCTGTTGTCTGGCGCGTGACGGCTACGTGCCCTGAAGAGACGACGTTTCTTTCTCCTTCCTCTGACGTGTCAACATCTGACTGGGAGTCTCCCTGTCTTACTAAGGGTCCACTACCCATCGCATTAAATACGATGGGTATAAATATCAGGCGTTTTCCCACAATTCACCACTTCTATCTTTACTTTCGAATTTTAAACTCCCTTTTTCTCTCCAGATCTCCTTTCAAGTTCTTCATTTATCTCCATTTTTTCCTTTAATCATGTCTACTGGTACGAAGTCTGCCACTACCAGGAAGAGAAAATACAAACCAAGAAATCCACCTGGTCCGAATAAAGCGTAGATAAACTGGAAAGAGGAAGAACTGCATAATTTGGTTCATAATTTTGGCTTCCATTCTGATTGGGGGGTCCAGTTTCCGACGCCTAATTCTACTACACTTGACGCTCCTCTGGGATATTCTTTATCTTGGTCATATACACCAAGAATGACTATAGGTCTTCTTTCTCTTGGACCGTTTCGTACTACGGGAAAAACAACCTGCCTCTCGCACCAGGAGTCATCCTGGGCGCGCTTGTTGTAATTTTTTCTGGGTCTCCACTGACCCCCTTGAATCATGTGTGTTTCCAGCTTTCAAAGTTTCTTGTTATCCGGACCATCTTCTCTTCTTTGGATTTGACGATTGTCTCTTTTTCCTCCCTTGACCAAATGGGTGACCTTACCTGTCACAACCCCTGTTCCGTAACAACCTGGGAACGGGCGGCTGTTGCCAGTTTCAGTGGTATCGGTGGTTATCAATTTGGCAGCGGAAATTTCATCAGGACCGTAGTTAGGAAATATTTTATCAGAGTAAGATACCACACTTTCAATATATTAAACACGTGGGTATAATCCCAAGTTTTAAGTACACACATTTTCATAAGAATAAATCCTATTTTATTTAATAAAACATCTCTTTATTTTATGTATCTTAATAGCCACTTTTCCAAGCCTTCAGTGCTGTCCAGCTGGCTTCTAATTGGCTTTCACATTTTGTTACCTGAAATGCGTTTAAAAACATTTTGTCAGCGGGAAATTCTGGTGAGTGAATCTCAGTTTAATCAAGTTAAGCAAAACCATTATACAGTATTGAGGGCGGTCGCGCAATTACATTTGTTTCCATCTACTTTATTTACCACCCACGTTACTGTCAACCGACTTGTGGTCATGTTACTACTCACAATGTAGTAACAAATTTTGTATACAAAACCCCAACATACCGACGATAATTTTAGAATACAAATACTCAATAACTGTTTAATATAATATTAATTGTGTGAGGTTTTGTAAAAATAATTTGCAAAAAAAGGAGATTACTCACATTGCTGTTTTAGGGTTTTCCTTAAAGATCTCCTGGTGATTATCTATTAAATACATAAATGCACACGCGTTAGTATAATAACCCAATATTTACATTAATAATACCCTCCCCAAGACGGCATTCCAAAGACTACGTCGGGCAGAACCTCGACAGCCGTTACGGAACCCTGGATCAATCGGGCAGCGTCTCTAATACGTAACCGGGGTTATGATACTTACAACGGGGCAGAACTTCGTTATTTAGGGGGATATTATACCCGAGAATAGTGCCTACACTAGAGAATTTCGAGAGAGAAATGTTTTGGTGCGAGTTGGGACTGAAGGCCTGAGCTCCCAATTTATAGGAGCTGAATTTGAGTCCCTCGCGCCCCGCGTAAGATGAAGCGGGGGCTTACGCGGCCCGTGACCTAGGCTTGTAGGGCCTAGCTATGACCGGTCATCACATATAGCCTCGACACATTGCATGACAAGTGGCAGCCTGCGGCTCGCTCTGGTGGCTGGCAGTCGCGCCCCGTGTAGACCAAGGGGTGGTCTTACACGGCCCGCCAAAGACCCATTTTTTGTTTTTATTTATTTTTAATAGAAATAAAGGTATTCGGGGCCCGTTTTCGTATATGGGGTGTATTTTAGGACATATTGGGACATTCTAATTATTTTAGGGTGTTGGATTATTTTGAGGGTTGTTATATCCTCCCCACCTTGTTTTAGAGCTCGTCCTCGAGATCTACTGGAATAGGTGTGGATATTTTCTTTGCATTTCTGATTCAAGCTCCCATGTGTATTCTGGTCCTCTTTTGGAGTTCCATTTCACTTTGACCAGAACTAACCTCTTATGCTTAAGGTTCTTAACTTTCCTGTCTTCAATCTGTAGAGGCCTTTCTACAAATTTAAGTTGTTCATTTACCTCTATATCCTTAAGAGGTACCATTAGTGATTCATCAGCTAAGCATTTCTTGAAATTAGATACATGAAATACATCATGTATTCCTGCCATTTCCTCTGGCACTTGTAGCTGATAGGCTACAGGTCCTATTCTTCTAATAATCTCAAAAGATCCAACATACCTGGGGCTTAGCTTTCCCCTTTTGATGAATCTTACCACTCCTTTCCAAGGGGAGACTTTTAATAACACTTTGTCTCCTACCTGAAATTCCAACGGCTTTCGTTTGTTATCAGCATAACTCTTTTGTCAATCACGTGCTGCTTTTAGTCGTTCCTTGACTTGAATAATTTTGTCGGTTGTTTCTTGTACTATTTCTGGTCCAGATAGTCGCTTTTCTCCAATTTCTGCCCAACAGACTAGACTATCTCCTGCCTTAAGCTGATACAGTCATCCGTGAGATGGCCTGTGTCTTTGTGGAACTCACAAAAGAGGTTCGGGTCATGCCCTCTTTTGTTTCTCATTTGCAACGGAGCTTTAAGCTGATGGTTTTAAGTTAACAGGACTTCAGAAGGGGTTTTTGTCAGAGGGGTCCATTGTTTTTCTCTGTTTTCTTTCTTGACTTCTTTGCGGTAGCTGATTTGATTGATGGTCGCGCGCACATCTTCAGCCGGTGGGATTCTTTCTTTGTAGCCAGACGCCTTCCAGGGTTGGCCCTTACCCTTCTTGTTGCGTTTATCATTGGCATGTTGGTTGTAATTATACTGACGGTTGTCATCGCCGATCAGCTGTTTGTCAGTTCTTGCAATAGTTTTTGCTGCTTCGATGAAAGTGTCCCAATCTTTGGGACCCCATCCCTTCCTTTGACTCTTTTGATTAGATCATCACATTTAACCGCTCTCATAAAGTGCGCGCGCATCATCTTTTCCCCCACATCTCCGATTTCCAAACATTCTTTCTTGTATCTGGTGATAAAGTCCTTAATGCTTTCATGATCTTTCATCCAGATGTTTAAATAATCTGCTGGATCTCTGGTGTGCTTGCGCTGTTGGGAAAAGTGTGGTAGAAACTTGTGTTGAAAGTCCATCCAGGACTTGATATTTCCTTCTGGTAAACTGTCAAACCATGCGCGCGTTGCGCCTACGAAGGTTTGCACAAACACATGACACCAAGTGGGCAATGACCAACCGCCTACCACTCCTGCGCCAGTGAAAACTTGGAGGTGGTCATCTGGATCTTTTAAGCCATTGTACTTACCCACATTGTGTGGTAATTTCGTCTTGTCAGTATCAGCTGTGGCAATTTCTCTGATAGACTTTGATTTCTCAGTTATTCCTTCTGGACGATAGCTTAATGTGTAATCGTATTCAGCGTTTGGATTGTACCCCACGCGAACGCGAGGCCTATACGCCACATGATTTGGTGGTAGTCTGCTGAAGACCGTGCTTTCTTGCTTATAAGTCATGTCATCTTCTTCGTTGTAACTCTCCCATTCATTGTTTATGTTGCGCGGGCATAAACGACTATGCAATGGTTTCTTTTGTTGGTAAGTGTGCTGCTCATAGTTGCTTTCGGTTTCACCATAGGTATCGCACGTGTTACGCACGCTTTGTCTCCTGATGGTGGATGATTTCTCATGTTGCTGGTTCCGCGCGTGCCCATGCGCATGTGTTTGTTGAGGAATCTGAGTGCTTGGTGGTCTTTGAGGTGGAGTAACGAAAGCGGATGGAGCAGCTTGCGCCTGGAGCATTGCTTGTTGTGCGCTTAACTACGCATAGACCAAGTTTAAAGACACCGATAGTATGGTATACCAGGAGGCCAGAGTTTCTCCTTCAGGTAGCCCTAAGATTATCGAGTAGTTCAACTGTGACTAAGCCGATGATGCTGAAGGACCAGCAACATGGTTTGGCGTTTGGACTCCTGGAGTTGTCTGGTTGATGACTCCAGGAGGTGTTTGATGGTTAGCTCCGTTTGTGGTCTGGTTGATAACTCTGGAAGTGCTTCCAAAGAGATCAGGTATCTTGTTGTTCACTTGTTCTTCTCTGAAGGTCCCGTTCCTTTGTTGCCTTTAGACGTGAACGGTGTTCGTATGCAACTCAAAGGAAGAGCTTTCTCCGTCTACGTTGTCACACCCTCAAAATCCACACGTGGAGTATTATCGCAAGGCGTGTGATGACCAGGATCTTAGCCACTAATTATTTTGAACGGATTGGTTATTGTTATAAACATTAGCATAATTGGTGACCTAATTTAAATTTTTCAAAACATAGTTTAAGTTCACAACGAAAAGGGAAAGAAAACGCATCAAAATTGAAAACCACAAGTTTGTTATTGTGTTACTTACTGTCCACAAACTCCATCCGATTGCATCGTCCGTCCAGAGCTGTATCAAGCAACCTGCAAAGCATGCAGTAGAGTGTCAACATAACGTTGGCGAGTTCACGTGTTTGAAGTTTTTCGGTTTTAATTCCAAAAACATGTTTTAACCAGTTAATTTACCCGTTTATACATGCCATGGGGAGCTACCCCATAAGTATGCGACTAAACTGTTTTTCCAATACCGAATACTAATTAACCCCATGTTTCCGCAGTGCCCCGTTTGTCAATGTTCTATCATCATTGATGGTTGTTAGAGTCTATTAGTTCACGCCCGTTCCCAGTAACAAGGGTCGGTGTGAGGCTGGTTAGACCTAAATAGCGCTATCAACTAATAACCCGTTCGCTAGACCCCGGCGACTAATCGGTATAATGTAGTAGGGACTTAAGTGATAGAGTTTCGTTTAGTGTTGCTCGTTGCATTCCGTATAAACCGTAATTAACCAAGAGTTCCCAGTAACAAGGGAAGAAAAGTAGGTTTGTATCCCTCACAAGGGATAGTGTTGTTACCTGTATCCCACACAAGGAGATAGAAATGCCGTATCCCGCACAAGGAGATAGAAATACCGTATCCCGCACAAGGAGATAGTAAGCAATTCCAAACTAGGAATAGTTGTTTCGTTCTGTTTCCCAACCACCGGGAACGCATGCTTTAAGTAAAAAGTAGTGAACTCACCTTTGCTTTGCCCGATTGACAATTTACTTGTGTTACGTTGGTCAACCATACCCTATTATGGTTATTAAATATTTATTAGGTTCGTATGCAAGTAATGTCATGTACAACTACACGTATCTAACACATAGCACGTAAGTCATACTAGCATATACGTTATTGGGACTATCCTAGCATACAAACAGTTAAACAGTAACAATTAGACATTAACACTAGCACACAGTCCAAACGTCAGTTAACACATAGTACATAAGGCACACCAATGTTATTGGGCCTGTCCTAATCACATAAACAGTCAACCAGTAACAACATGTAGTAAAGTTAAACACACAGTCCAAGCATGTCAATGCACATTGTGGCCCAATAAATAAGCAAGGAAGCCCAGTTGAAACCGGATAGTCTCGACTCGAGACTATGAGGTCTCGAGTCGCAACCACTGGATTCTAAGTCGCAACAGCTCGTCTCGAGTTGAGAACATTTGAGTCGCAACCGTAGAGGTCTCGAGTAGAGATCATGAGATTTTGAGTCGCAACCGTGCTGGTCTCGACTCCTAGAGCGCCTTGTCTGGTTTCAAGTTGTCCTTTATGCAGATGTTTCTAGAATCCTCTAAATGGTACTAGCCAATCAAATTTCATAAGCATGCACTCACTATCCAATCAAATTACCATATCATGTTTTCAATACCGTACACTTCTAGAATCAGATCAAAACAAAAAGATTTCAAATATTCATAGCACCTTCAAGCAGTTCATCATGTTCTTCATTTTACTTATTCACACCAGTTCAAACAAATCTAACCTACCAGTTCAAACAAATTTAACCTGAATAATTCTAATATTGTTTTTACCAACATAACACCCACCTTTTTAAATCCTATGTTTTACCAAACAGTTAACCATTTATTAGTTCAAAACCAAGAGTTCACAAAACCATCATATTTTCTACATCGTTGTTCATATTCACAGCAAACCAAAACAACAATTTCCAAGTATGTTCATGCTTTCATTTCTCCTATATTCCTAACGGATAACTGGTGTAGGGGTTAATTTGAATATGCTCTATTTTCAAATATTGCAAATAACAACTAACACAAGACTACCTAGTGAAAACACACAGCTGGACACTACAATTCGCATAACACACATTCAAATGATCAGGCAATTCATAAAGGCAACCTATCAATTATAAATACCAATCAGAGAGTAAACAATCAGATAGTTTGCGGATGGGTGTGAACTGACCGGAAGACACACCACCGTCGTCGCCGCCGCTGACGGTGGCGCTGTTGTTGCCGTTGAGTGATCAGCTCAATTGCCTCACTTTCTCCCTTTCTTTACTTTCTCCTGCTCAAAACAACCCGATGCCGCCGTCGCTTGGAGTGTCCGTCGATACCAGAATCCACTGCCGTTGATTTCTACCACCACCATTGACAAGAAATTTAACATTACTTGATCCATTTTGGTCTTTAAAACGGAAAGGGGAAGTGGAACAGCCCCTCGGTCACCAGAGATGTGACCTCGAAACAGAGCCGCATCCACCAAATAGCGACCGCCGCCACCGCGACCCGTCTGAGAGGAGGCGGATCCGCTGCACGCCATCCTGTGCACCAATTATGCCCTCTCTCTCTCTCTCTATCTTATCGATCTGCACGTGATGTCTTGTGAGGAAAGGGACCTTGAGTGGGGTGAGGTAGTGATAGAATGAAAGTAGGAGATCGGATGTTGCTTGCCGGACAGAAGAAAGGGCGTCGGAGCTTCGCCGCCGATGACCGGAAATCTGAATGAGAGCACCAGAAGGTTTGCGGCTCATGTTTTGTAGGGTTTTGTGTTTTTGAATTAGGAAGAGGGGGAGAGAGTATAATGGGGTTTAAATAGGTAGGGTTTAGGTTCAAGGAGTGGGCTTGGGCCTAGCCCGAGTGTGCGAGTTCGTCTAACGACTACGCGTCTCAACCGACCGGTCCGGTTTATCTGTAGGATAACGGTAAATAAAATAAATACCCGAATAACCCTCTCATCATGGATTATTAATTTGTAGATACATAATAATAATAATAATAATAATAATAATAATAATAATAATAATAATAATAATAATAATAATAATAATAATAATAATAATAATAATAATAATAATAATAATAATAATAGTAATAATAATAATAGTAATCACATGCTCGTCTCTCAACGATCAGGATCAGGGGTTCGAGTTGTCACATACGTGAAGAGAAAGGTTTTGTTCAGCCATTCAAAGAGTGTTTTTGAAGAGAAAAGAGATGAAAGTGGTTTGCAAAATGATGCGGTGGGCGCCAATGATGAAACACTATGTGACAACCCTTATAATTACATGTATCCGCACGATTTATTAATATTAATTAAAGTGCTTGATGACTGTGTTGAATTACTTAACTGCTTTCTGATTACTGCGTCATACTTACATGTGCTCGTTAACATACTAGTCTTGTGCAGAAAATTGACTAAATAGTTCTGTGTGCTTTCCTAAGTGTTGGGAATTAAAAGTGTTACAAAAAGATACATAAAAGACACTAAACGGAACAACTTAGCACTTTAACGAACCGGTATCTAACCGAATAACCGGACATTACCCGGGACACCAAAATATTGCAAGAAACATTGTTTAATTATTTCTTGGCTAGTCATTATCCCCGTACACCATAACACCCACTAAATTATTCACTAACTAACATATGGAATTATATACTTTGAATTGGACTTGCATTTACTAACTAGTCACAAAATTACATCTAGACCCCTCCCCCCTACACTGTAACATTTGTGCTCGAAATCATTACGAACAGTTCAATTATCAATAAAACAATGTTATTTGATTCCAATGTTTGTTTGGTTGGGTTTTACATTTTTCATGTTTTGACTTTTGTTCAATTTCAAACTCTACATCGCTTTCTGGAGAATTATACGCAAACTGGTGCGTAAACGTACTCAGTTTAATGCGACAAATACTCCGGAACATCGACATATACTCAACATACCTTAAATAACCTTTACATAACTTAGAAATAAGTTTTGAAGGCTTTTGTATGGCAAAAACAAGTTAATTCGCTTACAGGGACTAAATTTGACAAACTGCGAAAGTATACCAATTCGAACTGTAATGAACATTCTGGAACATGTCCATAAGTTAAACATACCTTAAATATCCTTTACATAGCTTAGAAATAGTCTTTGAGGGGTTTGGTATGCTAAAACAAACTTTTGGATCATTCAGGGGCTAAAAGTGTCAAAAAGTGCACAAGTTTGCACTTTCGTGCATAACTTACGTTCTGAATACATCCGGACATCCAAAAATTTATGTAAGCATCCTAATATTATGCCTTAGTGTTTGGCATGAGAAAAATCCATTCGTCGCGCAATTTGGATCGTTTTTCGCGCTTATGCGCATTCCGTCGTAATTAACCGAACATCGCGATCGTACGGCCAAACGAACCAACATCCGACATATTTTTGAGCATGTTTCATGTCCAAAATGTTTAGGCATCATTTTAGGGCCTTAAAGTTGGCTTTACGGGCCTTAGAAGTGTCGGAAATGGCTTAAACATGCAACAGGGACCAAAACTGCCATTTCTGAAACTTTGTGCAGATCAGACATGCCCAGGCGGCCCGCCTGAGTTTTGTCTGATCCTGACGCGGGCCGCGTGGCCCCTACAGTTGCAGAAACTTTGTTTTCTTCCAAAACTTGGCCTTTCAAACACTCCAAAGGGCAATGCCCTTTCACCATCTCTGGGGTTAAGGTCATTATAAGCCACCACAACATCTTGACAAGTGTACGCATAAGATCGTGGCACGATATTCAAGAAACGATCCTAACGGCTTTACTTTTCCTATAAATACCCCCCCCCATTTGTGTTAAAACCCACAAAACTGATCAAAGAGCTCTAAGTTGATGCCATTGCTTCATACCTGAGCTCCTGGATCAAGTTTAGCTTTCGGGGACCCTTCGTAAGTGTTCTTTCGTTCTTTTAATCGCTTTCTAGTGCTAAAGTCAAACTTTGTTTGACTTTCTGCGTTGACCAGCCTATGGTCAACACGAAGTTCATTGGAACTTCATAACGTGAGCGTGATCACGATGGTTATAGTCCATGGCGACTATACCTACTGATTACCACGTTATCTAGGCTCAGTGACGAGTCGTAGTTTCGGCCAAAATGCGCATTCTCGCGTATTTTGTAACCAAACTACTTGTGAGCATCAAAGTTGTTTGTTTTGATGCCAAACCCGTTTTCTAAACTTAGTTAAGCATGTTCTAACATGCTTAGCTCGTCACTTTTAGTTTAGTGCTTATATAGGGTCGTAAGGTAAGCGATCTAAACCATCGCTTATACTTTCGAACCCGACCCATTTGGTCGATCTTTAGGATCCGACCAAACACATTAGGTGACCATAGCTGTAACCTTCCGAGGATTATACCTTGTGGTCACGATGTTAGGCGTTCCAAACGCGTTCTACGCGAACGACGCGTTAAGGTAGCATAAGCTACCTAAACGGGTCGTAATGGGCCGCAAGCACTTAGGTTAGGTTTCATTTTAGTATGTAGGCTTTGTTAAACCATATTTCACGAGTCTCCATACTCGTTTGGTTTACGAACCCACATACTATCCGATCCTTCCGATTTTGGTCCGGTATATTAACATAGCTACCTATTAGGTGCCGTTTGATATTGATCACTAGCATTGTGTGATTATTACACAAGAACTTCAAAGCAATCTCAGGTGAGTACATTGAACCCCTGTTTTACTGTTTTTCCAAACTGTTTTGGGGTAAAACACATGTGCCTACTTGTTACTTTCATGCTTTCCATGTTTTCACATCATATACCTGCTATGTTCGTTAGTACATTATAGTACATGATTTTATTACATTTCATGCTATGTATGCCCATTGTGTGCGTACTTAGTACATTGTTTTACATTATATTTCATGCTATGTATTGTGATACCTGTGTCACTTCAACCATCAAACAAATGCCAAACCAAGGAAATATTGTATTTCATACTTGGGATTTGTATAAATATGTGTATGCTTTGCACATATCAATTCTTGTTCAATTTCATACTCTACAACGCTTTCTGGAGAATTATACGCAAACTGGTGCATAAACGTACTCAGTTTAATGCGACAAATACTCCGGGAGACCATCATACACTTAACATACCTTAAATAACCTTTACATAACTTAGAAATAAGTTTTGAAGGCTTTGGTATGGCAAAAACAAGTTAATTCGCTTACAGGGACTAAACTTGACAAACTGCGAAAGTATGCCAATTTGAACTGTAACGAACATTCCGGAACATGTCCATAAGTTAAACATACCATATATATCCTTTACATAGCTTAGAAATAGGCTTTGAGGGGTTTGGTATGCTAAAACAAACTTTTGGATCATTCAGGGACTAAAAGTGTCAAAAAGTGCATAAGTTTGCACTTTCGAGCATAACTCACGTTCTGAATACATCCGGACATCCAAAAATTTATGTAAGCATCCTTATATTATGCCTTAGTGTTTGGCATGAGAAAAATCCATTTGTCGCGTCATTTGGATCGTCTTTCGCGCTTATGCGCATTCCGTCGTAATTAAGCGAACATCGCGATCGTACGGCCAAACGAACCGACATCCGACATATTTTTGGGCATGTTTCATGTCCACAATGTTTAGGCATCATTATAGGGCCTTAAAGATGGCTTTACAGGTCTTGAAAGGGCTGGAAATGGCTTAAAAACGCAACAGGGGCCAAATATGTAAATTCTGCAAGTGGTGCAGATCAGAGGGGCCAGGCGGCCCGCGTAAGGTTTGCCCAAATGTGTAGGCGGGCCGCGTAAGGATGTCTGACAGAAGATTTTGCATTTAATGCAGAATCTGGCCTTTCGTTCGATCAAGGGGCGATGCCTTTTCACCCAAATGAAGGGCCAAGTTCAGTGTATTTAACCCCTGGACACATGTACGCACGAGATCAAGGCACGATATTCGATAAAACGATCCTAACGGTTCCACTTTTCCTATAAATACCCCCCCCCCTTTAGTGTAAAAATCACAAAATCAGATCTTAAGGCTCTAAGTTGGAACCGTTGTTTCATACCTGAGCTATTTGATCTTGATTAGCACTCGGGGACCCTCCGTAAGTCTTCTTTCGCTCTTTTATTCGCTTTTCGAGTCCGAAAGTCAACGTTTTGTTGACTTTCTGCATTGACCAGCTTATGGTCGATGCGAAGTTCATGGAACTTCATAACGTGAGCGTGATCACGATGGTTATGGTCCATAGTGACCATACCTACTGATTACCACGTTATCTAGGCTCAGTGACGAGTCGTAGTTTCGGCCAAAATGCGCATTCTTGCGTATTTGTAACCAAACTACTCGTGGGCATCAAAGCCGTTTGTTTTGATGCCAAACCTGTTTCTAAACTTAGTTAAGCATGTTCTAACATGCTTAGCTCGTCACTTTTAGTTTAGTGCTTATATAGGGTCGTAAGGTAAGCGATTTAAACCATCGCTTATACTTTCGAACCCGACCCATTTGGTCGGTCATTAGGACCCGACCAAACACATTAGGTGACCATAGCTATAACCTTCCGAGGTTATACCGTGTGGTCGCAATGTTAGGCGTTCCGAACGCGTTCTACGCGAACGACGCGTTAGGGTAGCATAAGCTACCTAAACAGGTCGTAATGGACCGTAAGCACTTAGGATTAGTTTCATTTTAGTATGTAGGCTTTGTTAAACCATATTACACGAGTCTCCATACTCGTTTGGTTTTCAAACCCGCGTACTGTCCGATCCTTCTGATTTGGTCCGGTATATTAACATAAGCTACCTATTAGGTGCCGTTGATATTCCGTGATTTTTAGCATTATCTGGTTATTATACAAGGAACTCAAAGCAATCTCAGGTGAGTACATAGTTCCCCTCTTTTACTGTTTCTGAACTGTTTTGGGGTGAAGCATGTGTACCTATTTGTTATTTTCATGATTTCAAAGTATAATTGATTATACATGATAGTATTTATCTTTTGACAAACTAAATGACTATCTATGGTTTAAACACTGATTTCTCAAAAATTACAAAAGTAATTGTTGGAATAGTACTTATTTTGTTCACCAGACCGATTGGTAGTATGATATAGCGCTATAGGACTAGACACCCCATTCCTGTTGTCATGGAATGTCTGAAACCAATTCGTTTCTCCATCCAAATAGGGATTTCCTTTGTGGTATCCCTATAGTCTCAAAGGTGTAGTTTGATGCACCAGGTCTGAATGAATTCTTAAATCGCACCTTTAAAGTATATTTTGATATACTCCTAAAAAGTATAGTTTGATATACTCTCATGTGTGGTATTGTACAGAACCAACATATATTTTGTAATCATCCAAAGCATATTGTGATATGTTACTTACATAACTAAAACATAGTTTAATATGTTATTTATCACATCCAAAGCATATACTGATATGTTAGTTACAAAACTAAAACATGGTTTAATGTGTTATTTATAAATCCAAGGTATACTTGTAATATACTACTGAAAACTATTATTTTGAACAACTAAAGTATATTTAATATACTATCTATCAAACGATTTGGTTTTGGTTAGTGTTTAGATAACGGAACGAGTGTAATGTGATGAAAACATGGTAGATACGCCGCTGGTACTTCTTATATATAAGTGTTTTCATTGAATTACATACCGTGGCGTTATTTAGTACACATGGGTTAACAATATTGGAACTGAAATATATTTTAATATATTACTTATTCAACTTTCTTAAAACCAAGGTATATTTTATATATACCATAAATGTTTTATTAAAACATTGCTTTTCAAACAACTTAACTTATACAAACTCATTTTACATGGTTATTCAGTTAACCATACATTATTCTCTTATTTATACATATCATCTGATCCTATCGTTTTTCAAATGATTTACAAGACAAAGCAAATTTACAAAGTTCATGACTAAACATTTTCTCAAACATAAGTCATGAACTCCGTTTTCACAAAACCTATGTATCTCACAGGCATTTTTATGCTGACGTACCTATTTTTACACATGTTTCAGGTGCTGTCTTGAGATGATTGTTGATGCATGCTACATTTAGGATGGACTCGTGCCTTAGCAACTTTAAAACTTGGAAGATCATAGTTGTACTTATGTGATTGTAATAGAACAACGAGTTCATTTAATCAATAAAACAATATTTAAATTTCCATGTGTTATGAAACAATGATTCTGTCCCAACACTCCCCGACGTTTCCGCCACGTTTTGTATGTTCTACGTGGTCGGGGTGTGACAGAAAAGTTGGTATCAGAGCTCATGGTTATAGGGAATTAGGTTATTAGTAATGCTTTGACCTAGTCTATAACCTTCCTAGGACCCTAACGCGAGTTTACTTGCGTTTAGTCATAAAACAACACCGTCACCTATCCTTAGGCGACGACCGCAACAAGAACATAAAATTCAAAACCGCTTTGAAAACTAATCATCTGTTCTAGGATGATTGATTACTAGGTTTTGAACCCTCTGTTATAAGGTTTTGAACCCCTTTGAATTTTCAAAACTCTCGTCAAAGTTGGTCTAAATATTGTGAACACATGCAAACTGGAAGGGTGGGTGCCTGTACCCTGAGTTTTCTGTCTAAGGCTAGAGTGTTCGTACAAATCCACATAATCGGACCAGTCACTCTTACCTGGGAACTCTTGGGGTGAGTGTCCACTTATAGGCGAGCATGTCTTCGCGATACATTATTTTGACCTATTTGCTTTGATTAATCACCAGGTCGTTTGTTGCTTTGTAGTAACAGACAGACGGCCACTATCCTTGCTTTCATCAGATTTGTTTCATCTCATTCTTTTCGTCTAATTCTCTCACTCGTTTCCTCTTTTAGAATGCCTCCTCGACGCGACAATCAGATGGCGAATGCCGAACTGGCGGAAATCATCGCGCAACAAATGGCTGCTGCCTTCCCAATTCTTTATGCTCAAATAACTCAAGCCATCAACAACAACAATGCTCCATGCAATTTCAAGATTTTTAACTCAGCTAAACCGCTCAAATTCAATGGTTCTGAGGGAGCAACTGGTCTTCTTCAATGGTTCGAGAGCATTGAGAATACTTTCCGTCACGTTCAGTGTCCTGAAAATCGCAAGGTCGAGTTTTCTTCGAGTGTGTTTCAGAAGAGGGCTCTTACATGGTGGAACGGGGTTATGAGAGACCGCGGTGCAGAGGTTGCATTAGCACAGACTTGGGCCGAGCTTAGGGCTCTTATGATGAAGGAGTTCTGTCCTCGTCATGAGCTTAGGGCTCTAGAAAGGGAATTTGATGATTTAAAGCAAGACAGTGGGGAACATCGAGCCTATACTGATCGCTATGAGGAATTGAGCTTGTTATGCCCTACTATGGTTACGCCTCTGGATAAGGCGATTGAGAAATACATTGATGGGCTTCCTGACGTAGTTCAGGACATCGTTATTGGCAGCAACCCTACTACTGTCAGACAAGCCATTGAATTGGCTGCCACTCTGACTGAATCCCAAATCAGGAAGCGCAAGCTGTTTCGGAAGGGCGACCTAAGACCATCTGACAAGACTGCTCATGTGGAACCAAAGGAAGAAAGTGCTGAGGTGTCCAAGAAGAAAAAGCGCAAAGCCTCTCAAAGCTACGCTGTAACTGCTCAAGACAAACAAGTTGCACCAAACCAGCCAACACAACCTCGTAAAAGACAAAACTATGTTGGTACTGCACCGTTGTGCAACAAATGCAACCGTCATCATCTAGAGCAAGAGCAGTGTCACAAATGTACCCACTATGGGCGGTTGGGACATTTGATCAATGTTTGTCGTTATGCAAATCAAGCTGCTGCAAATGTGACAACTCGAAATCTAGAACCTTTCGTTGTAACTTGCTTGTACGTTATGTGACTAGTTAAAATGATAACGTGAACCTTTTTATGTGATAAGTGCTTTGTTACGTGTGTATTGTATATATATGTGTACGTGTTATATGTGAACCGAGAACCCGACACGAAACAACAAGGAACCCGACTCGAGACCATGAGGTCTCGAGTGAATAGTAATCGGTTTTGGGCCTTGGGCCGAGAACCTTTGGTCGGTTGGGCCTTTGGGCCGTGAACCCCACTCGAAACCCACTAAGGGTGCACACTCTTGGAACTTGACTATATATACCATGCCTTAGTTAGTTTTTACCATTTGTTGAACATTACACCCACACACTCTCCTACTTTTCTCTCTAAGCCTTAAGCACACAAACCCACCTCCAAGACTCTCGGATCTAATCGGTTAGCACAAGAACTCTCGGGCTTGGAACTTCGGATCGACACACACACACACTTCATTAACCGGTTAGTGCTTTTAATGTTTATGGATTTATGTTAATCATGTTAAATGATAAAATGCATAAGATGATGTTTATGGTTAGAGATTACATGTTGTTCTTGATGTTTATGATGATTCTAATATGCACAATGATGAACCGGTTAGCATATACTATATGATGAGTGTGATATTTTGTGTCTAAATGAAGTTTGAACCACTTTTGTTGATAAACATGAAATCGGGTTGCACTTGCCATGAAATCGGACATATATGAAAACCGAGTTGTGTGTTATGTTTAGTGTTTTGATGCTTGTTCATAGTTTTGGGTGAATAAGTGATTAATATGTTATGAACTTGTTGAATATGGGTTTGAATATTGAAGAACACTTTGAATGATAGTTGAAGATTGAAAACCCTTGTGATTTTGATCCATCTTTGACTAATAGCCTGATTAGGAAATATGTTAGTGGGATTCTATTGGTTATTTCCGGATTTGGGCCTGATTATATTGTACCACTAATCTGACTACATCTGCATCAACACGTGAACTTGAAAACGACTGCTACCGACTCGCAATCACGCAGTTGCGACTCGCAACCACAGCGTGATGACTCGAGACCACGCGGTTGCGACTCGCAACCATAACAGGACAAGCCGAAACCACAGGTTACGAGTCCCGTTGCGACTCGAGACCTCAGCATGATGAATCGAAACCATGGTTGCGACACCAGTTGCGACTCGCAACCATCCATGATCAACACACAGCATGACTCGAGACCATGCTTGCGAGTCCGGTTGCGACTCGAGACCACACTTTTGGGCCTTAGTTAATGGGCCAGACTGATGGGCTTCTGTGTTAACTGCTTTTACGTGTTTGGGCCTAAGTAGTTGGGCTGAACTTGTGAACCGTATGTGCTTCTATTGACTGTTAACTGTTACTGCTAAACGTGCTTGCCAAACGTGTTGAACATTTGTACACTACTTGGTTCGAATCTGATTATACGTGATATCCGTGTTAGGACGTTATTGACTACTTGCGACTTGATTGACTTTCTGTGTTTGACTGCCGAGCAAACCAAGGTGAGTTCACACCCTTTACAAAGCATGGGATTCCCTGGGTTGGGAACGGGGTTAAGGAACGTGGTTCCTCGTCTACCTTGGGTAGGACGTCAGTGGTTCAGGAATGTGATTCCTCGTCCGGATGGACGGATAAACGTACTAGACTAAAACTCTATCACGAAGTCCCTCCTTTTTGTATCGACTAATCGCCGGGCCAATGGCGAGCGGGTCATTAGTTAGATAGCGCTATTTAGGTCTGACAAGCCTCACACCGTGCCGCAGAGGACGGGCGTGAACTAATGGATCTGGGGCACGTCAATGATGATAGACATTGATGTTTTTCAGGGCACATAAACATGACTACAGTCAGCAATCGATACGGTAACGAGTCTAGTATACACATGGGGTAGCCCCCACGGCTGGAGAGCCAGATGATGTACATGGGGTAGCCCCCACGGCCGAAATGCCTGATAACTACATGGGGTAGCCCCCACGGCCGGAGTGCCGGAGTAACTGGGAACGAACTGGTCACGTTTTTAAAACTATGGGGTAACCCCCACGGCAGGATGCCAGATAAAGTAAACTGTTTTCGAAACAACTAAAACGAACGCCCACCCGTGAACTCACTCAACTAGTTGTTGACTCGTTACTACATGCTTTGCAGGACCATAGGTACTCAGCTGGAGCTTGCATGGAGGAGGATCGTTGTGGGACAGGGATTGCTACGAGACTATGTTAAACTTGAAACTTTTGGAACTTATGTTATAACTTTAAACTTATGCTTCCGCTTGCAACTTAAACTTATTTGTTTTTGAACACCAATCGTGATGGTTAAACTTTTATAACTACTTATATGCTTGTTCAGTATGATTGGTGGCTGGATCCTGGTCAGTCACGCCTCCAAGCGGTAGTACTCCGCAGGTGGGATTTTGGGGGTGTGACAGATTGGTATCAGAGCCATTGGTTATAGTGAACTTGGTTTTAATAAAGGAGAAACGTTTTTGTTAAAACCAGACTATAACCGGTTTAGTGCTCAACGGTCCACAACGACACTTCGCTCCTCATGCAAGGCTCGACGTTCTAGGTAATATGATGTATGTATATTGCCTACTTGTTAGTTGCGTAGTACATTGCTCATGGTATGCTTGATTAGTATAACTACTGTTGTTTGAACACGTGCGTGCTTACCCTGTCCTACTATTGTACTTTCGCGAACCTCTCTCACACGTATTACTCTTATTATGAAGAACCATGTCTGGACGCGTTAACATGACACAAGCCCAGTTGACGGCTTTGATCAACGAACGAGTTGCCGCAGCGCTCGCAGCTGCACACGCAGGAGGTATATCCTGCAGTCCGAAATTTGTTCTAGGATCATTTGGATCCTACTCTCGTGAACCAACCTTTGTGTTAAACTCTGTCTTTTCTTTCACCTACCTTAGGTCAGTATGCTCAGGCACCGGTGTGCACTTTTAAGACCTTTATGGACTGTCGACCCACGACTTTTAGCGGCACTGAAGGAGCAGTAGGTCTCCTACACTGGTTTGAGAAACTGGAGTCTGTGTTCGAAATGTGTGAATGCCCTGAAGCGCGCAGGGTGAAGTATGCTACTGGTACTCTCGAGGGTTTGGCTCTCACGTGGTGGAATGCTCAAGTGCAGATGTTAGGGTTGGTTGCTGCCAACGCCACCCCATGGGAAAACTTCAAGGAAATGATCAGGGAGGAATACTGCAGTCGTGACGACATTCACAAACTGGAAGATGAGTTCTACAATCTTAAGATGTCGGGATCAGAAATTGAGGCATACACTAAGAGATCGCATGAGCTAGCCTTGTTGTGTCCTACTATGGTGGATCCTCCGTATAAGCGAATTGAACTCTATCTCAAGGGCTTGGTGCCAGAGATCCAAAGTCATGTGACTTCAGCGAGGTTGACTACTATCCAGCAGGTTGTACAGTTGGCTCACCGTCTCACTGACCAAGCGGTGGAGCAGAACAAGTTACCGAAGCGTATAGGTGCTGCAACTACTTCTGGTGCTTCTAGTGGGGATAAACGGAAATGGGATGGAACTTCAAGCAGGGGTTCAACTTCAGTGCAAACTCAGTCTCAGCAGAGAAAGACGGATGATCACAAGAGCCCCGGTCAGCAGTCATCTAGTGGTCAAAGTCATGGTGGATACAAGGGGAATCACCCCAAGTGCAATCGTTGCAGCCTACACCACAGTGGGCCATGCACCAGGGGCAACTGTCATCGATGCAACAAGCCTGGTCATGTTGCAAAGGATTGCAGGAGCGCATACCCCGCCAATCAGAATCGTCAGCAACCTCAGCAGAATCAGCGACAGCAGCAGGGTAACAACAAAGGGTGCTTTCAGTGTGGAGCTGAAGGTCATTTCAAGAAGGATTGTCCCCAACTAAACCAGAACAACAACAATCAGGGGAATGGTAACAATGGGAACAACAACAACAATGGTGCTAGGGGACGTGTGTTCGTGATTGGTCAAGGTGAAGCAAGGAATGATCCCAACGTGGTGACGGGTAAGTTCCTTCTCGACGACTTTTATGTTACAGTCTTATTTGATTCGGGTGCCGATACTAGCTATGTGTCACTAGAAGTTAGTAAGATGCTTAAGCGTATTCCTACACCCCTGAGCGACAAGCACACCGTAGAGCTAGCTAATGGTAAGAGTTTGGAAGCCTCGCACGTAGTCAAGGGTTGTCAGCTTATTCTCGCTAACCAGACCTTCTCTATCGATCTTATTCCTATTGTCTTGGGTAGTTTCGACGTTGTCATTGGGATGGATTGGTTATCCCAACACCGAGCAGAGATTCTTTGCAACGAGAAGATCGTTCGTATTCCTGGTTTAGGTGGTGAACCTCTCATGATACGTGGCGACAAGAGAAGTGCTGTTGAGAACATCATCTCTCTTCTTAAGGCCCAGAAATGCTTACGAAAGGGCCACACAACGATTTTGGCTCTAGTTACTGATACCACAGAAAAGGAGAAGAAGCTAGAAGATTTTCCGGTTGTACGCGACTATCCTGAGGTATTCCCTGAGGAATTACCTGGTCTTCCGCCCCATCGCCAAGTCGAGTTTCAGATTGATCTAGCTCCTGGAGCCGCGCCTGTAGCCCGTGCACCTTATCGTTTAGCGCCATCAGAGTTGGAAGAACTCTCCACGCAACTACAAGAACTCTTGGATAAAGGTTTTATTCGTCCTAGCTCATCGCCTTGGGGAGCTCCAGTACTTTTTGTAAAGAAGAAGGATGGTACCTTCAGAATGTGTATCGACTATCGCGAGCTCAACAAAGTGACTGTGAAGAATCGTTATCCTCTACCGCGTATTGACGACTTGTTCGACCAGTTGCAGGGGTCGAGCTACTATTCAAAGATCGATCTGAGATCGGGATATCACCAGCTGAGAGTTCGGGAAGAGGATGTCTCTAAGACGGCTTTTAGGACACGATATGGGCACTATGAGTATCTGGTCATGCCGTTTGGGCTGACGAACGCACCGGCAGTTTTTATGGATTTGATGAATCGAGTGTGCAAACCGTACCTGGATAAGTTTGTTATAGTCTTTATCGACGACATCCTGATCTATTCTAAGAGCAAAGAAGAGCACGAACAACATCTACGACTTATTTTGGAACTCCTTCGGAAGGAACAGCTTTACGCAAAGTTCTCGAAGTGCGACTTCTGGCTTCGTGAAGTCCATTTCCTAGGGCATGTGGTGAACAAGGATGGGATTCACGTTGATCCATCCAAAGTGGACTCTATTAAGAACTGGCCTGCACCTCGTACACCAAAGGAAATTCGCCAATTTTTGGGATTGGCAGGTTACTACGGGAGATTCATTAAGGATTTTTCTAAGATCGCGCAGCCTCTCACCTTACTAACGCAGAAAGGCGTTGTTTATCATTGGGGAAATGCACAAGAGTTAGCTTTTCAACATCTAAAGGATAGACTTTGTAGTGCACCTATCCTTTCACTGCCAGAGGGCACAGAAGATTTTGTGGTTTACTGTGATGCATCAATTCAAGGTCTTGGTTGTGTATTGATGCAACGAGATAAAGTCATAGCTTACGCCTCGCGACAACTCAAAGTTCACGAGAAGAACTACACGACACATGATTTAGAGCTGGGGGCTGTTGTTTTCGCACTTAAACTATGGCGGCATTACCTGTACGGAACCAAGTGCGCCATCTACACCGACCACAGAAGTTTAGAACACATATTCAAGCAGAAGGAACTGAATATGCGGCAGCGACGATGGGTCGAGCTGCTGAATGACTACGAGTGCTCTATCAGGTATCACCCGGGCAAGGCCAATGTAGTGGCGGACGCCCTCAGTCGAAAGGACACTACGCCTAAACGCGTAAGAGCTCTACAACTCACGATCCATTCTAGTCTACCTTCGCAAATACGAGCTGCTCAGATAGAAGCACTGAAACCAGAAAACATTAGAGCTGAAGCTCTACGCGGGTCAAGGCAACGTTTAGAACAGAAGGAAGATGGTGCTTATTATGTAACAGGGCGCATCTGGGTCCCGCACTATGGCGATTTACGAGAACTTGTGATGGATGAAGCGCACAAATCTCGCTACTCGGTACACCCTGGTTCGGACAAGATGTACCACGATATCAAAACTACGTATTGGTGGCCTAGCATGAAGGCCCACATAGCAACTTACGTCAGCAAGTGTTTGACTTGTGCGCGAGTAAAGACGGAATATCAGAAACCTTCAGGCCTACTTCAGCAACCAGAGATACCACAATGGAAATGGGAGCAAATTTCCATGGATTTCGTTACTGGCTTACCTAGATCACAGCGCGGGAACGATACTATTTGGGTGATCGTGGATCGACTCACAAAATCCGCACACTTTTTGGCAATCAAGGAGACGGATAAATTCTCCACTTTAGCAGAAATATACCTCAAGGAAGTTGTTTCGAGGCACGGGGTGCCCACTTCTATCATCTCTGATCGAGATGCACGTTTTACTTCGGAACTGTGGCAGGCAATGCACAAGTCTTTTGGCTCACGTCTTGATATGAGCACAGCGTATCACCCACAGACGGACGGGCAGTCCGAGCGAACTATTCAGACCTTAGAAGACATGCTTCGTGCTTGTGTAATCGACTTTGGCAACAGCTGGGAAAGGCATCTGCCACTCGTGGAATTTTCGTATAATAACAGCTACCACACCAGCATTAAAGCTGCTCCGTTTGAGGCATTGTACGGACGTAAATGCCGGTCACCCCTCTGTTGGGCAGAGGTGGGGGATAGTCAAATCACTGGTCCAGAACATGTGGTAGACACTACTGAGCGGATTGCTCAAATACGACAACGCATGGCGGCCGCTCGTGACCGTCAGAAGGCATACGCCGATAAGGGCAGGAAACCACTTGAGCTCCAGGTTGGGGAGCGGGTATTACTCAAAGTTTCACCCTGGAAGGGTGTGGTTCGTTTTGGTAAACGCGGCAAACTCAACCCACGGTACGTTGGACCTTTCGAAATTCTTGAGAAAATAGGCAAGGTGGCCTACAGACTGAAATTACCAGCAGAACTCGGTGCAGTTCACAACGTTTTTCATGTGTCAAATCTGAAGAAGTGTCTGTCAGATGAGACGCACGTAGTTCCTCTGAAGGAACTCACGATCGACGAACAGTTGAAATTCGTCGAAGAACCTGTCGAGATCACGGACCGGGATGTTAAGGTCCTCAAGAGCACTAGAATACCTCTTGTTCGAGTTCGTTGGAACTCACGTCGCGGCCCAGAGTTTACCTGGGAGCGCGAAGATCGGATGAAACAAAAGTATCCCCAACTGTTTGAGAACAGTACAAACGCTACTGAGGCTGAAGCTACGGAATTTCGGGACGAAATTCCAGATCAACGGGGGGTGGATGTGACACCCCAGGAAAACCGGGAAAACCTTACAACTTGACTAGCTTCCTCAGTGAGTGCCATCAAATTTCGGGACGAAATTTCTTTCAACTTGGGGATGATGTGACAACTCGAAATCTAGAACCTTTCGTTGTAACTTGCTTGTACGTTATGTGACTAGTTAAAATGATAACGTGAACCTTTTTATGTGATAAGTGCTTTGTTACGTGTGTATTGTATATATATGTGTACGTGTTATATGTGAACCGAGAACCCGACACGAAACAACAAGGAACCCGACTCGAGACCATGAGGTCTCGAGTGAATAGTAATCGGTTTTGGGCCTTGGGCCGAGAACCTTTGGCCGGTTGGGCCTTTGGGCCGTGAACCCCACTCGAAACCCACTAAGGGTGCACACTCTTGGAACTTGACTATATATACCATGCCTTAGTTAGTTTTTACCATTTGTTGAACATTACACCCACACACTCTCCTACTTTTCTCTCTAAGCCTTAAGCACACAAACCCACCTCCAAGACTCTCGGATCTAATCGGTTAGCACAAGAACTCTCGGGCTTGGAACTTCGGATCGACACACACACACACTTCATTAACCGGTTAGTGCTTTTAATGTTTATGGATTTATGTTAATCATGTTAAATGATAAAATGCATAAGATGATGTTTATGGTTAGAGATTACATGTTGTTCTTGATGTTTATGATGATTCTAATATGCACAATGATGAACCGGTTAGCATATACTATATGATGAGTGTGATATTTTGTGTCTAAATGAAGTTTGAACCACTTTTGTTGATAAACATGAAATCGGGTTGCACTTGCCATGAAATCGGACATATATGAAAACCGAGTTGTGTGTTATGTTTAGTGTTTTGATGCTTGTTCATAGTTTTGGGTGAATAAGTGATTAATATGTTATGAACTTGTTGAATATGGGTTTGAATATTGAAGAACACTTTGAATGATAGTTGAAGATTGAAAACCCTTGTGATTTTGATCCATCTTTGACTAATAGCCTGATTAGGAAATATGTTAGTGGGATTCTATTGGTTATTTCCGGATTTGGGCCTGATTATATTGTACCACTAATCTGACTACATCTGCATCAACACGTGAACTTGAAAACGACTGCTACCGACTCGCAATCACGCAGTTGCGACTCGCAACCACAGCGTGATGACTCGAGACCACGCGGTTGCGACTCGCAACCATAACAGGACAAGCCGAAACCACAGGTTACGAGTCCCGTTGCGACTCGAGACCTCAGCATGATGAATCGAAACCATGGTTGCGACACCAGTTGCGACTCGCAACCATCCATGATCAACACACAGCATGACTCGAGACCATGCTTGCGAGTCCGGTTGCGACTCGAGACCACACTTTTGGGCCTTAGTTAATGGGCCAGACTGATGGGCTTCTGTGTTAACTGCTTTTACGTGTTTGGGCCTAAGTAGTTGGGCTGAACTTGTGAACCGTATGTGCTTCTATTGACTGTTAACTGTTACTGCTAAACGTGCTTGCCAAACGTGTTGAACATTTGTACACTACTTGGTTCGAATCTGATTATACGTGATATCCGTGTTAGGACGTTATTGACTACTTGCGACTTGATTGACTTTCTGTGTTTGACTGCCGAGCAAACCAAGGTGAGTTCACACCCTTTACAAAGCATGGGATTCCCTGGGTTGGGAACGGGGTTAAGGAACGTGGTTCCTCGTCTACCTTGGGTAGGACGTCAGTGGTTCAGGAATGTGATTCCTCGTCCGGATGGACGGATAAACGTACTAGACTAAAACTCTATCACGAAGTCCCTCCTTTTTGTATCGACTAATCGCCGGGCCAATGGCGAGCGGGTCATTAGTTAGATAGCGCTATTTAGGTCTGACAAGCCTCACACCGTGCCGCAGAGGACGGGCGTGAACTAATGGATCTGGGGCACGTCAATGATGATAGACATTGATGTTTTTCAGGGCACATAAACATGACTACAGTCAGCAATCGATACGGTAACGAGTCTAGTATACACATGGGGTAGCCCCCACGGCTGGAGAGCCAGATGATGTACATGGGGTAGCCCCCACGGCCGAAATGCCTGATAACTACATGGGGTAGCCCCCACGGCCGGAGTGCCGGAGTAACTGGGAACGAACTGGTCACGTTTTTAAAACTATGGGGTAACCCCCACGGCAGGATGCCAGATAAAGTAAACTGTTTTCGAAACAACTAAAACGAACGCCCACCCGTGAACTCACTCAACTAGTTGTTGACTCGTTACTACATGCTTTGCAGGACCATAGGTACTCAGCTGGAGCTTGCATGGAGGAGGATCGTTGTGGGACAGGGATTGCTACGAGACTATGTTAAACTTGAAACTTTTGGAACTTATGTTATAACTTTAAACTTATGCTTCCGCTTGCAACTTAAACTTATTTGTTTTTGAACACCAATCGTGATGGTTAAACTTTTATAACTACTTATATGCTTGTTCAGTATGATTGGTGGCTGGATCCTGGTCAGTCACGCCTCCAAGCGGTAGTACTCCGCAGGTGGGATTTTGGGGGTGTGACAGCAAACCCTGCTGCTGTTTAAGCACGGTTCCCCCCAGGGTCATGTTATAACTGTGGTGACCTTACCCACTACAGGAACAATTGCCCAAGGCTTGTTAACATACCTCCAGCGCGTGGACGAGTGTTCAACATCAATGAGGCAAACATGAACAATGATGCAGCAGTGAACAATTAGTGTTTTGTATTTCCTTAGTTGCTATCTTTTGACACTTCAAGACAAATCCGTTGCCACATAAATAAAGATTTGATGTTTTTATTTCTGCAAAATTTATGCGTTTGTGTGAATGCTTGATGCAACTTTATGATGTCAGCCCAACGACAAACTACTCGTATGGTTCTATCATATTATGATCACTTGTGATCTCCCCAAGAACCTTAAACTCTCGTTTCTTTTAAGAAACAAAGTCAAACACTTATTGAGAATCCCTCTATCTTTATAGATAGATCTTCATAAATCGTTAAAGTGCCAAATGAAATCCATAGGTTGGATTCCTAGTGTGCCTTAATATCCATACCTAAGGATAACAAAATAAAGAATCAAGTTAACTAAATTTGTGCTTATGTATTTTCTTACATGTTTTGTGGTTGTATGTGATCCATCCAAATCCTCATAGAATCTTTCATATCTTCATACGAGAGATTCATAATGGGATATCCAAAGATACTATCTTAAACCCTTAATGGATTTCAACAGTGTAGTTAAGTCCCTCGGGTTATAAAGTATTATTCTATAATTGGACCTCTTGAAAGGTCTGCTTAAACAGATTGATTTTGAAAATCTGATTAGAAATATCATGTGATGATAAAAAAATGATCCCTTAAGCGGTCTATTTAAAGAGATCGTACGACGGTTTAGTTAAGAAGATCATGTGTTGATCTAGTTAAAAAGATCGTTCGTTGATCGAATTAAAAGGATCCTTTGGTGGTCTAGTCAAATCGCTTCATATTTATTCAAGTAATTTTTCCTACGGATTATGAAATGGACTGTGCGGACTGTGCAAGGAATTACGTAATTATGGAGGCCTACATAATTATGGAATTCAGTGCACAGGAACCACAGGAAGTTTCATCATGTGTTAAGACCTAGTGACAAGAATAATGATACGGGAGAAGTCTCGGACCTCGACCAATGTCATTTATTCTCACACTCCCCCAATTCTGATCTCAATCACACACCAAGTTTTCCTATGATAAGCCTTCATAAGAAACGTTCGTCAATCAGTAGTTCAAAATTTCATGTTTTACTATTTCAAGGAATTCACTCTGAGGGTTAACAAATTCGCTAAGAATCCTAACATGGCCCAGGTTTTACCTAAGGGTTCAATGGATCTATTATAAGGCGAAACCTTCACAGCTGTCCTCACGAGTTTCCTCTAGAATTAAATTTCGGGACGAAATTTCCTAAAGTAGGGGAGACTGTGACACCTGTGTCACTTCAACCATCAAACAAATGCCAAACCAAGGAAATATTGTATTTCATACTTGGGATTTGTATAAATATGTGTATGCTTTGCACATATCAATTCTTGTTCAATTTCATACTCTACAACGCTTTCTGGAGAATTATACGCAAACTGGTGCATAAACGTACTCAGTTTAATGCGACAAATACTCCGGGAGACCATCATACACTTAACATACCTTAAATAACCTTTACATAACTTAGAAATAAGTTTTGAAGGCTTTGGTATGGCAAAAACAAGTTAATTCGCTTACAGGGACTAAACTTGACAAACTGCGAAAGTATGCCAATTTGAACTGTAACGAACATTCCGGAACATGTCCATAAGTTAAACATACCATATATATCCTTTACATAGCTTAGAAATAGGCTTTGAGGGGTTTGGTATGCTAAAACAAACTTTTGGATCATTCAGGGACTAAAAGTGTCAAAAAGTGCATAAGTTTGCACTTTCGCGCATAACTCACGTTCTGAATACATCCGGACATCCAAAAATTTATGTAAGCATCCTTATATTATGCCTTAGTGTTTGGCATGAGAAAAATCCATTTGTCGCGTCATTTGGATCGTCTTTCGCGCTTATGCGCATTCCGTCGTAATTAAGCGAACATCGCGATCGTACGGCCAAACGAACCGACATCCGACATATTTTTGGGCATGATTCATGTCCACAATGTTTAGGCATCATTATAGGGCCTTAAAGATGGCTTTACAGGTCTTGAAAGGGCTGGAAATGGCTTAAAAACGCAACAGGGGCCAAATATGTAAATTCTGCAAGTGGTGCAGATCAGAGGGGCCAGGCGGCCCGCGTAAGGTTGGCCCAAATGTGTAGGCGGGCCGCGTAAGGATGTCTGACAGAAGATTTTGCATTTAATGCAGAATCTGGCCTTTCGTTCGATCAAGGGGCGATGCCTTTTCACCCAAATGAAGGGCCAAGGGCCAAGTTCAGTGTATTTAACCCCTGGACACATGTACGCACGAGATCAAGGCACGATATTCGATAAAACGATCCTAACGGTTCCACTTTTCCTATAAATACCCCCCCCCCTTTAGTGTAAAAATCACAAAATCAGATCTTAAGGCTCTAAGTTGGAACCGTTGTTTCATACCTGAGCTATTTGATCTTGATTAGCACTCGGGGACCCTCCGTAAGTCTTCTTTCGCTCTTTTATTCGCTTTTCGAGTCCGAAAGTCAACGTTTTGTTGACTTTCTGCATTGACCAGCTTATGGCCGATGCGAAGTTCATGGAACTTCATAACGTGAGCGTGATCACGATGGTTATGGTCCATAGTGACCATACCTACTGATTACCACGTTATCTAGGCTCAGTGACGAGTCGTAGTTTCGGCCAAAATGCGCATTCTTGCGTATTTGTAACCAAACTACTCGTGGGCATCAAAGCCGTTTGTTTTGATGCCAAACCTGTTTCTAAACTTAGTTAAGCATGTTCTAACATGCTTAGCTCGTCACTTTTAGTTTAGTGCTTATATAGGGTCGTAAGGTAAGCGATTTAAACCATCGCTTATACTTTCGAACCCGACCCATTTGGTCAGTCATTAGGACCCGACCAAACACATTAGGTGACCATAGCTATAACCTTCCGAGGTTATACCGTGTGGTCGCAATGTTAGGCGTTCCGAACGCGTTCTACGCGAACGACGCGTTAGGGTAGCATAAGCTACCTAAACAGGTCGTAATGGACCGTAAGCACTTAGGATTAGTTTCATTTTAGTATGTAGGCTTTGTTAAACCATATTACACGAGTCTCCATACTCGTTTGGTTTTCAAACCCGCGTACTGTCCGATCCTTCTGATTTGGTCCGGTATATTAACATAAGCTACCTATTAGGTGCCGTTGATATTCCGTGATTTTTAGCATTATCTGGTTATTATACAAGGAACTCAAAGCAATCTCAGGTGAGTACATAGTTCCCCTCTTTTACTGTTTCTGAACTGTTTTGGGGTGAAGCATGTGTACCTATCTGTTATTTTCATGATTTCAAAGTATAATTGATTATACATGATAGTATTTATCTTTTGACAAACTAAATGACTATCTATGGTTTAAACACTGATTTCTCAAAAATTACAAAAGTAATTGTTGGAATAGTACTTATTTTGTTCACCAGACCGATTGGTAGTATGATATAGCGCTATAGGACTAGACACCCCATTCCTGTTGTCATGGAATGTCTGAAACCAATTCGTTTCTCCATCCAAATAGGGATTTCCTTTGTGGTATCCCTATAGTCTCAAAGGTGTAGTTTGATGCACCAGGTCTGAATGAATTCTTAAATCGCACCTTTAAAGTATATTTTGATATACTCCTAAAAAGTATAGTTTGATATACTCTCATGTGTGGTATTGTACAGAACCAACATATATTTTGTAATCATCCAAAGCATATTGTGATATGTTACTTACATAACTAAAACATAGTTTAATATGTTATTTATCACATCCAAAGCATATACTGATATGTTAGTTACAAAACTAAAACATGGTTTAATGTGTTATTTATAAATCCAAGGTATACTTGTAATATACTACTGAAAACTATTATTTTGAACAACTAAAGTATATTTAATATACTATCTATCAAACGATTTGGTTTTGGTTAGTGTTTAGATAACGGAACGAGTGTAATGTGATGAAAACATGGTAGATACGCCGCTGGTACTTCTTATATATAAGTGTTTTCATTGAATTACATACCGTGGCGTTATTTAGTACACATGGGTTAACAATATTGGAACTGAAATATATTTTAATATATTACTTATTCAACTTTCTTAAAACCAAGGTATATTTTATATATACCATAAACGTTTTATTAAAACATTGCTTTTCAAACAACTTAACTTATACAAACTCATTTTACATGGTTATTCAGTTAACCATACATTATTCTCTTATTTATACATATCATCTGATCCTATCGTTTTTCAAATGATTTACAAGACAAAGCAAATTTACAAAGTTCATGACTAAACATTTTCTCAAACATAAGTCATGAACTCCGTTTTCACAAAACCTATGTATCTCACAGGCATTTTTATGCTGACGTACCTATTTTTACACATGTTTCAGGTGCTGTCTTGAGATGATTGTTGATGCATGCTACATTTAGGATGGACTCGTGCCTTAGCAACTTTAAAACTTGGAAGATCATAGTTGTACTTATGTGATTGTAATAGAACAACGAGTTCATTTAATCAATAAAACAATATTTAAATTTCCATGTGTTATGAAACAATGATTCTGTCCCAACACTCCCCGACGTTTCCGCCACGTTTTGTATGTTCTACGTGGTCGGGGTGTGACAGAAAAGTTGGTATCAGAGCTCATGGTTATAGGGAATTAGGTTATTAGTAATGCTTTGACCTAGTCTATAACCTTCCTAGGACCCTAACGCGAGTTTACTTGCGTTTAGTCATAAAACAACACCGTCACCTATCCTTAGGCGACGACCGCAACAAGAACATAAAATTCAAAACCGCTTTGAAAACTAATCATCTGTTCTAGGATGATTGATTACTAGGTTTTGAACCCTCTGTTATAAGGTTTTGAACCCCTTTGAATTTTCAAAACTCTCGTCAAAGTTGGTCTAAATATTGTGAACACATGCAAACTGGAAGGGTGGGTGCCTGTACCCTGAGTTTTCTGTCTAAGGCTAGAGTGTTCGTACAAATCCACATAATCGGACCAGTCACTCTTACCTGGGAACTCTTGGGGTGAGTGTCCACTTATAGGCGAGCATGTCTTCGCGATACATTATTTTGACCTATTTGCTTTGATTAATCACCAGGTCGTTTGTTGCTTTGTAGTAACAGACAGACGGCCACTATCCTTGCTTTCATCAGATTTGTTTCATCTCATTCTTTTCGTCTAATTCTCTCACTCGTTTCCTCTTTTAGAATGCCTCCTCGACGCGACAATCAGATGGCGAATGCCGAACTGGCGGAAATCATCGCGCAACAAATGGCTGCTGCCTTCCCAATTCTTTATGCTCAAATAACTCAAGCCATCAACAACAACAATGCTCCATGCAATTTCAAGATTTTTAACTCAGCTAAACCGCTCAAATTCAATGGTTCTGAGGGAGCAACTGGTCTTCTTCAATGGTTCGAGAGCATTGAGAATACTTTCCGTCACGTTCAGTGTCCTGAAAATCGCAAGGTCGAGTTTTCTTCGAGTGTGTTTCAGAAGAGGGCTCTTACATGGTGGAACGGGGTTATGAGAGACCGCGGTGCAGAGGTTGCATTAGCACAGACTTGGGCCGAGCTTAGGGCTCTTATGATGAAGGAGTTCTGTCCTCGTCATGAGCTTAGGGCTCTAGAAAGGGAATTTGATGATTTAAAGCAAGACAGTGGGGAACATCGAGCCTATACTGATCGCTATGAGGAATTGAGCTTGTTATGCCCTACTATGGTTACGCCTCTGGATAAGGCGATTGAGAAATACATTGATGGGCTTCCTGACGTAGTTCAGGACATCGTTATTGGCAGCAACCCTACTACTGTCAGACAAGCCATTGAATTGGCTGCCACTCTGACTGAATCCCAAATCAGGAAGCGCAAGCTGTTTCGGAAGGGCGACCTAAGACCATCTGACAAGACTGCTCATGTGGAACCAAAGGAAGAAAGTGCTGAGGTGTCCAAGAAGAAAAAGCGCAAAGCCTCTCAAAGCTACGCTGTAACTGCTCAAGACAAACAAGTTGCACCAAACCAGCCAACACAACCTCGTAAAAGACAAAACTATGTTGGTACTGCACCGTTGTGCAACAAATGCAACCGTCATCATCTAGAGCAAGAGCAGTGTCACAAATGTACCCACTGTGGGCGGTTGGGACATTTGATCAATGTTTGTCGTTATGCAAATCAAGCTGCTGCAAACCCTGCTGCTGTTTAAGCACGGTTCCCCCCAGGGTCATGTTATAACTGTGGTGACCTTACCCACTACAGGAACAATTGCCCAAGGCTTGTTAACATACCTCCAGCGCGTGGACGAGTGTTCAACATCAATGAGGCAAACATGAACAATGATGCAGCAGTGAACAATTAGTGTTTTGTATTTCCTTAGTTGCTATCTTTTGACACTTCAAGACAAATCCGTTGCCACATAAATAAAGATTTGATGTTTTTATTTCTGCAAAATTTATGCGTTTGTGTGAATGCTTGATGCAACTTTATGATGTCAGCCCAACGACAAACTACTCGTATGGTTCTATCATATTATGATCACTTGTGATCTCCCCAAGAACCTTAAACTCTCGTTTCTTTTAAGAAACAAAGTCAAACACTTATTGAGAATCCCTCTATCTTTATAGATAGATCTTCATAAATCGTTAAAGTGCCAAATGAAATCCTTAGGTTGGATTCCTAGTGTGCCTTAATATCCATACCTAAGGATAACAAAATAAAGAATCAAGTTAACTAAATTTGTGCTTATGTATTTTCTTACATGTTTTGTGGTTGTATGTGATCCATCCAAATCCTCATAGAATCTTTCATATCTTCATACGAGAGATTCATAATGGGATATCCAAAGATACTATCTTAAACCCTTAATGGATTTCAACAGTGTAGTTAAGTCCCTCGGGTTATAAAGTATTATTCTATAATTGGACCTCTTGAAAGGTCTGCTTAAACAGATTGATTTTGAAAATCTGATTAGAAATATCATGTGATGATAAAAAAAATGATCCCTTAAGCGGTCTATTTAAAGAGATCGTACGACGGTCTAGTTAAGAAGATCATGTGTTGATCTAGTTAAAAAGATCGTTCGTTGATCGAATTAAAAGGATCCTTTGGTGGTCTAGTCAAATCGCTTCATATTTATTCAAGTAATTTTTCCTACGGATTATGAAATGGACTGTGCGGACTGTGCAAGGAATTACGTAATTATGGAGGCCTACATAATTATGGAATTCAGTGCACAGGAACCACAGGAAGTTTCATCATGTGTTAAGACCTAGTGACAAGAATAATGATACGGGAGAAGTCTCGGACCTCGACCAATGTCATTTATTCTCACACTCCCCCAATTCTGATCTCAATCACACACCAAGTTTTCCTATGATAAGCCTTCATAAGAAACGTTCGTCAATCAGTAGTTCAAAATTTCATGTTTTACTATTTCAAGGAATTCACTCTGAGGGTTAACAAATTCGCTAAGAATCCTAACATGGCCCAGGTTTTACCTAAGGGTTCAATGGATCTATTATAAGGCGAAACCTTCACAGCTGTCCTCACGAGTTTCCTCTAGAATTAAATTTCGGGACGAAATTTCCTAAAGTAGGGGAGACTGTGACACCTGTGTCACTTCAACCATCAAACAAATGCCAAACCAAGGAAATATTGTATTTCATACTTGGGATTTGTATAAATATGTGTATGCTTTGCACATATCAATTCTTGTTCAATTTCATACTCTACAACGCTTTCTGGAGAATTATACGCAAACTGGTGCATAAACGTACTCAGTTTAATGCGACAAATACTCCGGGAGACCATCATACACTTAACATACCTTAAATAACCTTTACATAACTTAGAAATAAGTTTTGAAGGCTTTGGTATGGCAAAAACAAGTTAATTCGCTTACAGGGACTAAACTTGACAAACTGCGAAAGTATGCCAATTTGAACTGTAACGAACATTCCGGAACATGTCCATAAGTTAAACATACCATATATATCCTTTACATAGCTTAGAAATAGGCTTTGAGGGGTTTGGTATGCTAAAACAAACTTTTGGATCATTCAGGGACTAAAAGTGTCAAAAAGTGCATAAGTTTGCACTTTCGCGCATAACTCACGTTCTGAATACATCCGGACATCCAAAAATTTATGTAAGCATCCTTATATTATGCCTTAGTGTTTGGCATGAGAAAAATCCATTTGTCGCGTCATTTGGATCGTCTTTCGCGCTTATGCGCATTCCGTCGTAATTAAGCGAACATCGCGATCGTACGGCCAAACGAACCGACATCCGACATATTTTTGGGCATGATTCATGTCCACAATGTTTAGGCATCATTATAGGGCCTTAAAGATGGCTTTACAGGTCTTGAAAGGGCTGGAAATGGCTTAAAAACGCAACAGGGGCCAAATATGTAAATTCTGCAAGTGGTGCAGATCAGAGGGGCCAGGCGGCCCGCGTAAGGTTGGCCCAAATGTGTAGGCGGGCCGCGTAAGGATGTCTGACAGAAGATTTTGCATTTAATGCAGAATCTGGCCTTTCGTTCGATCAAGGGGCGATGCCTTTTCACCCAAATGAAGGGCCAAGGGCCAAGTTCAGTGTATTTAACCCCTGGACACATGTACGCACGAGATCAAGGCACGATATTCGATAAAACGATCCTAACGGTTCCACTTTTCCTATAAATACCCCCCCCCCTTTAGTGTAAAAATCACAAAATCAGATCTTAAGGCTCTAAGTTGGAACCGTTGTTTCATACCTGAGCTATTTGATCTTGATTAGCACTCGGGGACCCTCCGTAAGTCTTCTTTCGCTCTTTTATTCGCTTTTCGAGTCCGAAAGTCAACGTTTTGTTGACTTTCTGCATTGACCAGCTTATGGCCGATGCGAAGTTCATGGAACTTCATAACGTGAGCGTGATCACGATGGTTATGGTCCATAGTGACCATACCTACTGATTACCACGTTATCTAGGCTCAGTGACGAGTCGTAGTTTCGGCCAAAATGCGCATTCTTGCGTATTTGTAACCAAACTACTCGTGGGCATCAAAGCCGTTTGTTTTGATGCCAAACCTGTTTCTAAACTTAGTTAAGCATGTTCTAACATGCTTAGCTCGTCACTTTTAGTTTAGTGCTTATATAGGGTCGTAAGGTAAGCGATTTAAACCATCGCTTATACTTTCGAACCCGACCCATTTGGTCAGTCATTAGGACCCGACCAAACACATTAGGTGACCATAGCTATAACCTTCCGAGGTTATACCGTGTGGTCGCAATGTTAGGCGTTCCGAACGCGTTCTACGCGAACGACGCGTTAGGGTAGCATAAGCTACCTAAACAGGTCGTAATGGACCGTAAGCACTTAGGATTAGTTTCATTTTAGTATGTAGGCTTTGTTAAACCATATTACACGAGTCTCCATACTCGTTTGGTTTTCAAACCCGCGTACTGTCCGATCCTTCTGATTTGGTCCGGTATATTAACATAAGCTACCTATTAGGTGCCGTTGATATTCCGTGATTTTTAGCATTATCTGGTTATTATACAAGGAACTCAAAGCAATCTCAGGTGAGTACATAGTTCCCCTCTTTTACTGTTTCTGAACTGTTTTGGGGTGAAGCATGTGTACCTATCTGTTATTTTCATGATTTCAAAGTATAATTGATTATACATGATAGTATTTATCTTTTGACAAACTAAATGACTATCTATGGTTTAAACACTGATTTCTCAAAAATTACAAAAGTAATTGTTGGAATAGTACTTATTTTGTTCACCAGACCGATTGGTAGTATGATATAGCGCTATAGGACTAGACACCCCATTCCTGTTGTCATGGAATGTCTGAAACCAATTCGTTTCTCCATCCAAATAGGGATTTCCTTTGTGGTATCCCTATAGTCTCAAAGGTGTAGTTTGATGCACCAGGTCTGAATGAATTCTTAAATCGCACCTTTAAAGTATATTTTGATATACTCCTAAAAAGTATAGTTTGATATACTCTCATGTGTGGTATTGTACAGAACCAACATATATTTTGTAATCATCCAAAGCATATTGTGATATGTTACTTACATAACTAAAACATAGTTTAATATGTTATTTATCACATCCAAAGCATATACTGATATGTTAGTTACAAAACTAAAACATGGTTTAATGTGTTATTTATAAATCCAAGGTATACTTGTAATATACTACTGAAAACTATTATTTTGAACAACTAAAGTATATTTAATATACTATCTATCAAACGATTTGGTTTTGGTTAGTGTTTAGATAACGGAACGAGTGTAATGTGATGAAAACATGGTAGATACGCCGCTGGTACTTCTTATATATAAGTGTTTTCATTGAATTACATACCGTGGCGTTATTTAGTACACATGGGTTAACAATATTGGAACTGAAATATATTTTAATATATTACTTATTCAACTTTCTTAAAACCAAGGTATATTTTATATATACCATAAACGTTTTATTAAAACATTGCTTTTCAAACAACTTAACTTATACAAACTCATTTTACATGGTTATTCAGTTAACCATACATTATTCTCTTATTTATACATATCATCTGATCCTATCGTTTTTCAAATGATTTACAAGACAAAGCAAATTTACAAAGTTCATGACTAAACATTTTCTCAAACATAAGTCATGAACTCCGTTTTCACAAAACCTATGTATCTCACAGGCATTTTTATGCTGACGTACCTATTTTTACACATGTTTCAGGTGCTGTCTTGAGATGATTGTTGATGCATGCTACATTTAGGATGGACTCGTGCCTTAGCAACTTTAAAACTTGGAAGATCATAGTTGTACTTATGTGATTGTAATAGAACAACGAGTTCATTTAATCAATAAAACAATATTTAAATTTCCATGTGTTATGAAACAATGATTCTGTCCCAACACTCCCCGACGTTTCCGCCACGTTTTGTATGTTCTACGTGGTCGGGGTGTGACATGTATGCTCATTGTGTGCGTACTTAGTACATTGTTTTACATTACACTTCATGCTATGTATGCCCATTGTGTGCGTACTTAGTACATTGTTTTACATTACATTTCTGCTATGTATGTTGTCTGAGCATGCTAGTACATTGATTTACATGACTTTTATGCTATGTATGCCCATTGTGTGCGTACTTAGTACAATTATTCATCACATACCTACATTTTGGTATGACATTTGGTTTGTTTAACATGGAACAATACATTCATTAACATTGATCACGCCATTCGTTAGTAGGTAGTGGTACCATAGGAATTGACAACTCCCGTTCCGGACATCCTAGGTTGGTTTGGATGAAAGGAATGACCGAATTCGATATACATAACTTAGATAACCTTTAATTTGTTTAAGGGTTTATCGCCACAGTCTCAAGGCTTGGATGTATGCATATTTCACAATACCGCATAAATGTTTGTATCAGTATAGCATGCATTTGTTCCACAAAACATAACGTTGATTTAAACCATGTTTTACTTCAATACCTTGTTTTTGTGCATTTTACACATGGTTTAGTTGATACATTTCGCTTACCATACATGATATATTTTGGGTACACATTACATGATCTACATTAAACATAAACATTTTGACATTGATATACATATTTGGTGGTTTACATTGAACATAAACTTTCGATATGGTTTGCACAATAACACTTGACAATTGATTTATACATGAACATCTTACATAATGGTTGGTTTGGGTAAATGGTTTGAGTAACGTGGCGTATGTAATATGATACAAACATGGTGGATACGCCGCTGGTACTTCCTATATATAAATGCTTGTATAATATTACATATCATAGCGTTATCTAAATCATTTCAGTTTAGACATATCACGTCTTACACAAATAACATGTTCTTCATAAGACATTATTTTTTACAAGCAACTTATCTTATACAAACTCATTTTTTTCTAGGTTATTCATATAACCTTACATTATTCTCTTATTTATACATATCATCTGATCTTATCGTTTTTCATACAAAACAAAACAAATTACATGGTTCATGACTGACTGTTATTAAACGTTTCTTTAAACTCAAGTCATGAATCCCACTTTCACAAAACCTATGTATCTCACAGGCATTTTTATGCTGACGTACCTACTTTCACATGTGTTTTCAGAAGCTGTTCCATAGGATGATGACCATGACACTAGGGCGGACCTGTGCCTTAGAGACTAAAAATGAAGATAGACTAGTTTAATTATGTCACGAACTCTTTGTTTTCCTGTTTAAGACAATGTATTACGCTTGTTTAATAAATAAAATGTAACTTTGATTTCCATGGTTATGAAACAATTAATTCTGTCTCAACACTCCCCGGCGTTTCCGCCGCGGTTGCATGTTATACGCGGCCGGGGTGTGACATACACCTAATCAGCCATCACCACCATTCCATGCACCATGCTTTCTAAGATTCATTCTAATATTTTAATGGACCTTACTTGATTGTGCGAACATAATATTGTGCAAATCCTTATAAGTATGGCAAAGAGATCATTCATATCATCTCATATCTTTCACTAGATCACACCACTCCCTCACTCTCCTCTCTCTCCCTCTCGGCCTCACTATAACCGCCACCACCACCACCATATCACCACCACATTCTTCCATTTTTGAGCTTCATTCAAGTGCTAGAAGGAGGATCTAAGGAGCTTGAAGTTGTAGGCCGTCAAGGAGCTCTTTCACTTGCTTTCTCACACCATTTTCATCATCTTTTCACTAGAGATTCTTCCCTATCCTTTGAGCTAGTTGTAAGTTCCTTGGTTAACCCTTGTTACTTCTCTTTTTGTGTAGCTAAAAGATGTAGTATGATGAATATCAAGAACACTAAGAACAAGAACTAAAAGAAATTTGAACATAAAAGTTACATGAAGATGAAATGTTACTAGTAGGATGTTGTTATGAATATATTATTAATTTTATGATGATTCTTGGTTGTGTGATGTTAATCACCATATGGATCTTGTTAAATAATATTTAGAAATATGATTTAACAAGATTAGAAAGTGGTTATGTGCTACATAAAATGACCACCTTCTAGCTAGATGTTAACTTGGTAAAAATGATTTTTCATGAAATATAATTAAACAAGTGAGATGATAATTTTGTAAATCCAAGAGTTACAAAAGATTTTTGTAAAGAAACCAAGTTAGAGAAGCGGTTTTTGGAAAATCATGACTATTATAAACACTTACACTATTTTTAGAAATAAGACAAGTATGAGAATATTTTATTTACAAGAAGAGTTCAAAGGGGTTAATTTTTGTAAAAATTGTTTACAAGTTGTAAACACTAAATACTTTCAAGAAAATGATTTTTGAAGAAATAAATACGCTTCATTCGGAAGGTAACTAAGTCCACTAAAAGCTTTACCAAGTTACTACGCGTTTTCGAAATATATCAAGTTCATGATTAGTGTGTAACTCATACATTTTTGCTCTTGATGATGTAAAATTGTTCAAGGATTGATTGTTGATTGTTTTCGGAAAAGAAAATGATATGCTTATTAGCATGGACACCTCCATTTACAAAGGAAACTCTAGCGAAATTTTCTAAAAATTCCAACACTTAGAGATTATTTTTCTAACAAGTGTTCACATATACGTTGTAACCTTGCTTTTCAAAATAAACTTCGCCATGAGTTTTGTTACAAAAAATACAAAGTATCGAAGGTTGATTTTACAAGTAAAATGGTTAAATATATATATATATATATATATATATATATATATATATATATATATATATATATATATATATATATATATATATATATATATATATATATATACTAGTCGTTTACCCGCGCGATGCGGCGGGAAACATATTACTTAGGTTGGTGAGTTTAGGGCTATGTACGAGGTAGTTCGGTTTTGAGCCATAACCAAAACCAAATTCGCGATGCAACGGAAAACAAAATCCACGATTAAATTTCACTATCACACATCGATGTACGTAAAAGCGTTAGATCTACACAAAGGGAACTCAGAAACACATACTCGTCCATCAGAATCGTAACAATCCGACGCAAGACTTTTTTTAGGTTTTTGAGGGGGTGGGGGTTTTTTTGGTGAGGTATAGTTTTTTTTTCTTTGCCGGGGGGGTGGGGGGTGTGTTAGGTTTTTTTTAGGTTTTGGGGGGGTGGGGGTGGGGATTTACAATAGGATACTCGTTACCGTTAGCTTATCAGTCGTCTCGTGATATATTGTATAGTACTTAAGTTTGTTTTCTTGTTCGTGATATATTGAGAGCAATTAATTCTTCCATGCTAGTTCAACTTGAATAGTGTTCTTGGAGCCTAGATTAGAATCAAGTGACGTATCTGTATCTTGATTCTCATTTAGTTTGCCTTAATCAATTTCTTGTGTGATGTGTATGTATCACAAGAGAACGTTAGATCTATCAGTTTTTTATTTAAAGTTTTAATTTTATAACCGTTAACGAACCGATTGCTATCGTATTTGTTTTGTTGATTCTAGCAGCAAACAGTCCATCTTTTCCGGAATTGTTATTAAATATTATGATATTTTACATTTTACAAATATAAAACGAATATATGAATGCATGTCTAGAAAATAGCGTTTATCGATTATGTTACATTACATACGTCTATGTTGAGCTTTTAGGTGATGTTATTGTTAACAGGGGACTCAAAAAGCGTTATGGATACAAAATATACATACATCATACACACACATGTATAGGGGTGTGTTTAATACAGAACAAAAGCATGACAAGGATCCAATGGTTTGGGTCTTGTTATTATGTTTCCACTGGAGTTCTGGTCAATCCTCTGGTCAACCTAGGTATAAGAGATTCCTCCTGCCTAATTTTATCAATCCATCTGGCTTTGATTTGGATTTTTTCTATGCTTTGTTTCAAGATCCTAACAAACAAAGGAGTTACTCGGTTGCTAAAAAACTCTTCCACCTGTTCTGCCATCTCATCGCTGCTAAACTGAAATTGTGTTTCAAATAATTTCATCAGATGCATATTTCATGTAGCCGTGTATAGGTCGACTAACGGGTCAAAATAAGCAGGGTTGGGTACAACACTCTTGTATAAATGCGTTAAAAGTGCAACCTCTACTACATCAGTTTATAAGGATCAAGACTACTAACCGGTGTCACTATATCTCTATTGAAACGATGGAACACCATCCCTTGACCCCACCGCTTTACAATCACATCCCAGTTCTCCTGAAAAGAGAATACAAACCAGAAAAGTATTTACTGTTCAGCATATAATCAAAAACTAAACATGGGGAAAAAAAACTACAATCATATATACACTCTCTTTTCTAAATTGATAGCCATTAAGGCAGTTTTAACACTAATTACAGAATACATGTATCAGAAAAATTTTAATTTATGTATGATTTTACGGTTTTAGCCATATCCATGCTGTTTCACGGCCTTCCAAGCTCATCCGTGCAGTTACATATACCGTGTCTTGTTCTCGATTCTGTGTGAATGGATATTAAACAGGGTTACATACTTTTTTGCTGACATAAGCATGATGTTTAAAGAGGTAATTAAGAGAAATACCTCATCATTTAAGATGAGGTCTAACGCCTCTTTGACTACATCTGGGTCCGGAGAAGACGCTATATAACCTGTAGTAGGTCAATCGTCCAGATCAGTGGAAAAAACGAGTATAAATAAAATCAAATAAAAAAAATGCTTACTCAGAGTTCTTGCTTTCTCTTGAACTGCATCGGCTTCTATATATAGCTTTAGAAGAGAATCAAACTCACTTCTGTCAATAGCACTTGAAGTTATCTTCTAATTCATCAGGTACATGTAATTTCTCAATGGCAGCCTATGAGAAATATAAAATATAGTAGAACCTCCTAAATCACTTTATCTAATATACAGTTAGTCAGTTACATCTTTGAGAGAAGAGAATTTGACCTTGATAGTAGCAACATCGGTTGCAGAAGGCTTCAAATCCAAAGCTCGACCAAAATGAAGCATGGCCATGTCGTATATAAGGCGTTTTTTATATATCTTTCCCATCAATGCATAAACGCTGCTTTCTTGAGGAGCGTATTCTTTATGTTCTTCTAGAACAACCAAAGCACCATCATAATCCTCCATACTCGCAAGAATATTTGCTTTTTGATACATTGGAAGTTTTTTAGCGCAGTTTCATGGTCTTTCTGCATGCTATAGCAATTTCCCATTGCACACCTGTCACATTTGTGTTTAAAAAAATAAATAAATTGCAGCAAAAAATACATATACAGAGCATCCTTCGGTCCTTCCTATTTTTAGAGATTTAAAACACTTAAAAGTACTTCCCGACTGATAAATTCAGCCAAATTGAGAAATACGCATTTGAATCTATGACAATTTTATGAATTTTAGATGATGAAATCATAATCATAAGTAGATAAACAAACGAATAAACAGAAAAAAGTAAGGATTCTGATGACTTTTGAAGATCAAAACTTCATCCAAGATTCAATTTTTCTTGGAAATCCGAGTCACAAAATGAGCCAAACTGAGAAATAAGTGGTTGTTTAAAAAGCTCGTGTCTCATAGCTCAGTCGAAAAAGCTAGCTAAAAAACTCGATTTAAACGAACTCAGCCGAGCCGGCTCATTTTGTAACCGAGCCGAGCCATCGTTGGCTCACTCTTAGGCTCGTTTAACTTCGAGCTCCAGCTGTGAAGGTCAAAACTTCATCCAAGATTCTGTTTAAACCAAGTGACCAATTGAACTATATTGATATTCTGTTTCTTCAAATTGAAAAATACCCATTTGAATCTAGGAAAGTCTTATGAACTTCAGATAACAACGGAAAATAATGAACTGCATCCAAGATTCTGTTTCTTGGAAACAACAAACTGACCCAACTTGAAAATACCCATTTGAATCTAATCAATTTATTACAGTTTTCATAAACTAAAATAAAAAATAAAATAAAAAGCAAGAAAAAAATGAACTATGAAGGTACCTTAATACAAGGCTACAAGAAAACACCAGAAATGGCATCATTAGCTCTATCCCATAGGATTTCAAGATCCACATCCTACAATTAACATTTAACAAAAGTAGAAAAAAAAATACAAAAGTTAATAGCGGTTCAAATCTGTTCAGCATTTGAGTGAATGTAAAAACCTAACAAGCTTAAAGTGAAAATTTCCAACCTGTTCAGCATAGATCTGCACAAGTTATCAAGTTCATTAACACTTGTAACTCAAAATAAGGAGCAAAAAATGAAACAGCGTGATAACTCTATCGTATCTCGCCATTAGTAGTGAGATTGTAGTGAAGATTTAGGGTTTCGTATTGGATTTGGAATTTTAGGTTTGATCGGAGACGAAATATGCTGATACTCGCCATGGAGACAAATCCTAGATCCAGATGAATCGCCAGAGAGAGAGAGAGAGGAGCAGAAAGCGGCGATTTTGAAATGTTTTGAAATGAATGAATGAAGGTGAAACCCTAATGGTATCCCGTGTTTTTTTAGTAGGAGGGTATAACTGGAAAGTGATGTTTTCTTATGCTTAAAGGACTTGTACATCATGTTTTAAGGGTGTTTTAAGGAAATTTTAATGACCTTAAGAAGTCCTTTGGATATGTATATTATATTTTCTAAAAATTCCAACATTTAGAGATTATTTTTCTAACAAGTGTTCACATATACGTTGTAACCTTGCTTTTCAAAATAAACTTCGCCATGAGTTTTGTTACAAAAAATACAAAGTATCGAAGGTTGATTTTACAAGTAAAATGGTTAAATATATATATATATATATTTAGAATATATATTTATACTAGAACACTTGTGTGGATACTTGTTTATTCTGTGAGATAGTTATATTAGGGTAAAACAATATAACTTAACAAAGTACCTTGACATTGGTATTGTGTGGTATGTGTGGTATGTGATAGAAGTAATGAGTAGATAAACCGTACGTAGGATACATGTTATGCATGCACAAGAAATTGATTGTTATCTGTACTTTATTAGGACTTGCTTGATTTCTGATTATTAGAGTAACTAATCTAACCGAGCAAACCAAGGTGAGTTCACACACTTTCTAAGGCATGGGATTCCCGGTGGTTGGGAATGGGTTAAAGAATTTAAAACGGAATCTACATATCCTCCTTGGGTAGGATATGTACGCCCATCCTCCATAGGTAGGATGCCAATTTTAATCCTGCGTATTCTCCTTGGGTAGAATACGTACGTTCGTCCTCCTTGGGTAGGACAACAACCTTAAAACTTACTAGACAAAACTCTATCATTAAGTCCCTCATTTTATATCGACTTAATCGCCGAGGCCGATGGCGAGCAGGTCATTTGTTAATAGCGGTATTAGGTTTAACAAACCTCACACCGTGCCAGTCGGACGGACATGTACTAATGGACTATGGCAAACTGTCAGTGATGATAGACACTGATGTAGGGCACAACTTATTTTCGTTAGTAGTCGATATGATACGGTCTAGTGGTTTACATGGGGAAGCCCCCACTGATTATGGATATGGTTTGGGTAATAAAGAAAGAACTGGTTAATCATACTTTCAACATTGGGGTAACCCCTACGACAAATAAGCCAACGAAAGACATACCATGTTTTCAGAAACAACTTAAAACTAAACAATCAACCGTGAACTCACTCAACTTTGTTGTTGACTCGTTGTTACATGCCTTACAGGTCGCTAGATGCTTACGGAGCTTACACGAGGAGGTGGTCGTTGTGGGATAAGGACTGTTATGTCTCGTGCTTAATATTTAATCCTTATGAACTTATTAAACTCACGTATTGGACTTTAAACTTATGAACAATGGAACTTATGTTTTGGACTTACGTTTTTATGCTTCCGCTGTAAACCAAAGTCAGTTACTTTATTTTGGTCACCAATTGTATTGTGGTTGGTTTTATTTACTTAATTACGTTGTTCAATATGATTGGTGGCTTGATCCTGGTCATGTCACGCCTCCAAGCGGTGATACTCCGCATGATGGATTTTGGGGGTGTGACAGATTGGTATCAGAGCCATTGGTTATAGTGAACTTGGTTTTAAAAGGGGAAAAGCTTTTCGATAAAACCAGACTATAACCTGTACAATGCTCAACGATCCACAACGACGCTTCACTCCACGTGCAAGACTCGACACAATAGGTGGTATGAATCATGTTTATATTGTCGGTTAGATAGTTCACAGAGTGCATTAGTTAACGTGATAACTGCTATTTGAACCTTGTGTGGTTACTCTCTTCTGTCATCCCACGCTTACGCACTTTCGTGACACTTTTCTCACTTACGTTGCTTCGTTGTGAAGATCATGAACGGACGCGGAGGATGTATCAACCTAAGCTCAGTTGACGGCTTTGATCAATGAACGAGTTGCTAAGGCACTCGCAGCAGCTCCAGCAGGAGGTCAACCTGCACAACCTCCTGTGTGCACGTTCAAAACGTTCATGGATTGCCGACCTAGTACTTCAGCGACACAGAAGGAGTTGTAGGTCTTTTTCACTGGTTCGAGAAACTTGAGTCTGTTTTTGAGATGTGTGAATGCCCTGAAGATTGTAGGGTGAAATTTGCTACTGGAGCACTTGAAGGTGCTGCGTTAACCTGTTGGAAAGCACAGGTTCAACTGCTAGGGCTGGCGGTTGCTAATGCCACCCCATGGAACGACTTCAAAGAACTGATCAAAGAAGAGTACTGTAGTCGTGACGATATCCACAAGCTAGAGGTGGAATTTTTCAATCTGAAGATGATGGGGTCTGAAATTGAGGCATACACAAAGAGATCGAACGAATTGGCTATCTTGTGTCCTACTATGGCGGATCCTCCCATCAAACGTATTGAGCTGTACCTCAAGGTTCTAGTACCAGAGATTCAGAGTCACGTGACTTCAGCTAACCTGGGCACCATTCAGCAAGTTATACGACTAGCTCACCGTCTCACTGATCAGGCAGTTGAGCAGAACAAGCTGCCCAAGCGTATTAGCGCTACTACTACTGATGCTCCCAGTGATAACAAGCGCAAGTGGGATGGAAATTCGGGCAAGGGTTCTACTGCAGTTCAGTCTCAGTCCTAGCAGCGAAAGACCGATGACCACCAGAGTCCTGGTCAGCAATCTTCTGGTAGTCAAGGGCAGGGTGGATACCGAGGGAACCACCCCAAATGCAACCAGTGCAACAAGCATCATAGCGGGCAGTGCCACAAGGGTCGTTGTCTGAGATGTAACAAGCTGGGTCATGACGCCAAGGATTGCAGGAGCCCACGTCCTGCGAATCAGAATCGTCAACAGCAATAACTAGCTCCACAGAACTACCAGCAGCAGCAACAACAGGGCAATAAAGGATGCTTTCAGTGTGGCGCTGAAGGCCACTTTAAAAGGAACTGTCCTCAGCTGAACCAGAATCAGAACAACAACAACCAAGGAAACGGGAACACCAATGGAGACAACAATGGAGGCAACAACGGGGGTAACAATAATGGCAATATCGCCCGAGGTCGTGCCTTCGTGATTGGTCAGGGTGATGCAAGGAACGACCCCAACGTTGTGATGGGTAAGTTTCTTCTGGACGACTTCTTTGTTACAGTTTTATTTGATTTGGGTGCCGATACTAGTTATGTGTCCTTAAAAGTTAGCCAAATGCTTAAGCGCACTCCAGCACTTCTGAACACCAAACACACGGTAGAACTGGCAAACGGTAAAAGTCTTGAAGCCACACACATAGTTAAGGGCTGTAACCTCGTCCTAGCTGGTCAGACCTTCTCTATCGATCTTATTCCTATCGTTCTGGGTAGTTTCGACGTTGTAATTGGGATGGATTGGTTATCTCATCAACGAGCGAAAATTCTTTGCAACGAGAAGATTGTCCGCATCCCTCGTGCTGGCGAAGAACCCCTCGTGATTCGTGGCGACAAGAGTGGTGCTGTTGTGGGCATAATCTCTTTCCTTAAGGCCCAGAAGTGGTTGCGAAAGGGCCACACTGCTATTCTAGCCCTCGTTTCTGATATATCCTCGGAAGAAAGGAAGATAGAAGACATACCTATTGTACACGATTTTCCTTAGGTATTTCCTGAGGAATTACCTGGTCTTCCGCCTCATCGTCAAGTTGAGTTTCAAATCGAGCTAGCTCCTGGAGCAGCGCCCGTAGCTCGAGCACCTTATCGTCTAGCTCCATCAGAACTTGAAGAACTGTCCACGCAACTACAAGAACTCTTGGGAAAGGGTTTCATAAGTCCTAGCTCTTCGCCTTGGGGAGCTCCAGTGTTATTCGTAAAGAAGAAAGACGGTACTTTCAGGATGTGTATTGACTACCGCGAACTCAACAAGGTGACCGTGAGGAATCGTTATTGTCACACCCCGAAATATCAGAGCATTGGCGTGACTGGACTGGTATCTTCATTGCACAGTGGAAGCAAATAATCTAAGTCTTCTAGAAAATGAACGCCCACTAAGTACTCGACTCTTCATGGTCCTCCTATTCCAACTGTGCCATAATTTCTGAGAAGTAACCTGAGAAAGAAACATGCGAAAAATCAACATAAAGTTGAGCGAGTTCATAGTTTGTTTGTAAAAGATTTGAAATAAATCTTTTTGAATAACCGGTTTTTGTTGTATTGTTGAGAAAACGAATTTAAAATCATTTTCTTGTAAGTTATATGGAAACTTTGTATGAAAACATGGTATGTATCTTGTATAAATCAAGTATTCTTGTATGTATCATGTTTTCTTGTATAAGTCAAGTATTCTTGTATGTATCATGTTTTCTTGTATAAATCAAGTATTCTTGTATGTATCATGTTGTTAATGGGTTGCAAGGCCATTAACATGTGACATGACATAGGAAGCCACCAAACCTTAGGCATTTTCTAGTTGGCATATTCTGAGATACAAAAGCACTACTTGGTACTCGTTCTCACCAAGAGTGAGGCTGCCCGACACCCGTTAGATCTAACCTTTTGTTCTGCGGTCTAGGTATATTGTTGATTAATGGTGCTTATGGTACCCTATTCGTGACACGATTTCTCGTATCATTCCTCAATTCTCGTATCGTTTCTCAATTCTCATATCTCTTTGTACTTGTATTTACCCGTAGTTTAGAAAATTAGAATTCGTGTGTATGCATATTTCGAAAAATACGCTTGTTTGAAAAAACCGGTATAAAACATAAGCTTTTCGTAAACCATTTGTGTCAGTTAAAACTTGCTTGTAAAATGGTTTAGAAATATGAAATTCATGTATGCTTTGCAAAAAGTGCATGTCTTTCCACCCCGAAAACATTTAGAAAAATGTAAAACCGTAAAAGGTGGGGTTTTGAACTCACCTGAATATTCCTGTGCAAAGCTAGCTATATACCACTTTGCGATGTCGTTTCCAAGACGAGACTCGCTAGCGTGAATTCTACAATATTCCTAACATGGAATATCTTAATAAGTTTCTAGATAAACACAGTAACTAAACTACGTGTCATCGAGCTCTACCGAATCATTGACTGAACGATTTGACGGTAAATTATGAACTTAATGAAAATGATTAAGTTATATTTATTTAGCTCGCTTATTGTTGGTAATAAATAAATCTTGGAAAGGCATAGTTCTCGAGATATGAATATTTATATAAAAATATATATGAATATTGTTATAATCATGTTAGCCGTCTCGAGAAGTCGTACGCGTATAAAAAGATTGTTTATATGAAAATAACATATAACAATTTCGCAACATATATTGTGTCTTGTATATATTCGTCAAAGATATGTGCACGCTGTTTAGGCGTATCAAATAAATATTGAAAAGTTATATTTGCTTTACAAAAGAATCGTCGAGTTGCTTTTGAAAGTAAATACAATCTATATTTATTTTCATAAAGAGGATTCGTGTTGTTTGTCGTTTGAAAATAAATATAATCTATATTTATTTTTATATATAAAGAGGTCATGTAGTGTGCTATTTGAAACAAATATATAACTATATTTGTTTTATGAAACAATCCCGTATTGTTTGATTTTTGAAATAAATATATATTATATTTATTTTTACGAAACGATTTCGTATTGTTTGATATTCGAAGGGATTGTCGAAAGAAATAAAAGAATTGAAAAGATTATTTCACGTTTTATTTCATAAAAGCATTGTCGAAGTAATATCCAAATTGTCGTTTTGTTTGATGTTCGAAATAAATACATAAACTGTATTTTTTTTTATAAAATGATACGAGTTAACGACGTTCGAAATAAATATAACATTATATTTATTTGTAAAAGCGTTTGGAAATATCAAGGTTTGAAATATTATAATCTCGAATTCCATTAAGTGTCGTTTTTTAAATATATTACGTGTCGTGTTTATGGATTTTTTTTCGAAAAACGGGCAGAGTTTCCTCTGTTTTCGGACGCCCCCGACAACTAAAGTTATCGAAATTTAACAATTGTCAACAAACAATATATATGAAATTTTCGTCAAGTACCAAAACGTAGATAATAACTAATGTATATGCGTTAATTAATCGGGTCGAGCTCGCTTGTCACGCAAGAATTAAAATTATAAACATAACGAAATAAATACGCCGTTAAAATCTTTACCACTTCTTCGAGTCGATACATCGAGCCGCTTGACTGAGTTGACTGAGTCAACTGGTTTGACCGAGTTGACCGAGTCAACTCATGTTGACTAAGTTGAGGCGTGATGAACTGAGTCGAGCCGTAATGAACTGAGTCGAGCCGAGTTGGACTGAGTTACACCAAGTCGAACCGAGTTAAGCTGAAATACACCGAGTCGAACCGAGCTAAGTCATAATCTGATCTGCTAATCCCGAACCTGAAAACCCGAGTCAGACATAACCGAACCAAACCTTGAACCACTTGAACTGAACTGAAACAGTGATGACCCGACAGAGAACGACCCAAGGTTGAACCACTGACCTGAAATGGCACCACCACCGTCTTTATCGTCGTGAATCCATCGGATAATGGAAAAGACCGACGGGCCTTGGCTCCGACCGCCGGTCCAAGGCTCCGACCGCCGGACCGAGACTCCGATCTTCCTCTTTCTTCGAAGTTTTGACCGGCACCACCCACCACAGCGCCGCCGCCTGTGGTGGTGGTGTTGCTGCTGTAGTCCGCCACCACCAGAAGATGGTGGTGGTTGGCCGATTAACAGAGGGGGGAAATCGAAAGGGTGTCTGGTCCGGAGAACTGAACCACCGTCGGTCGGGGTTCACTACCGTTGCCGGCTTCGCTGTGACTGGCCGGAGTCTGGCCATCTATCTTCGCCGGCGAGAGAGAGGGGTGAGCTGTGAGTGTCGGCCGCACTTGAGTGAGGAACGGGGGGGGGGGGGTGATGAGCGGTCGCGGTGTCGGAGGGTTGTCTCATCGGAACCCCTTCTCCGACCGGTTAACCGGCTCCGACTAGTTGCTGAGAGGGGGAAAACAGACTGAAAGTCTGTGTTTGTTGTGAATGTTGTGCATTTTTTTTGTCTGCATATGGTTTGAGAAATAAATGGCCAAATACTGATATTTATATAAGAGTTTTGGGTAGTGGGCTTTGGGCTTGGGCCCAAGGCCTACAAGCCCGATTCTCGTGTTTTAAAGTGGCCCGCTCGTCTCTACGAGACCCGTTATTATAACCCGAATATCGTAAAAATATCGTGAATTTATAATTTTTGATTTAAAACAAATATATAGATATATATAATAGCGTCGGTATTAGTTATTAATCGCGTAAATATTTATTTGGCCATTGCTGACGCGTTTTTCAATCCGGCTTCGACCACTGTTAATAATATTTAATTACGACTGTTTCAGTTCAGTTCAAGTGGTTCAAGGTTTGGTTCGGTTATGTCAATATTTCGTACGGTTTCGTTTCGTTATCGCTCGACGTTTAGCATGCTTCTCCGTAAATCGCCGTTCGCGCACTGTAAAGTCGGATTGACGTTCCTAAGCACTCCAAAGGTCTAATTAAGTTAATTTGTGTCCTAAACACTATTTATTATCGCGTTAATCATATGTTAATCATGTAATTAAGCACGTAAATTACCGGTTGTCACAGTCTCCCCCTGTTAATGAAATTTCGTCCTCGAAATTTAGTTTACGTTAACTCCTTAGAGTTACTTTATGTGTAGAAAATACGAATAGTACCAAAGGGAACGATCATGAAACCGAATCAAGACTTATTCGAATGATGTGAATTCAAGGACGTATCACAAGATGCAAACGAATTCTAGAAATGATCGCATCAAACAAGCTCAATTGTAATTGTTCGCATGAAACGCTCGATCATGATCAGTCCATGCTGCAAGTTCTACCGACGCCACAAGGTGTCGTAGTGATAAAAAGTAATTCAATAATAGTGGTGATTAAACAAGTATTACCTGTGTTTGAAGTCAAATGAAAGGGCAATAATAAATCGAAGCGGATTTAATGTAAATCAATAAACAGACAATTAAATCCGTGCATGAGATTAGCGCAAGCTTCAATTTAGTGGAAATGTCACCTCAAGGTGTCGAAATCAACAAACGACTTAATGGAGTCGTAAACCAAACAAATCTACTACGACCCAGAACAATGAAACGCTTGTTAAAACGATTTCGAATATGATGTTTTCAATACATCATATGGTGTCTTGAATTGAATATGTGAAATGAACAAGTTCAAACAATTGAATTTGATTTCGGCGCAAGCCGACAATAAATACATGTATCGACAAGAAAACTTTCGGCATGGTTACAACGAAATACCATGTATGTAACTTGAAAAGAAAATAAATTTCAAGAAAATGTGTTGACTTGATAGCAAAGAAGCAAAATATTTGAACTTTAATGAAACGTTTTATTCGAAACAATACCACATGCGTAACAAACGATGCATGCGTAACATATGAATTGAAGCAATTGAATATTCTCTATACTGAAAGAAATGATCGTGATACAATGACCATCAAGAGGAGTAGGGATACGAAAAATCTACTCAGTAAATGTGAAAGTCGAAATTTCAATAAAAGAAATTTAAGGACTTTACCTGGGGTTTCATGTGACGACCAGTTGTTAGGTGACATTACCATCGGATGTCGAACATAGTGTATTTGTCGTTATTAAGTTAGGGGATACTTCTTCTCCTTAGCAGGACTCATGTCGTTTGCAGGACCGCGTGCCAAACCGCCGCTTCCTCGAACGTCGTATGTAACGTACTTCAACCTCGGTCGTCATGTAGATTGAGTTTCGTGAAATCTTGCACGCCCGTGCTTTGTTTTGCGTAGGTTACCTGCTCGGTTAAAAATAGCATAGACGACACAATAATGGCGTTTGTCCGAATTAATAAATGTGGTACCTACGTGATGACCTTTAATGAACTTCAGCATGAGTTTCCGAAGGTCTTAAATGCATGTTTCCTAAACTCTCAGAGTTCTGTGTACTGTATGTAATTGTTTTTATGTACCATGTATAAAACACCACAATAGCATATGTTTGGAAACAAAATTTTGACTGTTTGTTTTTTGGCAACGGTTGGAGACCATATTCGAGTACTATGCGTTCTGTATGTATTCAAAATAAATACGCCGTTAAAATCTTTACTACTTCTTCGAGTCGATACATCGAGCCGCTTGACTGAGTTGACTGAGTCAACTGGTTTGACCGAGTTGACCGAGTCAAGACACTTGTTGACCTGAATTGGACTGAGTCGACTCGGTTTGACCGAGTCAACTCATGTTGACTGAGTTGAGGCGTGATGAACTGAGTCAAGCCGTAATGAACTGAGTCAAGCCGAGTTGGACTGAGTTACACCAAGTCGAACCGAGTTAAGCTGAAATACACCGAGTCGAACCGAGCTAAGTCATAATCTGATCTGCTAATCCCGAACCTGAAAACCCGAGTCAGACATAGCCGAACCAAACCTTGAACCACTTGAACTAAACCGAAACAGTGATGACACGACTGAGAACGACCCAAGGTTGAACCACTGACCTGAAATGGCACCACCACCGTCTTTATCGTCGTGAATCCATCGGATAATGGCAAAGACCGACGGGCCTTGGCTCCGACCGCCGGTTCGAGTCTCCGACCGCCGGTCCGAGGCTCCGACCGCGGGACCGAGACTCTGATCTTCCTCTTTCTTCGAAGTTTTGACCAGCACCACCCACCACATTGCCGCTGCCTGTGGTGGTGGTGTTGCTGCTGTAGTCTGCCACCACCAGAAGATGGTGGTGATTGGCCAATTAACTGAGGGGGGAAATCGAAAGGGTGTCTGGTCCGGAGAGCTGAACCACCGTCGGCCGGGGTTCACTACCGTTGCTGGCTTCGCCGTGACTGGCCGGAGTCTGGCCATCTATCTTCGCCGGCGAGAGAGAGGGGTGAGCTGTGAGTGTCGGCTGCACTTGAGTGAGGAATGGGGGGGGGGTGATGAGCGGTCGCGGTGTCGGAGAGTTGTCTCATCGGAACCCCATCTCCGACTAGTTGCTGAGAGGGGGAAAACAGACTGAAAGTCTGTGTTTGTTGTGAATGTTGTGCATTTTTTTTATTTGCATATGGTTTGAGAAATAAATGGCCAAATACTGATATTTATATAAGAGTTTTGGGTAGTGGGCTTTGGGCTTGGGCCCAAGGCCTACAAGCCCGATTCTCGTGTTTTAAAGTGGCCCGCTCATCTCTACGAGACCCGTTATTATAACCTGAATATCATAAAAATATCGTGAATTTATAATTTTTGATTTAAAACAAATATATAGATATATATAATAGCGTCGGTATTAGTTATTAATCGCGTAAATATTTATTTGGCCATTGCTGACGCGTTTTTCAATCCGATTTCGACCACGGTTAATAATATTTAATTACGAAGTTAATTATATCGTAAAATGTCAGTTCGGAAGATGATACGCGTCTCCGTTGCTTCCGTTTGCCGCTGATTATCGATGTGCTACTGTTTCCGCGTTTTTCGTTTGCGTCTGCGGTTTGTGTCGTTCGGAAGTCCAATAAATTCACAAAATGTAATTTCATGAATATAGAATATTCGTAGAACATCCGTAGTTGTCGAGGTTGTCAATATTTCGTATGGTTTCGTTTCGTTATCGCTCGACGTTTAGAATGCTTCTCCGCAAATCGCCGTTCGCGCACTGTAAAGTCGGATAGACGTTCCTAAGCACTCCAAAGGTCTAATTATGTTAATTTGTGTCCTAAACCTATTTATTATCGCGTTAATCATCTGTTAATCATGTAATTAAGCGCGTAAATTACCGGTTGTCACAGTTATCCTCTTCCACGCATTGATGACTTATTCGACCAGTTGCAAGGGTTGAGTTTCTATTCCAAGATTGACCTAAGGTCATGCTACCATCAACTGAGAGTCCGAGACGAGGATGTCCCTAAGACAGCATTCAAGACTCGGTATGGGCATTACGAGTTTCTCGTTATGCCTTTCGGATTGACGAATGCACCTGCAGTCTTCATGGACCTCATGAACAGAGTGTGCAAGCCTTACCTGGATAAGTTTGTCATTGTATTCATCGACGACATCCTGATCTATTCTAAGACTCAAGAGGAACACGAGCGACACCTGAGGCTTATTCTGGAACTTCTTCGAAAAGAGCAGGTTGTATGCCAAGTTTTCGAAATGTTACTTCTGGCTTCGCGAAGTCCATTTTCTAGGCCACGTAGTAAACAAAGATGGAATTCATGTTGATCCATCCAAGGTTGACTCGATCAAGAACTGGCCTGCCCCCCGTACACCAACAGAAATCCGCCAATTCTTGGGTTTGGCAGGATATTACAGAAGGTTTATCAAGGATTTCTCAAAGATTGCGCAACCTCTCACTTCACTGACTCAGAAGGGTGTCACCTACCGTTGGGGTGATGCACAGGAATCTGCTTTTCAGCACTTAAAAGATAGAGTTTGTAGCGCGCCTATCCTCTCATTGCCTGAAGGCACAGATGATTTTGTGGTTTATTGCGACGCTTCCATCCAAGGACTTGGTTACGTGTTGATGCTACGTGACAAGGTCATTGCCTACGCATCACGCCAACTTAAAGTCCACGAAAGGAACTACACTACGCACGACTTGGAATTGGGAGCAGTTGTCTTCGCACGTAAGATATGGAGACATTACCTGTACGGTACCAAGTGTACCATTTACACCGATCACGGGAGTCTCGAGCATATATTCAAGCAAAAGGAACTAAACATGCGACAACGTCGATGGGTCGAGCTCTTGAATGATTACGAATGTGCGATCAAGTATCATCCAGGCAATGCCAATGTTGTGGCCGACGCCCTCAGACGAAAGGATACTATACCTAAGCGTGTACGTGCGTTAAAGCTTACCATTCACTCTAGCCTTCCCGATCAGATACGAGATGCTCAGGTTGAAGCGTTGAAAGCAGAGAACATCAGGGTTGAGTCCTTACGGGGATCGAGGCAGCGGCTAGAATAAAAGGAAGACGACGCCTACTATGTAACAGGGCGCATCTGGGTTCCACTTTACGGAAACTTACGCGAGCTTGTGATGGATGAAGCGAACATGTCTCGTTATTCGGTACATCCTGGTTCGGATAAGATGTACCATGATCTCAAGACTACATACTGGTGGCCTAGCATGAAAGCCCACATAGCAACCTACATTAGCAAATGTTTAACTTGTGCGAGAGTCAAGACCGAATATCAGAAACCATCAAGACTACTTCAACAGCCAGAGATCCCGAAATGGAAATGGGAGCAAATTTCCATGGATTTCGTTACTGGCCTGCCCAGGTCTCAACGAAGAAATGATACCATTTGGGTGATCGTGGATCGACTGACCAAGTCTGCACATTTTCTGGCTATCAAGGAAACGGATAAGTTTTCTACTCTAGCAGATATCTACCTAAAGGAAGTACTATCAAGGCACGGAGTGCCAACCCCCATCATTTCTGATCGTGACTCACGTTTTACATCTGAATTGTGGCAAGCTATGCACAAGTCCTTTGTCTCTTGATTAGACATGAGCACGGCATATCATCCACAGACGGATGGACAATCTGAACGCACCATCCAAACCCTCGAAGACATGCTTAAGGCATGTGTAATCGACTTTGGTAATGGCTGGGAAAAACACCTCCCGTTAGTGGAGTTTGCGTATAACAACAGTTACCACACCAGTATCCAGGCCGCTCCGTTCGAGGCATTGTACGGACGGAAGTGTCGATCACCTCATTGTTGGGCAGAGGTTGGCGACAGTCAAATCACTGGCCCAGAACTTGTAGTGGATACAACTGAAAGGATTGGTCAGGTACGACAACGAATGGCGGCAGCTCGTGACCGTCAGAAAAGCTATGCGGATAAGCGAAGGAAACCACTCGAGTTCCAGGTTAGGGATCGAGTGCTACTCAAAGTCTCACCTTGGAAAGGTGTAGTTCGTTTTGGAAAACGAGGGAAACTCAATCCGCGCTATGTCGGACCGTTTGAAATCATTGAGAAAATTGGCAAGGTCGCTTACAAGTTCAATCTACCTGAAGAACTCAGCGGAGTTCACAATGTTTTCCTTGTGTCGAATCTGAAGAAGTGCCTGTAAGATGAGACCCTCATAGTTCCTCTCAAGGAGCTCACTATCGACGACCAGCTACGATTCGTCGAAGAACCAGTAGAGATTACTGATCGAGATGTTAAGGTTCTCAAGCGTACCAGGATACCCCTTGTCCGAGTTCGTTGGGATTCCCGTCGTGGCCCAGAGTATACCTGGGAACGAGAAGACCAAATTAAACTCAAGTATCCCCAGCGTACCAGGATACCTCTTGTCCGAGTTCGTTGGGATTCCTCAGTAACCACGTGCTAAATTTCGGGATGAAATTTTCTTAGCAGGTGGAGAATGTGACAACCCTCATATTTACGTGTATCTGTACGATTTATTAATATTAATTAAAGTGCTTGATGACTGTGTTGAATTACTTAACTGCTTTCTGATTACTGTGTCATACTTACATGTGCTCGTTAACATACTAGTCTTGTGCAGAAAATTGACTAAATAGTTCTGTGTGCTTTCCTAAGTGTTGGGAATTAAAAGTGTTACAAAAAGATACATAAAAGACACTAAACGGAACAACTTAGCACTTTAACGAACCGGTATCTAACCGAACAAATGGACATTACCCGGGACACCAAAATATTGCAAGAAACATTGTTTAATTATTTCTTGGCTAGTCATGATCCCCGTACACCATAATACCCACAAAAATATTCACTAACTAACATATGGAATTATATACTTTGAATTGGACTTGCATTTACCAACTAGTTACAAAATTACATCTAGACCCCCTCCCCCTACACCTAATCGGCCATCACCACCATTCCATGCACCATGCTTTCTAAGATTGATTGTAATATTTTAATGGACCTTACTTGATTGTGTGAACATAATATTGTGCAAATCCTTATAAGTATGGCAAAGAGATCATTCATATCATCTCATATCTTTCACTAGATCACACCACTCCCTCACTCTCCTCTCTCTCCCTCTCGGCCTCACTATAACCGCCACCACCACCACCATATCACCACCACATTCTTCCATTTTTGAGCTTCATTCAAGTGCTAGAAGGAGGATCTAAGGAGCTTGAAGTTGTAGACCGTCAAGGAGCTCTTTCACTTGCTTTCTCACACCATTTTCATCATCTTTTCACTAGAGATTCTTCCCTAGCCTTTGAGCTAGTTGTAAGTTCCTTGGTTAACCCTTGTTACTTCTCTTTTTGTGTAGCTAAAAGATGTAGTATGATGAATATCAAGAACACTAAGAACAAGAACTAAAAGAAACTTGAACATAAAAGTTACATGAAGATGAAATGTTACTAGTAGGATGTTGTTATGAATATATTGTTAATTTTATGATGATTCTTGGTTGTGTGATGTTAATCACCATATGGATCTTGTTAAATAATATTTAGAAATATGATTTAACAAGATTAGAAAGTGGTTATGTGCTACATAAAATGACCACCTTCTAGCTAGATGTGAACTTGGTAAAAATGATTTTTCATGAAATATAATTAAACAACTGAGATGATAATTTTGTAAATCCAAGAGTTACAAAAGATTTTTGTAAAGAAACCAAGTTAGAGAAGCGGTTTTTGGAAAATCATGACTATTACAAACACTTACACTATTTTTAGAAATAAGACAAGTATGAGAATATTTTATTTACAAGAAGAGTTCAAAGGGGTTAATTTTTGTAAAAATTGTTTACAAGTTGTAAACACTAAATACTTTCAAGAAAATGATTTTTAAAGAAATAAATACGCTTCGGAAGGTAACTAAGTCCACTAAAAGCTTTACCAAGTTACTACGCGTTTGCGAAATATATCAAGTTCATGATTAGTGTGTAACTCATACATTTTTGCTCTTGGTGATGTAAAATTGTTCAAGGATTGATTGTTGATTGTTTTCGGAAAGAAAATGATATGCTTATTAGCATGGACACCTCCATTTACAAAGGAAACTCTGGCGAAATTTTCTAAAAATTCCAACACTTAGAGATTATTTTTCTAACAAGTGTTCACATATACGTTGTAACATTGCTTTTCAAAATAAACTTCACCATGAGTTTTGTTACAAAAAAATACAAAGTATCGGAGGTTGATTTTACAAGTAAAATGGTTAAATGTATATATATATATATATATATATATATATATATAGAATATATATTTATACTAGAACACTTGTGTGGATACTTGTTTATTCTGTGAGATAGTTATATTAGGGTAAAACAATATAACTTAACAAAGTACCTTGACATTGGTATTGTGTGGTATGTGTGGTATGTGATAGAAGTAATGAGTAGATAAACCGTACGTACGATACGTGTTATGCATGCATAAGAAATTGATTGTTATCTGTACTTTATTAGGACGTGCTTGATTTCTGATTATTAGAGTAACTAATCTAACCTAGCAAACCAAGGTGAGTTCACACACTTTCTAAGGCATGGGATTCCCGGTGGTTGGGAATGGGTTAAAGAATTTAAAACGGAATCTACATATCCTCCTTGGGTTGGATATGTACGGCCATCCTCCATAGGTAGGATGCCAATATTAATCCTACGTATTCTCCTTGGGTAGAATACGTACGTTCGTCCTCCTTGTGTAGGACAACAACCTTAAAACTTACTGGACAAAACTCTATCATTAAGTCCCTCATTTTATATCGACTTAATCGCCGAGGCCGATGGCGAGCGGGTCAATAGTTAATAGCGCTATTAGGTTTAACAAACCTCACACCGTGCCAGTCGGACGGGCGTGTACTAATGGACTATGGCAAACTGTCAGTGATGATAGACACTGATGTAGGGCACAACTTATTTTCGTTAGTAGTCGATATGATACGGTCTAGTGGTTTACATGGGGAAGCCCCCACTGATTATGGATATGGTTTGGGTAATAATGAAAGAACTGGTTAATCATACTTTCAACATTGGGGTAACCCCCACGGCAAATAAGCCAACGAAAGACAAACCATGTTTTCGGAAACAGCTTAAAACTAAACAACCAACCGTGAACTCACTCAACTTTGTTGTTGACTCATTGTTACATGCCTTACAGGTCGCTAGATGCTTACGGAGCTTGCACGAGGAGGTGGTCGTTGTGGGATAAGGACTGTTATGTCTCGTGCTTAATATTTAATCCTTATGAACTTATTAAACTTACGTATTGGACTTTAAACTTATCAACAATGGAACTTATGTTTTGGACTTACGTTTTTATGCTTCCGCTGTAAACTAAAGTCGGTTACTTTATTTTGGTCACCAATTGTATTGTGGTTGGATTATTTACTTAATTACGTTGTTCAATATGATTGGTGGCTCGATCTTGGTCATGTCACGCCTCCAAGCGGTGATACTCCGCATGATGGATTTTGGGGGTGTGACGCACTAGTTAACACTTAGGTTAACCAACATGGTCGTCTCTTATGTGGGGTTCAATCTCCTTCTCCACTCGCTGGTATAAGGTCCCTACAAAACAGAACACCGGTGACTCGCCACAAGGAGGAGAATAGGGGGTTCTCCTTGTGACCACCCTCCGGCGTGAGAATAAGTAATGTTCTAAGGAGAGAATAGTGTGTGTTGTAGGTGAAATGTGAGAAGAGCTAAATGTTAAACCTGAAAGAGGAGTATCCTATTTATAGCCGAAGGATGAAGGAGGGTGGAGAGGCCTTGCCAGCTGTTACCGGGCGCCAGCTGTCCGACCAAGAGGAATATCCTTGCCAGCTGTTACCGGGCACTTGTAATTCCCAAATTAAACCAAGACAAGTAAAAAAAATGAAAAGTGATTAGCGGTTCCAATAGAGTTTTGTGTAAGGCTTGTGATTAGGACTTGCAAAAATTCAAGGTTTAGCATCCCCCCACACTTAAATTACACATTGTCCTCAATGTGTCCCAAAAATAAGTTTTTTAGGTTGATTGAATGTGTAAAAGCGTGTTTAAAAACAAAAATTTATGTTACTGGACGTCTGGACACGGCCCCGTGCTCGATGAGCATGACCCCGTGTTCAGAGTGCCAGTAACGAAAACTTACAGAAGGTGGACACGGGGGCGTGTCGGCTGGGCACGACCTCGTGTCTGGCAAAAATCTGCAGAATTTAGACAAACAGCAGGTCTGGGGTTATGGGCACGGGGGCGTGTCGGCTGGACACGGCCCCGTGTAGACAATCTGCAAGGGTGTAAAACAGGTTTCTGGCTTCGTTTTTACTGTCCCGGCTTTGGTGGCACTAATGTTTAGTGCTCTAAGCCTCGTATGTACCTGTTTTATCAATAAATACTACACCAAACCATAACAAGCATCCTAAATACCATTGTTCAAACATCTATGTCATAAGTTAATAAAAAGAAAAGAAAAATGCAGAAATTAAAAAGAGTTAAAGAAAGTAAATTGTTCAACACACGGCACGCATGCCGGAAATTGTTCATGAGATAAAGGGGGTTAACCTGAGAGACCTCCAACCAGCTGATCCTACCTCCACTCCTCCCGCCTAGTCCATGTCCTCATCTTCATCGTCATCGTCTCCTCCGTGCCCCGCCATGTACTCCCGGATGTTCCCGATGTCATCCTATATGTCGGAGATGTTTCTCTCTATTGCTCCGACCTGGGTGTACGTGTTACTGGCAAGGTTGTAGGTGTTCCTGGTGCACAAGAGGTTCTCCTGCAACAAATCATGTAAACTTTGCAAATTAGGAAAACCGCCTCCTTGAGAGGAGGACTGGCCCGGATCACCCTGGGGCTGGTAGTGGTATTGAGGAGGAGGACGGATATGAGGTGCGTGGAGGACGAGTGCCTCTTGCGGGTTCCATGCATGCCCCTGGACTCTTTGGAAGCTAACTTCCCGTTATCTGCTTCATAAATCAGGTTCATGGAGCGGCAGATGGCCATGTCCACTCTTTCCGACCATGGGCTCTTTTGGAAAGACCTGGGCATGTTCACGAAATGTTTGAAGAGACGGTATATCCACCCCCCAAAGAAGATAGGAGTCGGGGGAGTAGCGAGCTGGTTCCAATGCATGTTTCGGAGTAGGAGGTATGGAACATGAAGGTTGGTGTGGGTATGAATGCAATGAAGGACCACCAGATCTCGTAACCAACAATGCCGCTGCTATCGTGCCTTTGACTAAGAGAGTAAGTGAGGACCCTATGGATGTAACGGTAAAGAGGGTCCCTCAACTTAGTGCTCTTAGTGCTGCTTGGATTGTAGTGGCCTTCTCCTATTCGCGCCCAAGCAGCCTGGCGTTCGTTTTCTGATAATTCACGTAATCCTCTGGTGTTCTCTTCATGACCCGCATCTTCCTCCGCATACAACCCAACTATCGACCCAAACTGTGCCATCGAGATTGAGTACACAGTCCCCCCACATTGGAATTCTACCCCATCATTATCAAATGGGTCGGCTCTTGATTTGAACGCGAATGTGCTATAGAACTCCAGATTATATTCGTGGACTGAGCGAATTCGAGTGCACAGGGCGGCTCTTAGTGGGCCGGTGACTAGGTTGTTGAATTGGTCAAGCTGGTTCACTGCTCCTAAAAGATCCATGCATACTTGTCGTGGGTATTCCTCCGGCCTGGTTCGAAGCACGTCGTATCTTACTTTAGCATCTAATTCATTTAAATTGAACCGAGTGAATTTCTTGGCCATCGGAAAGAAAACACCAAACAATTAGCAACAGGCAGTGAAATTTTCGGAGAAAACTGAAAACAGTCGCCTGAACACGCCCCCGTGTTCAGCGGACATGCCCCATGTTGGAATGAGTTTGGCTTAACACGCCCCTGTGTCCAGCGGACACGACCCCGTGTCCAGGCATCTGTTTCCCAAAAATCTCATTTTTCGACCCGGTCCTGAAAACTTGAAAATTTTTGGTTCAGTAGGGGCGGTTTTCCCCGAAAATGAAACCCCAAGTGCCGTTCTTCTCAAAACAAACGGTTTACCCCTTCAATTTTATCTTTTTTCGGTTCAAAAACAAGGGTTTGGGGTTTTTGTGAGAAATCGGGCAAATCTATGAACAATACAAGTGGATTTACTTCCTATGACATGAATCTAAACTAATGCTAACAGATTTATGCAAAAATTTGAGGTTCGATCCGGTTCAAGTTGAAGAACCCTAGATTTTTTCCCAAATCTTGATGTTAAATTACATGCAAGTGCTTAATCTAACTACTAATGATGATAGAATCATACCTTGGTGTTGTTAGAAGTAGAGGAGACGTCGAAATTTTGCAGAAAAATCACCTGAACCAGAGAGCGTTTGGGGAAACAGGGCATATGGAATGAAGAAACTGTTCGGAAAGGGGGGGGGGGTTTATCCCGACAGTTGCGCGGACACGACCCCGTGTCCAGCGAACACGGCCCCGTGTTCAGGAAATTTTTGATTTTTTTTAGTTATTAAGTGCTCGTGTGTGTGCACTGTTTCCCAAAGCTTGGTTAGAAGACTTACCGATTTAGATGTCAACCCGCTTGTTCGTAACTTACCAGGTATGATGTTGATGCTTTTACTCTTCGACCGTTTGAAGCGAGATCTCTTCCTCCTCATCCTCAATGAATCCTTGATAGAGCTTCAGCCGTTGGCCATTGACTTTGAATGGAATTCCATTTCGAGATTTAATTTCGACTGCACCGTGGGGGAAAATATGGGTGATGGGAAAAGGTCCTGACCCCCTAGACTTTAATTTACCAGGGAACAATCGAAGTCGTGAATTAAACAAAAGAACTTGATCTCCTACCCGAAATTCATTAGGTTTAATATGTTTATCATGCAAATTTTTCATTCTTGTTAGGATCGAAGGTTGTCATGATTATGCTTGTTTGTAAGAATTTGACAAATCAATGGATATAAAACAAATGTAAAGTGCAGCGGACATGAATACAAACTTTATAAGCATAATCAGAGAAGAGAATAGTTTGATAAACACATGCTTTTCATTAAGTTAAATGATTGAGATACAAAGAAAATGATTACAGCATGTTTACAGAACTAAGCTCCCCCTCAGCCTGATACCCCAAGGTTGGTTGCACAAGATGAAAGGATTGAATTGAGGAGAAGAACTCACTCAAAACGATCAAATGTAATAGTACAGAGTACCGCTCCATTTATAGGCAAACTAAACCACTGAAGCATCTTAGCTGACGTCACCATGATAGTGACATCTAACAAACTAACAACCTATATACACTGTTCTAAACAAACTACTGACATGCAACATCTGATTATTAGTACAATTCAAGACAAGAGATAACAACTGCTTCACGTTCCGCTGTTGTAGCCTGAGCACTGATGTTGAACTTCAGTGCTTTCTTCAAAGGTGATCAGTCTTTGTGTGGGCAGTGCTTGTGTCTTCAGCAGTACTTAGGAAACAACAGTAGATAGAGCAACAGTGTTTGTCTTTAGCAGTCTTTAGAGTTTCATCAGTGTTTGGTTCATCAGTTGTTGTAATGAGCAGTACTTAAGATCCATCAGCTGTTAGAATACCACTGTCAAGGGGAAAGCAAAGAGTAAACTGCTGCTTATTATAGTCCTCTGATGTGATCCGGTTTTGGCTTTACATTATCTGTTCCTCTGGTAGGGTTCAATCCCAACAATCTCCCCCTGGAACAGATAATGCCAAAACCCTTCATTATTCAGGACCTTTATTTCTCATCAAGAGTTCCTTAGCTTGTCTTTTAAATTCAGCTTCAAATTCCTTGGCACTCTGGTCATCTTCATCCCTACACAGTGTAAGTTCAAGGAGATCCTGCAAATCTTCAACACTAAGGCCTAGTGCTTCTTTCCTTGATATGTACTTCACTTCACCATTAGTTCTGACAAGAGTCAATACGTGGGTCTTTTGATCAGATATCCACTTTAGTATTTTTAAACCAAATGGGTTTCTTGGGAGAGATTTATTCTTTGATGAGTTAGGAGCTGATGGCCTTGTGAACAACTGCAGACTCTCAGACATTCTTTTGAAGGCTTCTTCAATGACTTTGTTTGCTGCAGCTATGTCTTCTGCAGTTTCTTGTTCAATATGCTCTTGCCTTTCAATTTCTGACATGTCTGTTGCAGTGTTTGGTGATGCAGGTTTGTTTATTACCTTTTTAACAAGGTTTTGAAGCTTTGTTGAGCTGTCTTTTTTTAGACCCATTTTCATGATGGTGTCCTTGAAGTACTCTGCTTCCTTTTCTTTGACCTCTTCTTCAGACAGCTGTTTTCCTTTCTCTTGGTTTATCACAAGGGTAGGATTGTCTGCTGATTTGAACGGTGTTCTGAGGTTTTCAATCTGCTGTTCAAGCTTCATCATTTATTCACGTTTCTTTGAAGCGCCTGAAACAATCATTTTTCTTTTCTTTAGCCTTTCATAGGCTTCATCAGTCTGCTGTTTTGACCATTTTGATATGGCTTCAGCAGTATCCATTTTTGCTTCCACCAACTCTTTTTTCTTTCTTTTGTACTCAGCAGTGAGGTCAGCAATGAGCTTTTTGAATTTGCTCCAGTTTGGAGCATTTTTCTTCTTTGTAGGATCATTCTTGATTCTGTCAATCCTATCAGCTTCATGATTTAGAGCGATTAGTGGCCATTCTTCAAACTGTTTTTCTTCAGCAGGATAGAATTTTTCTTTCATGATGTAGGCTAGGTATTGTTTTCTTAACTTTCTTCGTTGTTCAGCCTTTTCTTTGTTCAGTTCTTGTGCAAACTCTTCTATCTGCTTTACTTTAGTGAGGAAGAAATCCAGTCTTTTAGCAATGACTTCTTCGCTTAGACCTTCACTTTCACTCTCAACCTTAGCTCTTAGTTTAGCTTCCCTTGCCTTGATCTTGAGGTAATCATCCATATCCTCTGGTGGCATGTAGCCTATGAGTGAGGAGAATCTTCTTTTTGAAGGATCTTCTTCTGTATAGAATTGCCTCATCTCATTTTTGATAGCTTCAAGTTCCAGTGGATATTGTGCAGCATTAGGATCATGTATACCCTCATTGGCAGAGATTGGCTTTCTTTTTCTACTGAAGAGCTTTGGTTGTGATATAGGAAAGGTGAGAGCAGTGGTGGATGGTTGACTAACAGCTGTTGAAACAACTGGTGTCTCAACCGATGTTGTCATTACAACTACTGATGTATCAGCAGATGTCCTCTGCTTTTGAGCAGGGGTTATGATGGCAGTTGTTTGAGTGGTGATCAGTGGTTGACTAACAGTAGTTGAAACAACTGGTGTTTCAACCACTGTTGCCATTACAACAGATGTTGTAACATCTGTTGTCTTCTGCTTTTTGGCAGGGGGTGATAATGGTTTGGCTATTTGTGATGGTAATGGTGGTTTTGGTGTTGTAGAGACAGATGGTGGTGGAACAGTAGTTGTGGTGGTGTGTGGTGATGTGGTGTGTGTTGATACTGCAGTTTTGGTTTGGCTACTTTCTGGCTCAACATATATACCATCTTCAATTCCCTTTTTCTTCCACTTAATCTTCTCCCCCTTTTTGGCATTATCTGAGAAGGGTTCGTTCATGAAGAGAACAGTGGAGGGAACCTTTCCAGAGGCACTTTGAATGTGAGCTTTTATAGCTTTTATATCCACCTGAGTATCTTTGAATCTTGATTCCACCATATTGGTCAGCTTTTGAACATGTATGGCATGCTGCTGATCTGCCATCTGCTTTAGTCTTTCCAACAGTGGTTGAAAGAGATTCCATAACTCGTTTGCAGCAGGTGCTTGTTGAGCAGATGCTTGAGCAGGAAGAGCAGTTGATTGGGCTTTCTGAGCTTTTAACAACTGCTGCACCATATCTTTTATTTCAGCAACTGAGGTTTCAAGGTTTTCGACCCTGCCCGTCAATTCCTGATATCTTGAATCATCACCTGAGTTAACAAGATCATCTGAATCCCCACCAGCAGTGGTTTTACCAATGTATGACTTAGGAACAGAGTCCCAAAAATTAGCCATTGATGTCCCTTGTTCTTGGTACTGGGGACTTCTTTCTTCAGCACTTGATAACCTTTTGATGTTGCCAGTAGTCAAAACAAACTCGCTGGTGGTTCTCAGTGGTGCTATTGAAGAAATTGCCTTCAAGGGAGTCTTACTAATGAAACCACTGTCCAAGTGTAAACCTGTAGATTCAACACTTGTAGTGACTGCTCCACTTGAACTACTGACAGGAATTACTTGTAATTCCTGCAGTGTAACCTCCTCAATTGTTGTTGGGATAGCAGAAATGTCAACATCAGACCCAGTCACCTGTTGAAGTATACTCTCAGTGATAGGTGTTTGAGAGGAACTGGTTTGTGTCTGAGTAGCATCAGCTGCATGCAACAAGGTTATGGTGGATGGTGGTATTATTTGAGGTGAGGGTAAAGGGGTTAAAAGAGACATGTCCATGGGATCAGGACTGTGGAAGATGGATCCGAGTGGGTCCAGAGCTTCATATTGTGGGGTCCCTGTGCTTACAACTTGATCCTTTTGTGAGGATGCAAGAGGAGTTTGAGGCTGGGGTTGAGATCTTTCTTCCAACTGCTGTGAGGAAGTAGCAGCAGTGGTTATTGGTGACTTTTGTGCTGTCACTGGCATTGTCTCTGGGATCTCATCTTCCAGAGATGCCATTGTTTTGGTTTTGGTGGGCTTTCTGGATATTTTTCTTTTTGTCTTTTTAGTGGTGGCAGGTGTGGGTTTCAAAACAGTGGGTGTGCTGCTTTGATCACCTGGAGCAGTGGGCTCAACAGCAGATACCTGAGGAGCAGTTTCATCTGCTAAATTCTGCTCAGGCACCTCTGCTTTTGTTTTTATTGGTGCCAACATTCTAGAGAATGTTTCAGGTGTTAAGCAGTTTATTTTAAAAGAGGCACCTTGTTTGGGCAAATCTGCTTCTTTCTCTACAAACTTTTGTTCAAAATAGTAGCTTAAAAATCTTGGAAAGAGCAGAAATGCCTTATTATCAATGTTTTTTGCCAAATCATCAAATATTTCCTGGGAGTAATTAAAGTTTTTATTGTTTAAAATTGCATACCCCAGGCATTGAATTTTTGTTGGTATTTCATTAAAAGACGTTGTTTTATTAGAAACACATATTAACAGTGTGTGAAATAAAAATCTGGGTGCAGAAGGAAAATAACCTTTTTGTAAGGTATCCCTTTTAGGTTGCTCTGCATAGCCCCTGTTTATGAAATCCTTTTTCAACTCGTCTTTAGAAAATGAGGTTTTTCCTTTCAAATCATCGAGTTTAAAGATTTCAGAAATGGATTGTGGAGAGATTTGTACCTTCTTACCCTGTATCGAGGAGTTGATGGCTGTGATGATGTCTCCTTGTTTTTCAAGGGTGGCATTCTTCCAGAACTCTCTCTGGGTTTGAAGATGAATGGAAGCGTCTGCTGTTATCAAAGTTTTGTACTTTGATGCAGATAGGATGTCAATGATGGAGTCGAAGGTGTTGTCAGTTGTGGGTTTTGTGAGTATACCCACATAATTGTGAGGAGATTTGTAGCGAATCTCCGTAGTTTCAGCAGCCATTTGAGTGGCGTCTGATGGGGTGGAGGAAGAAGATGGTTTTGATTTTGACTTCGATTTTGGTTTCGTCATTTTTGATGAAGAAGATCGAAGAAAGTTTTTGGAGTTATGAGAGGGAAACTGCTTTGTGAAGAGAATGTTTGGAATTCAATTCGACAGTGAAACCCTTTTTGGATTTAATCAGGGTTTTATTCAGGGAAAAAGTGAATGCTGATGTGGCAGCGGTTATAATGATCTGACGGCTAAAAAACTGACCACGTGCCAACCCCGATGGAATGGTAAATAATGGAGGACAGTTGTTTTGACAACCACTGATGGATCAAGCATCAGTAGTTACAACGGTAATGAAATGAAACAGTGGGTGTATCAGTGGATAGAACAATGATTTTAAACATCAGTGTTTTTGAAAGAGCAGGAGTTGACTATCGATAGTGGACAGACTTTAGAGAGTAGATGTTGAGGCACAACAACATTTAGGGTACAACAGTGGTTGAAGACAATAATGAGAATCATTAGCATAACAACTGTTTGTGCAGCAGTGTTTTGACTTTTGACAAATAATTTTAGCATCTGCTTGTTCAGATGTAGGAATTGATTTTATCTTGTGAAAGCACAATATCTTATCTAACATATGTTGAGCACCAGAAATGCTATTCTTAACAAAATACATTTTAGATGTATATTATCAAGATTAAATTGCCAGAAGTTATCTACAGAAATTTTTGTTCAAGGTTTTGCCAAATGTCCATTATTCCAGACAGTGGTTTAGCATCCCAGATGATGAAGACATATCTACTAAAGCTACTCATTTTGTGTCTAATTACTTGAACTAGAACATGAGTATCTCAGTAGTTCAAAATCAATTTGCAATCAATTTTTGATCTATGACAACCAAACTTGAGCTTAACATGACCTTGATATGTGTGCCATTTCCTTTTGATCAGATTAAAGGATAGTAATTTCACACATAAATAAGGAAATTGCATCCTGACCAGAGATGAACTTTTACTATCAAAAATGAGTAAAAGTACAAAATATATTTTATAAAAAGTGATATATATCTGGTTTTATTTGAGAAAAACCCTTAAAAAATAAAGGGAGTTTTGAAAATTATCAAAAGGATCTGACAGCTTTCCAAATAGGTTCATGATCATATCATTCTCAAGTTATTTTGACCATTGTTTGGGGTCATTTTCTTGTCAATTGATTGTAAATTCTTCTTTTAAGGTCAATCACTGGGGATGTCATTGTTACCTGAACGATTCCTGTATATGATGAAAGCACACAGTTGCATGATCCCATTGTTTAACCCAACTTTAACCTCAAAAGTGTTTTATGCTTATACTCTTTTCTTTTGATTTCAAAAGTTTTGAGATAAGCACACTTTGAGATTTGTTCATTTTCTTTTTCCCTTTTTACCCTTCCCATTCATAAGTACAGAAATACTCACTGGGAGATGTTATTTTTGAAGAAGTTTAGTCCAGAATCATTTTGAAGTAATGTTTTGAAAGATCTAGCCACGTTTGTACATGTTTTATTACCAGATCTCACATTACGTATGATTTGGACTGTTTTGACACCTTATTTTCTCAATGTGTTTTGACAAAGTTGATTTGGTCCTTTTGAAGATTCTCAACCTGCCTTTGAGCACACAAGAGATTTTGACTAAAGCTTTATTTCCCTCTTTCTATGTCAGCAAAACACTAGTGTTTAGATGAACATAGGTTTTGCTGATCTGAGGTTCATACTTTAGTGTAAAATATGAAAACATCACAAATTTCATAACAACAGTTGAAATTAATTTTAAATGAGGATAAGCACACCATAATTACCAGACAAGTTTCTAGATCTGGAAACTATGAGTGATTTGTGCATGACATCACCAGTTGTATGAGATTTGTGAATCTTATGACATCTTGGTTGTTTTACAGAGCTTTTGAGTCATCACTTTGAACATGATTTCTCGTTACTCTGTTTTTCAACTAAAACACGACCAACCTTAGTATCAATGAATTGTGAGCTGAACTGTTATGTCAAATTGATTGTTAGATCGAATTTGACTGTCCAAGCTCTGATACCAATTGTTAGGATCGGAGGTTGTCATGATTATGCTTGTTTGTAAGAATTTGACAAATCAATGGATATAAAACAAATGTAAAGTGCAGCGGAAATGAATACAAACTTTATAAGCAAAATCAGAGAAGAGAATAGTTTGATAAACACATGCTTTTCATTAAGTTGAATGATTGATATACAAAGCAAATGATTACAGCATGTTTACAGAACTAAGCTCCCCCTCAGCCTGATACCCCAAGGTTGGTTGCACAAGATGAAAGGATTGAATTGAGGAGAAGAACTCACTCAAAACGATCAAATGTAACAGTATAGAGTACCGCTCCATTTATAGGCAAACCAAACCACTGAAGCATCTTAGCTGACGTCACCATGATAGTGACATCTAACAAACTAACAACCTATATACACTGTTCTAAACAAACTACTGACATGCAACATCTGATTATCAGTACAATTCAAGACAAGAGATAACAATTGCTTCACGTTCCACTGTTGTAGCCTGAGCACTGATGTTGAACTTCAGTGCTTTCTTCAAAGGTGATCAGTCTTTGAGTGTGTGACAACTCGAAATTTAGAACCTTTCTTGTATCTTGATGTAACTTGCTTGAAACATTTCGTGACTAGTAACTTGTTAATGTGATAACATAAGTGAACATTTTATGTGACTATGTGCTTGCTTGTACGTATGGTATATATGTATGTATATTACGTGAGCCGAGAACCCGACTCGAGACCATGAGGTCTCGAGTGAACATAACCGATTTGGGCCTTTGGGCCGTGACCTCCTTAACCGGCTAGTAAGCCCTTTAGGGTGCACCTTGTGGAACTAGTATATATAGCATACTCTTTGCCAACCTTACCACTCTTTGGGCAACCACACTCACTCTCCTACATACATACTCTCCTACTAAAACCCTAAGAACACAAACACACATCATTTTCGGATCCAACCGGTTAGCACTAGGATTTCGGCTCAAGCTTGGAAATCGACACTTGGAGTTCACCTTTCCTACCTCTTAACCGGTTAGTGATTCTTATTGTGTTTGTGCTTGGATTGATGATTATGACATTATGGTTGTTTGCTAAGTTGTTGCACATGAAATGATTATTTATGATAAAAATGTTACTTGAAAGGAAATAGCTACTTGTTGAACAAAGGATGATGTTTATTGTGTTTGGATATTAGTGTTACATGATGTTCTTGATGTATATGATGATTCTAGTGTGTACAATGTTGATAATCGGTTAATATGTCTTCATTTCGGATATATGGCATGTAGAGTTATGATATTTGTGTCTAAATGAAGCTTAAACCCCTAGTTGTGGATGTTCATGAAACCGGTTTACATGTGTCATAGAATCGGCTTAGTATAGAACCGAGTTCGTAGTGTTCGGTTAAATGTGTTGATTTGTTATTCATGATTATGTTGGTGATTGATGCAAAATGTGTTCGAATAAGGGTTGTTTGTGATTTGAATATTTGAAGAACTTGATGAATGTGCTTTGAATATGTGAAGAACAACTTGAATATGCAATGAAGGGGTGTTGAATATTTGAAATCTGCATTGTTTGATCCATTTTGAGTAAATAATAGACAACAAAACATGTTTAGTGGATAGTACATAATTCTGCATGAATTCTATTGGATAGTACGATCTGTGCAGAAACAGCAACTGTTGGGGAGTCGAGACCCCTGGTTGCGACTCGAGATCTCCATGTTGCGACACCAGTTGCGAGTCGAGAACACCTGGTTATGACTCGCAACCATACCATGACAAGCCGAGACCACAGGTTGCGACACAGGTTACGAGTCCCGTTGCGACTCGAGACCTTAGCATGATTAGCCGAGACCACGGTTGCGACATAGGTTGCGACTCGCAACCACCTATGATCAACACAAACAGCATGACTCGAAACCACGCTTGCGAGTCCGGTTGCGACTCGAGACCACGCTTATTGAACTTGCTTAGTTACGGGCCTTAGTTAATGGGCCGGCCTTATGGACTTCTGTGTTACTGTTGACGTATTGTTTGGGCCTGTTATCACGAGCCCAACTGTTAGGGCCTCACACTTAGACCTTGGGCTGTGTATGACTGTTAACTGTGAGCTGTTAATGTTAAACGTGTTTGCCATGATCAATACCTGTGTACAATACGTGTTGAACATTCGTGCACTGCCTGGCTTGAATCTGATACGAATAATATCTGTGATAGGACCTAACTGATTACCTGCAATTTGATTAACTTTTCTGTGTTACTGCCGAGCAAACCAAGGTGAGTTCACACCCTCTACAAAGCATGGGATTCCCTGGGTTGGGAACGGGGTTAAGGAACGTGGATTCCTCGTCCTCCTTGGGTAGGACGGCTATGGTTCAGGAATGTGATTCCTCGTCCGGATGGACGGATAACTCGTACAAGACTAAAACTCTATCACGAAGTCCCTCCTTTTTGTATCGACTTAATCGCCGGGCCAATGGCGAGCGGGTCATTAGTTAGATAGCGCTATTTAGGTCTGACAAACCTCACACCGTGCCGCAGAGGACGGGCGTGAACTAATGGATCTGGGGCACGTCAATGATGATAGACATTGATGATTTTCAGGGCACATAAACATGACTACAGTCAGCAGTCGATATGGTAACGAGTCTAGTATACACATGGGGTAGCCCCCACGGCTGGAGAGCAAGATGATGTACATGGGGTAGCCCCCACGGCCGGGGTGCCAGATGATTCACATGGGGTAGCCCCCCCCCCCACGGCCGGAGTGCCAGTATAACCGGGAAATAACATGTCACGTTTTTAAACTATGGGGTAACCCCCGCGGCAGGATGCCAGTTAAAGGAAACTGTTTTCGAAACAACTAAAACGAACACCCAACTGTGAACTCACTCAACTAGTTGTTGATTCGTTACTACATGCTTTGCAGGACCATAGGTACTCAGCTGGAGCTTGCATGGAGGAGAGTCGTTGTGGGACACAGATTGATGCGTGCCATGTTCTATTTGAAAACATTTAAACTTATGTTATAACTTTAAACTTATGCTTCCGCTTGCAACTTAAACTTTGTTTGTTTAAAACACCAATCGTATTGGTTAAACTTTTATAACTGTTTATATGCTTGTTCAGTATGATTGGTGGCTGGATCCTGGTCAGTCACGCCTCCAAGCGGTAGTGCTCCGCGGGTGGATTTTGGGGGTGTGACAGATTGGTATCAGAGCCATTGGTTATAGTGAACTAGGTTTTAATAAAGGAGAAACGTTTTTGTTAAAACCAGACTATAACCGGTACAGTGCTCAACGGTCCACAACGACACTTCACTCCGCATGCAAGGCTCGACATTCTAGGTAATATGATATGCGTATATTGCCTACTTGTTAGTTACGTAGTACATTGCTCATGGTATGCTTGATTAGTATAACTGCTGTTGTTTGAACACGTACGTGCTTACTCTGTCCTACTATCGTACTTTCGCGAACCTCTCTCACTCGTATTACTCTTGATATGAAGAATCATGTCTGGACGCGTTAACATGACACAAGCCCAGTTGACGGCTTTGATCAACGAACGAGTTGCCGCAGCACTCGCAGCTGCACACGCAGGAGGTATATCCTGCAGCCCGAACTTATCCTAGGGTCTTTAGGATCCTACTCTCGTGAACCAACCTTTGTGTTAAACTCTGTCTTTCTTTCACCTACCTTAGGTCAATATGCTCAGGCACCGGTGTGCACTTTTAAGACCTTTATGGACTGCCGACCCACTACTTTTAGCGGAACTGAAGGAGCAGTAGGTCTCCTACACTGGTTTGAGAAACTAGAATCTGTGTTCGAAATGTGTGAATGCCCTGAAGCGCGCAGGGTGAAGTATGCTACTGGTACTCTCGAGGGTTTGGCCCTCACGTGGTGGAATGCTCAAGTGCAAATGCTGGGGTTGGTTGCTGCCAACGCCACCCCATGGGAAACTTTCAAGGAAATGATCAGGGAGGAATACTGCAGTCGCGATGACATTCATAAGCTGGAAGATGAGTTCTACAATCTCAAGATGACGGGGTCAGAGATTGAGGCGTATACTAAGAGATCGCATGAGCTTGCCTTGTTGTGTCCTACTATGGTGGACCCTCCGTATAAGCGAATTGAACTCTATCTCAAGGGCTTGGTGCCAGAGATCCAAAGTCATGTGACTTCAGCAAACTTGACCACTATCCAGCAGGTTGTTCAGTTGGCTCACCGTCTTACTGATCAGGCGGTGGAGCAAAACAAGTTACCAAAGCGCATAGGTGCTGCAACTACTTCTGGTACTTCTAGTGAGAACAAACGGAAATGGGATGGAACTTCAAGCAAGGGTTCAACTTCTGTGCAATCTCAGTCTCAGCAGAGAAAGACTGACGACCACAAGAGCCCCAGTCAGCAATCGTCTGGTGGTCAAAGTCATGGTGGGTACAAGGGGAATCACCCCAAATGCAATCGTTGCAACCTACACCACAGTGGGCCATGCACCAGGGGCAACTGTCATCGGTGCAACAAGCCTGGTCATGTTGCAAAGGATTGCAGGAGCGCATACCCCGCTAACCAGAACCGTCAGCAAGGTCAGCAGAACCAGCGTCAACAGCAAGGTAACAACAAGGGATGCTTTCAGTGTGGAGCTGAAGGCCACTTCAAGAAAGATTGTCCCCAACTGAACCAGAACAACAACAACAACAATCAGGGGAATGGTAACAATGGGAACAACAACAATGGTGCTAGGGGACGAGTGTTCGTGATTGGCCAAGGTGAAGCGAGGAATGATCCCAACGTGGTGACGGGTAAGTTCCTTCTCGACGACTTTTATGTTACAGTTTTATTTGATTCGGGTGCCGATACTAGCTACGTGTCACTAGAAGTTAGTAAAATGCTTAAGCGTATTCCAACACCCCTGAGCGACAAGCACACCGTAGAGCTAGCCAATGGTAAGAGTTTGGAAGCCTCGCACGTAGTCAAAGGTTGCAAACTTGTCCTCGCTAACCAGACCTTCTCTATTGACCTTATTCCTATCGTCTTGGGTAGTTTCGACGTTGTCATTTGGATGGATTGGTTATCCCAACACCGAGCAGAGATTCTTTGCAACGAGAAGATCGTTCGTATTCCTGGTTTAGGTAGTGAACCTCTCATGATTCGTGGCGACAAGAGAAGTGCTGTTGAGAACATCATCTCTCTTCTTAAGGCCCAGAAGTGCTTACGAAAGGGCCACACTACGATTTTGGCTCTAGTTACTGATACCACAGAAAAAGAGAAGAAGCTAGAAGATTTTCCGGTTGTACGTGACTACCCTGAGGTATTCCCTGAGGAATTACCTGGTCTTCCGCCCCATCGCCAAGTCGAGTTTCAGATTGAACTAGCTCCTGGAGCCGCGCCTGTAGCACGTGCACCTTATCGTTTAGCTCCATCCGAGTTGGAAGAACTCTCTACGCAACTACAAGAACTCTTGGATAAGGGTTTCATTCGTCCTAGCTCATCGCCTTGGGGAGCCCCAGTACTATTTGTGAAGAAGAAGGACGGTACCTTCAGAATGTGTATCGACTATCGTGAACTCAACAAGGTAACTGTGAAGAACCGTTATCCTCTACCGCGCATTGACGACTTGTTCGACCAGTTGCAGGGGTCGAGCTACTATTCAAAGATCGACCTGAGATCGGGATATCACCAGCTGAGAGTTCGAGAAGAGGATGTCTCTAAGACAGCCTTTAGAACTCGATATGGGCACTATGAGTTTTTGGTCATGCCGTTTGGGCTGACAAACGCACCCGCAGTTTTCATGGACTTGATGAACCGAGTGTGCAAGCCTTACCTGGACAAATTCGTTATAGTCTTCATCGACGACATCCTGATCTATTCTAAGAGTAAAGAGGAGCACGAACAGCATCTACGGCTTATTCTGGAACTCCTTCGAACAGAACAGCTTTACGCAAAGTTCTCGAAATGCGACTTCTGGCTTCGTGAAGTCCATTTCTTAGGGCATGTGGTGAACAAGGATGGGATTCACGTTGATCCATCCAAAGTGGACTCTATTAAGAACTGGCCTGCGCCTCGTACACCAAAGGAAATTCGCCAATTTTTGGGATTGGCAGGTTACTACAGGAGATTCATTAAGGATTTTTCTAAGATCGCGCAGCCTCTCACCTTGTTAACGCAGAAAGGCGTTGTTTATCATTGGGGAAATGCACAGGAGTTAGCTTTTCAGCATCTAAAGGATAGACTTTGTAGTGCACCAATCCTTTCACTGCCAGAGGGCACAGAAGATTTTGTGGTTTACTGTGATGCATCAATTCAAGGTCTTGGTTGTGTATTGATGCAACGAGATAAGGTCATAGCTTACGCCTCACGACAACTCAAGGTCCACGAGAAGAACTACACTACGCATGATTTAGAGCTGGGAGCTGTTGTTTTCGCACTTAAGTTATGGCGGCATTACTTGTACGGAACCAAGTGCGCCATCTACACCGACCACAGGAGCCTAGAGCACATATTCAAGCAGAAGGAACTGAATATGCGGCAACGACGATGGGTCGAATTACTGAACGACTATGAGTGCTCTATCAGGTATCACCCGGGCAAGGCCAATGTTGTGGCTGACGCCCTCAGTCGGAAGGACACTGCGCCTAAGCGCGTAAGAGCTTTACAACTCACGATCCATTCTAGCCTGCCTTCGCAAATACGAGCTGCTCAGATAGAAGCACTGAAACCAGAAAACGTAAGGGCCGAAGCCCTACGCAGGTCAAGGCAACGCCTAGAACAGAAGGAAGACGGTGCTTACTACGTAACAGCACGCATTTGGGTCCCACTCTATGGCGACTTACGAGAACTTGTGATGGATGAAGCGCACAAATCTCGCTACTCGGTACACCCTGGTTCGGACAAGATGTACCACGATATTAAAACTACGTATTGGTGGCCTAGCATGAAGGCCCACATAGCAACTTACGTCAGCAAGTGTTTGACTTGTGCGCGAGTCAAGACGGAATATCAGAAGCCCTCAGGCCTACTCCAACAACCAGAGATACCCCAATGGAAATGGGAGCAAATTTCCATGGATTTCGTTACTGGCCTACCTAGATCCCAGCGTGGAAACGATACTATCTGGGTGATCGTGGATCGACTTACAAAATCCGCACACTTTTTGGCAATTAAGGAGACGGATAAATTCTCCACTTTAGCAGAAATATACCTCAAGGAAGTTGTTTCGAGGCACGGGGTGCCCACCTCTATCATCTCTGATCGAGATGCACGTTTTACTTCGGAACTGTGGCAAGCAATGCACAAGTCTTTTGGATCACGTCTAGATATGAGCACAGCGTATCACCCACAGACGGACGGGCAGTCCGAGCGCACTATTCAAACCTTAGAAGACATGCTGCGTGCATGTGTAATCGACTTTGGCAACAGCTGGGAAAGGCATCTGCCACTCGTGGAATTCTCGTATAATAATAGCTACCACACCAGCATTAAAGCTGCTCCGTTTGAGGCATTGTACGGACGTAAATGCCGGTCACCTCTTTGTTGGGCAGAGGTGGGGGATAGTCAGATCATTGGTCCAGAACATGTGGTAGACACTACTGAGCGGATTGCTCAAATACGACAACGCATGGCGGCCGCTCGAGACCGTCAGAAGGCCTACGCCGATAAGGGCAGGAAACCACTGGAGCTCCAGGTTGGGGAGCGGGTATTACTCAAAGTTTCACCCTGGAAGGGTGTGGTTCGTTTTGGTAAACGAGGCAAACTCAACCCACGATACGTTGGACCTTTTGAAATCATTGAGAAAATAGGCAAGGTGGCCTACAGACTGAACTTACCAGCAGAACTCGGTGCAGTTCACAACGTTTTCCATGTGTCGAATCTGAAGAAGTGTCTGTCAGATGAGACCCACGTAGTTCCTCTGAAGGAACTCACGATCGACGAACAGTTGAAATTCGTCGAAGAACCAGTCGAAATCACGGACCGGGATGTTAAGGTCCTCAAACACAAGAGAATCCCTCTTGTTCGAGTTCGTTGGAACTCCCGACGTGGCCCAGAGTACACCTGGGAACGCGAAGACCAAATGAAAGAAAAGTACCCCCAGTTATTCGAAACCAATGCATCCACTACTGAGGCTGGAGCTACTACTACTGAATTTCGGGACGAAATTCCAAATCAACGGGGGGATGATGTGACACCCCAGGAAAACCAGTGAACGATATAACTTACCTAGCTTCCTCAGTGAGTGCGCACCAAATTTCGGGACGAAATTTCTTTTAAGTTGGGGATAATGTGACAACTCGAACTTCCAAGATTCTATTACGCATTTATTGCACGTTTATTGATTGTTTAATTGTTTGCTTGCACAGTTGGTTTGCTATGAAACTGTATACGTTTTGATACAATATAGTGTTTTGTGGTTGGGCATGATTATGTGTTACTTGTGAAAGAATTGACAAATAATGGAATGTGGTGTCGAAACTGTAATAAATATTACTTAAGGGTGTGTAGGGTTGATAGTGAAACTTTAACAACTCATAACCCTAATCCCCTCCCTAATCATTCACTAATCATTCTCAAAGAATCAAAAACACGTACTTCCACCTCCCCAAATCCTCTCTACAACCATCTTTTCCTCAATCTTGGATTCGCAAGTCTTTTGCATCAAAGTTTGATCCTTCAATCCATTTAGAATCAATCAAGGTAATTGCTTAATCATTGCTTATTGATTGTTTGATTATCATCTATTCTTGATTCTTGTAGTATGTGTAAACCCTAGTTTTTCTTATGCTATTCTTGGTTTAATAGATTCTGATTACTGAAATATGATAATGATTGGTTGTGTAATGGGTTGATTATTGTCAAGATACAGGATATGCTAGAATTATGATTGATAATTGGATTGCAATGGTTGCCAGTGTTTGTAATTAGGGTTTTCTGTTCGCTTGAAAATAATAACGTAACTGATTTGATTCTTTTGACTCTATGCAATAATTGAAATTCACGCATGATTGATTAGTCTGAGTTTTGTTATCATGTGATCCGAGTTTGTTATGATGTACCTTACCCGAACTATGTAAACATATAGTTGTCTGAGTTTGTAATGGAAAATAATTAAATCCGAGTTTCAAAACAAACATGAGGGATCCGAGTTTATTGAAACCTTATTAGTCCGAGCTTACAAGAAACAATGGGTCCGAGTTTCTTGAATCCCCACACTAGTCCGAGCTTTACAAGGGGGTGTTGATGTCTTTTATAAACTATATACGGTTCGCTCATAAGACATAAAAGTGATGTTGACATAATGAAAGGGTGGTCAAATGGGTATGTAAAGGTTTTAAAAAAACTGTTGTCGGCCACATACAAAATTGATGGTCCAATCACATGGTATATTAGTGGAGATAAAAACCAAATAATTGTCAAGAGTTATGGTCAGCCATTAATTGCATGACATCAGTTTGCATATGATGTTTGTTTTGAGGTTTAATATAGTGTCAGATTTATTAAAGGTCCAATAAGAAATGCCGCCCAAGAATGAATGGTTGTTGTTTGCCGCCCCCATTAAACATATTTGGCCCAATCAATGATGAGTTTAACCCCCCACTGTCCGAGTTTTTGAGCCCACCCCTAGTCCGACTTTAATGATAAACATGTCCGAGTTATGTATAAGGGACTCTAGTCCGACTTTTGATTAGTGTGCACATGTCCGAGTTTAATTCATAAGTTGGTCCGAGTTTAATACCCATGTGAATGTGGTCCGAGTTTAATGCCATATATGTGTGGCCCGAGTTTGTTGAAGGCCACATAGTCCGAGATTCTAATGGGCTTTACCTTGTCCGACTTTGTGAAACATATGCGCATGATCCGAGTTTTGCCCACTTGGTCCGAGTTTCATCCATGAAACTCTTGTCCCCCCCCCACACACACTTGTCTGAGTTTTGGAATGGCAAGGCCCTGTCTGATATTGTTTGATGTTCACTTTGAAACAATGAATTGCATGTTGCATAATGTTAACCTGTTAAGCTGTGTATGGCATTTTGTTAAATCCCTGACTGCGTTAAACTTGTGAAGTTTAATAACGATGTTAATCTGTTAAGTATGTTAACGGTGACCCTTAAATTATTATACACGTAAGATTAAACCGTGAAATCAGGGACGCTACGCATGAATTATGTGAATAGGATTGACTGCTTACATGATGTATGATTCTACGTGAATGATCGTTTGATATTGAATGCAACTATATGATACTGCATGTGTGAACATTTTATGTAATATCACCGTGTACACAATAAACACACAAAGCACCGTTGCTTGAATATCGAGGATTGTAAACCCTAATTGAATAAATCATGTGCAATATATCCTAGGTCGTGTGTAACGGACTTAGAGATTTATAAACCTCAGAAGCAATAACATACCGAGCAAACCAAGGTGAGTTCACACAGCCAAGGCATGGGGTTCCCGGGTGGGAATGGGTTTTGATGAACTGTTGTATATACTTCACTGATGGAACTACGACTAGACTAGTAACACTTATTGAACTGATCTTCGCACACCTGCCAAGGGTTGGCCGCGATATTATGACTGACTTCGCATACCTGCCTTTGGAAGGCCGCGAACTGAAATTTACTAATCTTCGCACACCTGCCTGGGAGGCCGCGATACAGATAAACCTTGTCTAGAATACTCGGGATGAACACCCCCTAATATCTTCGCACACCTGCCTGGGAGGCCGCGATGGAAACTAATACGATACGTGACATAACGAACGAACATACTACTACTCACACTATACTATTACTGAACTATTAACTGTGAACTCGCTCAACTAGTTGTTGACTCTCTGCTGCATGCCTTGCAGGACATTAGGTACATATGGAGCTTGCACAGGGAGGAGCAGGTCGTTGTGGAGCATGGATCGTGGATGCCATGTCTAAAACATTTAAACATTTGAACTTATGTTACACATTGGGTTTTCATACTTATGCTTCCGCTATACTTTGAAACTATGATTATGTTTTGAACACCTGTCGTATTGAATGATTGGTTTACATTTATTATACTTGATATTAATTACATGTTCGATATGATTGGTGGCTTGATCCTGGTCAGTCATGCTCCCAAGCGGTGATACTCCGCAGGTGGATTTTGGGGGTGTGACAGATTGGTATCAGAGCCATTGGTTATAGAGAACTTGGTTTTAATATGGGAAAACGTTTTTATTAAAACCAGACTATAACCAGAACAGTGCTCTCAACGATCCACAACGACGCTTCGCTCCACGTGCAAGACTCGACATCCTAGGTAATAAGGTTTATGTTTATTACCTGCTTGCTAGAACTGCATAGAACTTTGCTCGTAGTATGCTTACATTACTTTGCTCACTACTTGTTATTGCTTGGGAACACTTACGTGCTTACACTCTTCTGTCATCGCACTATTCGCGAACCTTTCTCACTTATGTTGCCTCTGATGTGAAGATCAATGGCCGGACGAATTAACATGACTCAAGCCCAGCTAGAGGCTCTCGTTCAAGCTCAAGTTGTTGCGGCACTTGCAGCTGCTCAAGCAGGTAGTATACCCTGCAGTATAGACACACACTAGGATCTTTAGATCCTACATTAACTCTCGTATTTAACCTTGTCCTATTGGTACACAATAGGTCAACACGCGCAGCAGCCTGTCTGCACTTTCAAGAACTTCATGGACTGTCGTCCAAGCTCATTCAGTGGCACCGAGGGGGCAGTGGGACTCCTCCATTGGTTTGAGAAGCTAGAATCTGTGTTCGAAATGTGTGAATGCCCTGAGGCTCGCAGGGTTAAGTACGCCACTGGCACTTTGGAAGGAATCGCGTTGACTTGGTGGAACGCGCAAGTACAGATCCTAGGGTTGGCAGCTGCTAACGCCACCCCTTGGAATGATTTCAAGGAATTGATCAAAAGGGAATACTGCACTCGTGAAGACATTCACAAGCTGGAAGATGAACTGTATCACTTGAAAATGACTGGGTCAGAAATCGAGGCTTATACCAAGAGGTCGAACGAGTTGGCTGTGTTGTGTCCAACTATGGTGGACCCTCCATACAAGCGCATTGAGTTGTATCTCAAGGGGTTAGCGCCAGAGATCCAGAGCCATGTGACATCGGCTAATCTTGATAATATCCAGGCCATTCAGCGCCTTGCTCATCGTATTACAGATCAGGCAGTGGACCAGAACAGGCTGCCAAAACGTGTCAAGGCTACCACTACTGCTGTCACTACTTCTGCTACTCCCAGTGACAACAAGAGGAAATGGGAGGGAGATTCCAGCAAGGGATCAGTTTCTGTTCAGTCTCAGCAGCTCAAGACAAATGACTACCAGAATTCGAGTCAGCAATCATCTGGAAGTCAGGGGCAGGGTGGATATCGGGGAATTCACCCACTGTGTAATAAGTGCAACAGACACCACAGCGGAAGATGTCGCAGGGAACGTTGTCAAAGATGCCTCAAGATGGGTCATGAGGCTAAGGATTGTAGAAGCTCACGGCCAGCAAATCAGAACCAGCAACTCCCACCGCCAGCTCCACAGAACCAGCAGCAGCAACCACAGCGTGGAAACCGGGGATGTTTCCAGTGTGGGGCAGAAGGTCATTACAAACGCGATTGTCCTCAGTTGAACCAGAATCAGAACCACGACAATAACCAGGGCAACGGGAACAACAACAACAACGGGGGGAACAACAACAACAATGGCAACGAGGCAAGAGGACGAGTTTTCGTGTTAGGACGAGGAGATGCAATGAACGATATTTGAACTTATAACTTATTTTGGGTTTTCATTATTATGTTTCCGCTACACAAACAAAGTTTGGTTTGAACATCAATTGTATTGGATTTTAATGAATTATTTTAACTACTATGCGTTATGTTTGATATGATGGATGGTTTGATATTATTGAGCGCACCTGCCGTATTTATGGACCTTATGAACAGGGTGTGCAAACCCTATCTTGACAAGTTCGTCATTGTCTTCATCGACGACATTCTGATCTACTCCAAGAGTCCGGAGGAGCACGAGCAGCACTTACGTCTTATCTTGGAACTCCTTCGAAAGGAGCAACTGTACGCAAAGTTTTCAAAATGCGACTTCTGGCTTCGTGAAGTCCACTTCTTAGGCCATGTGGTGAACAGGAATGCGATCCATGTCGATCCATCCAAGGTAGATTCGATCGGGAACTGGCCTGCACCGCGTACACCGACGGAGATACGCCAATTCTTGGGTTTGGCATGGTATTACAGGCGATTCATTAAAGACTTTTCGAAGATCGCGCAGCTGCTTATTATGCTGACACAAAAAGGTGTCACCTACCGTTGGGGAGATTCCCAAGAGACCGCTTTTCAATACATAAAGGATAGGCTTTGCAGTGCACCTATTCTCTCATTGCCGGAGGGCACAGATGACTTCGTGGTTTATTGTGACGCATCGATACAGGGTCTTGGTTGTGTATTGATGCAACGGGATAAGGTTATTGCTTACGCTTCGCGACAACTCAAGATTCATGAACGGAACTACACGACGCACGATTTAGAGCTGGGAGCTGTTGTTTTTGCGCTTAAGGTATGGCGACACTACCTGTACGGTACCAAGTGCACGATTTACACCGATCACAGGAGTCTCGAGCATATTCTTAAGCAAAAGGATTTGAACATGCGTCAACGGAGATGGGTTGAACTTCTGAACGACTACGAATGCGCCATCAAGTATCATCCAGGCAAGGCCAATGTTGTGGCCGACGCCCTCAGTCGGAAAGACACTCTACCTAAGCGCGTACGAGCGCTACAGCTTACTATTCAGTCCAGTCTTCCTGCACAGATACGAGCTGCTCAGATAGAAGCATTAAAACCCGAGAACGTCATGGCTGAAGCCTTACGCGGTTCAAGGCAACGAATGGAACAAAAGGAAGACGGCGCCTACTATGTAACGGGGCGTATTTGGGTCCCACTTTATGGCGGTTTACGCGAACTTGTGATGGATGAAGCGCACAAGTCTCGCTACTCGGTACATCCAGGGTCGGATAAAATGTACCACGATATCAGAACAACGTATTGGTGGCCAAACATGAAAGCTCTTATCGCAACTTACGTCGGCAAGTGTTTGACATGTGCAAGGGTTAAAGTCGAGTATCAGAAACCATCAGGCCTACTTCAGCAACCAGAAATACCACAATGGAAATGGGAGCAAATTTCCATGGATTTTGTTACTGGCCTACCTAGATCCCAGCGCGGGAATGACACTATTTGGGTGATCGTTGATCGACTCACAAAGTCTGCCCACTTCTTGGCTATCAAAGAAACGGATAAGTTTTCTACCTTAGCAGACATTTACTTGAAAGAAGTTGTTTCGAGGCACGGAGTGCCAACCTCTATCATTTCGGATCGGGATGCACGATTCACGTCAGAACTATGGCAAGCAATGCACAAAGCGTTTGGCTCTCGTTTAGACATGAGCACAGCATATCATCCTCAGACGGATGGGCAGTCTGAGCGAACAATCCAACTCTTGAAGACATGCTTCGAGCATGTGTTATCGATTTCGGCAATGGCTGGGAAAAGCACCTCCCTTTGGTGGAGTTTTCTTACAATAATAGTTATCACACCAGCATACAAGCCGCTCCATTCGAGGCATTGTACGGACGTAAATGCCGGTCACCTCTCTGTTGGGCAGAGGTGGGGGATAGTCAGATTACGGGTCCAGAGATTGTAGTGGACGCCACAGAAAAGATTGCACAGATACGACAACACATGGCGGCAGCACGCGGCCGTCAGAAAGCATACGCAGATAAGCGTAGGAAATCGTTGGAATTTCAGGTCGGGGACCGGATTTTACTCAAAGTCTCACCCTGGAAGGGTGTGGGTAGTTTTGGTAAACGAGGCAAACTCAATCCACGGTATGTTGGACCGTTCGAAATCACTGAAAGAATAGGCCAAGTAGCCTACGGACTAAACCTACCAGCTGAACTCGGTGCAGTTCACAATGTATTTCACGTGTCGAATCTGAAGAAGTGCCTGTCAGATGAGACCCTCATAGTTCCTTTTAAGGAACTCACTATCGACGAGCGGTTGCAGTTCGTCGAGGAGCCAGTTGAATTCACGGACCGGGATGTTAAGGTCCTCAAACACAAGAGAATCCCTCTTGTTCGAGTTCGTTGGAACTCCCGACGTGGCCCAGAGTACACCTGGGAACGCGAAGACCAAATGAAAGAAAAGTACCCCCAGTTATTCGAAACCAATGCATCCACTACTGAGGCTGGAGCTACTACTACTGAATTTCGGGACGAAATTCCAAATCAACGGGGGGATGATGTGACACCCCAGGAAAACCAGTGAACGATATAACTTACCTAGCTTCCTCAGTGAGTGCGCACCAAATTTCGGGACGAAATTTCTTTTAAGTTGGGGATAATGTGACAACTCGAACTTCCAAGATTCTATTACGCATTTATTGCACGTTTATTGATTGTTTAATTGTTTGCTTGCACAGTTGGTTTGCTATGAAACTGTATACGTTTTGATACAATATAGTGTTTTGTGGTTGGGCATGATTATGTGTTACTTGTGAAAGAATTGACAAATAATGGAATGTGGTGTCGAAACTGTAATAAATATTACTTAAGGGTGTGTAGGGTTGATAGTGAAACTTTAACAACTCATAACCCTAATCCCCTCCCTAATCATTCACTAATCATTCTCAAAGAATCAAAAACACGTACTTCCACCTCCCCAAATCCTCTCTACAACCATCTTTTCATCAATCTTGGATTCGCAAGTCTTTTGCATCAAAGTTTGATCCTTCAATCCATTTAGAATCAATCAAGGTAATTGCTTAATCATTGCTTATTGATTGTTTGATTATCATCTATTCTTGATTCTTGTAGTATGTGTAAACCCTAGTTTTTCTTATGCTATTCTTGGTTTAATAGATTCTGATTACTGAAATATGATAATGATTGGTTGTGTAATGGGTTGATTATTGTCAAGATACAGGATATGCTAGAATTGTGATTGATAATTGGATTGCAATGGTTGCCAGTGTTTGTAATTAGGGTTTTCTGTTCGCTTGAAAATAATAACGTAACTGATTTGATTCTTTTGACTCTATGCAATAATTGAAATTCACGCATGATTGATTAGTCTGAGTTTTGTTATCATGTGATCCGAGTTTGTTATGATGTACCTTGCCCGAACTATGTAAACATATAGTTGTCTGAGTTTGTAATGGAAAATAATTAAATCTGAGTTTCAAAACAAACATGAGGGATCCGAGTTTATTGACACCTTATTAGTCCGAGCTTACAAGAAACAATGGGTCCGAGTTTCTTGAATCCCCACACTAGTCCGAGCTTTACAAGGGGGTGTTGATGTCTTTTATAAACTATATACGGTTCGCTCATAAGACATAAAAGTGATGTTGTCATAATGAAAGGGTGGTCAAATGGGTATGTAAAGGTTTTAAAAAAAACTGTTGTCGGCCACATACAAAATTGATGGTCCAATCACATGGTATATTAGTGGAGATAAAAACCAAATAATTGTCAAGAGTTATGGTCAGCCATTAATTGCATGACATCAGTTTGCATATGATGTTTGTTTTGAGGTTTAATATAGTGTCAGATTTATTAAAGGTCCAATAAGAAATGCCGCCCAAGAATGAATGGTTGTTGTTTGCCGCCCCCATTAAACATATTTGGCCCAATCAATGATGAGTTTAACCCCCCACTGTCCGAGTTTTTGAGCCCACCCCTAGTCCGACTTTAATGATAAACATGTCCGAGTTATGTATAAGGGACTCTAGTCCGACTTTTGATTAGTGTGCACATGTCCGAGTTTAATTCATAAGTTGGTCCGAGTTTAATACCCATGTGAATGTGGTCCGAGTTTAATGCCATGTATGTGTGGCCCGAGTTTGTTGAAGGCCACATAGTCCGAGATTCTAATGGGCTTTACCTTGTCCGACTTTGTGAAACATATGCGCATGATCCGAGTTTTGCCCACTTGGTCCGAGTTTCATCCATGAAACTCTTGTCCCCCCCCACACACACTTGTCTGAGTTTTGGAATGGCAAGGCCCTGTCTGATATTGTTTGATGTTCACTTTGAAACAATGAATTGCATGTTGCATAATGTTAACCTGTTAAGCTGTGTATGGCATTTTGTTAAATCCCTGACTACGTTAAACTTGTGAAGTTTAATAACGATGTTAATCTGTTAAGTATGTTAACGGTGACCCTTAAATTATTATACACGTAAGATTAAACCGTGAAATCAGGGACGCTACGCATGAATTATGTGAATAGGATTGACTGCTTACATGATGTATGATTCTACGTGAATGATCGTTTGATATTGAATGCAACTGTATGATACTGCATGTGTGAACATTTTATGTAATATCACCGTGTACACAATAAACACACAAAGCACCGTTGCTTGAATATCGAGGATTGTAAACCCTAATTGAATAAATCATGTGCAATATATCCTAGGTCGTGTGTAACGGACTTAGAGAATTATAAACCTCAGAAGCAATAACATACCGAGCAAACCAAGGTGAGTTCACACAGCCAAGGCATGGGGTTCCCGGGTGGGAATGGGTTTTGATGAACTGTTGTATATACTTCACTGATAGAACTACGACTAGACTAGTAACACTTATTGAACTGATCTTCGCACACCTGCCAAGGGTTGGCCGCGATATTATGACTGACTTCGCATACCTGCCTTTGGAAGGCCGCGAACTGATATTTACTAATCTTCGCACACCTGCCTGGGAGGCCGCGATACAGATAAACCTAGTCTAGAATACTCGGGATGAACACCCCCTAATATCTTCGCACACCTGCCTGGGAGGCCGCGATGGAAACTAATACGATACGTGACATAACGAACGAACATACTACTACTCACACTATACTATTACTGAACTATTAACTGTGAACTCGCTCAACTAGTTGTTGACTCTCTGCTGCATGCCTTGCAGGACATTAGGTACATATGGAGCTTGCACAGGGAGGAGCAGGTCGTTGTGGAGCATGGATGCCATGTCTAAAACATTTAAACATTTGAACTTATGTTACACATTGGGTTTTCATACTTATGCTTCCGCTATACTTTGAAACTATGATTATGTTTTGAACACCTGTCGTATTGAATGATTGGTTTACATTTATTATACTTGATATTAATTACATGTTCGATATGATTGGTGGCTTGATCCTGGTCAGTCATGCTCCCAAGCGGTGATACTCCGCAGGTGAATTTTGGGGGTGTGACAAGATCAACGGGGGGAGGATGTGACACCCTAGGAAAACCGGGAAAACCATACAACTTGGCTAGCTTCCTCAGTGAGTGCCATCAAATTTCGGGACGAAATTTCTTTCAACTTGGGGATGATGTGACAACTCGAAATTTAGAACCTTTCTTGTATCTTGATGTAACTTGCTTGAAACATTTCGTGACTAGTAACTTGTTAATGTGATAACATAAGTGAACATTTTATGTGACTATGTGCTTGCTTGTACGTATGGTATATATGTATGTATATTACGTGAGCCGAGAACCCGACTCGAGACCATGAGGTCTCGAGTGAACATAACCGATTTGGGCCTTTGGGCCGTGACCTCCTTAACCGGCTAGTAAGCCCTTTAGGGTGCACCTTGTGGAACTAGTATATATAGCATACTCTTTGCCAACCTTACCACTCTTTGGGCAACCACACTCACTCTCCTACATACATACTCTCCTACTAAAACCCTAAGAACACAAACACACATCATTTTCGGATCCAACCGGTTAGCACTAGGATTTCGGCTCAAGCTTGGAAATCGACACTTGGAGTTCACCTTTCCTACCTCTTAACCGGTTAGTGATTCTTATTGTGTTTGTGCTTGGATTGATGATTATGACATTATGGTTGTTTGCTAAGTTGTTGCACATGAAATGATTATTTATGATAAAAATGTTACTTGAAAGGAAATAGCTACTTGTTGAAAAAAGGATGATGTTTATTGTGTTTGGATATTAGTGTTACATGATGTTCTTGATGTATATGATGATTCTAGTGTGTACAATGTTGATAATCGGTTAATATGTCTTCATTTCGGATATATGGCATGTAGAGTTATGATATTTGTGTCTAAATGAAGCTTAAACCCCTAGTTGTGGATGTTCATGAAACCGGTTTACATGTGTCATAGAATCGGCTTAGTATAGAACCGAGTTCGTAGTGTTCGGTTAAATGTGTTGATTTGTTATTCATGATTATGTTGGTGATTGATGCAAAATGTGTTCGAATAAGGGTTGTTTGTGATTTGAATATTTGATGAACTTGATGAATGTTCTTTGAATATGTGAAGAACAACTTGAATATGCAATGAAGGGGTGTTGAATATTTGAAATCTGCATTGTTTGATCCATTTTGAGTAAATAATAGACAACAAAACATGTTTAGTGGATAGTACATAATTCTGCATGAATTCTATTGGATAGTACGATCTGTGCAGAATCAGCAACTGTTGGGGAGTCGAGACCCCTGGTTGCGACTCGAGATCTCCATGTTGCGACACCAGTTGCGAGTCGAGAACACCTGGTTACGACTCGCAACCATACCATGACAAGCCGAGACCACAGGTTGCGACACAGGTTACGAGTCCCGTTGCGACTCGAGACCTTAGCATGATTAGCCGAGACCACGGTTGCGACATAGGTTGCGACTCGCAACCACCTATGATCAACACAAACAGCATGACTCGAAACCACGCTTGCGAGTCCGGTTGCGACTCGAGACCACGCTTATTGAACTTGCTTAGTTACGGGCCTTAGTTAATGGGCCGGCCTTATGGACTTCTGTGTTACTGTTGACGTATTGTTTGGGCCTGTTATCACGAGCCCAACTGTTAGGGCCTCACACTTAGACCTTGGGCTGTGTATGACTGTTAACTGTGAGCTGTTAATGTTAAACGTGTTTGCCATGATCAATACCTGTGTACAATACGTGTTGAACATTCGTGCACTGCCTGGCTTGAATCTGATACGAATAATATCTGTGATAGGACCTAACTGATTACCTGCAATTTGATTAACTTTTCTGTGTTACTGCCGAGCAAACCAAGGTGAGTTCACACCCTCTACAAAGCATGGGATTCCCTGGGTTTGGAACGGGGTTAAGGAACGTGGATTCCTCGTCCTCCTTGGGTAGGACGGCTATGGTTCAGGAATGTGATTCCTCGTCCGGATGGACGGATAACTCGTACTAGACTAAAACTCTATCACGAAGTCCCTCCTTTTTGTATCGACTTAATCGCCGGGCCAATGGCGAGCGGGTCATTAGTTAGATAGCGCTATTTAGGTCTGACAAACCTCACACCGTGCCGCAGAGGACGGGCGTGAACTAATGGATCTGGGGCACGTCAATGATGATAGACATTGATGATTTTCAGGGAACATAAACATGACTACAGTCAGCAGTCGATATGGTAACGAGTCTAGTATACACATGGGGTAGCCCCCACGGCTGGAGAGCCAGATGATGTACATGGGGTAGCCCCCACGGCCGGGGTGCCAGATGATTCACATGGGGTAGCCCCCCCACGGCCGGAGTGCCAGTATAACCGGGAAATAACATGTCACGTTTTTAAACTATGGGGTAACCCCCGCGGCAGGATGCCAGTTAAAGGAAACTGTTTTCGAAACAACTAAAACGAACACCCAACTGTGAACTCACTCAACTAGTTGTTGATTCGTTACTACATGCTTTGCAGGACCATAGGTACTCAGCTGGAGCTTGCATGGAGGAGAGTCGTTGTGGGACACAGATTGCTGCGTGCCATGTTCTATTTGAAAACATTTGAACTTATGTTATAACTTTAAACTTATGCTTCCGCTTGCAACTTAAACTTTGTTTGTTTAAAACACCAATCGTATTGGTTAAACTTTTATAACTGTTTATATGCTTGTTCAGTATGATTGGTGGCTGGATCCTGGTCAGTCACGCCTCCAAGCGGTAGTGCTCCGCGGGTGGATTTTGGGGGTGTGACAGAGTGGGCAGTGCTTGTGTCTTCAGCAGTACTTAGGAAACAGCAGTAGATAGAGCAACAGTGTTTGTCTTCAGTAGTCTTTAGAGTTTCATCAGTTGTTGTAATGAGCAGTACTTAAGATCCATCAACTGTTAGAATACCACTGTCAAGGGGAAAGCAAAGAGTAAACTGCTGCTTATTGTAGTCCTCTGATGTGATCCGGTTTTGGCTTTACATTATCTGTTCCTCTGGTAGGGTTCAATCCCAACAATTCTTTCCATATAAATTTCGGAGTTAGAATATTTATAATTCCTTAGTTCGTCTAATTAATTTAATTGACACAATCGATTCTTACCGGCAAATTCTACATCCAAGTTTACATTCTTAATTGCCTAGTAGGCCTTGTGTGCTATTTCTACCGGCAAATGATAACTTTTTCCCTAGACTAGCTTATATGGGGTTGTACCTATTGTTGTTTTATAAGCAGTTCTAAAAGCCCATAAAGCATCATCTAATTTGTCGGCTCACTCCTTTTTATTTATCCCTACGGTTTTATCGAGTATTCTTTTTAAACCTCTATTAGTCACTTTGGCTTGTCCATTTGTTTGAGGGTGATATGCTGTTGAGACCCGGTGATAGACCCCATACTTTGTTAAAAAAATTCGATTTGAGGGTTACAAAAATGGGTACCTCTATCACTTATTAATGCTTTTGGTATGCCAAAACGAGAGAATAATTTTTTCAGAAATCTTACCACGACTCTTCCATCATTTGTTGGAAGTGCCTCGGCCTCGGCCCATTTAGACAAGTAATCTACCACCACAAGTATATATTTGTTTCCTTTTGCCGGTGGGAAGGGTCCCATAAAGTAGAGTCCCGACACATAAAAAATTTCACAAACAAGAATGCCATTTTGTGGCATTTCGTTTGGAAGAAATATTACCTGATCGTTGGCAAGCATCACATGTCTTTACAAGACTTTGTGCATCTTTGTAAATGGTTGGCCAATAAAATCCTGAATCAAATACCTTTCGTGCGGTACTAGCGGCACCTGATGTCCTCCGTATGGACCTTCATGACAATGGCGGAGAATTCTTCGTGCTTCACTACCTTGTACGCATCGGCAGATGAGTTGATCGGCACAGATTTTGAAAAGGTAAGGGTCCTCCCAAAAGTAATGCTTTACGTCGGCAAATAATTTTTTTCTTTGATGATGTGACCATCCTTTCGCGACTATACCGCTAGCTAGGTAGGTAGCATAGTCAGCGTACCATGGCTCTTCTCGGTATTCCACCATTTCCAGGGACTCCGTTGGAAATTTTTCGTTGATTTGCTCATCCCTGGTTGCCTCCAAAGCTGGATCTTCTAAGCGCGAAAGATGATCTGCTGCGGTGTTTTCTGCTCCTCTTTTATCTTTGATTTCAATATCAAATTCTTGGAGGAGTAGAATCCACCAAATCAAACGCAGTTTAGCATCCTGTTTCTTGAAGAGATATCGAATGGCTGCATGATCTTTATAGACTATTGTTTTAGAAAGAACAAGATAAGAACGAAATTTATCAAAAGCAAATACCACGGCTAGTAACTCTTTTTCTGTTGTTGTGTAATTTTCTTGTGCATCGTTAAGTGTTTTACTAGCATAATAAATTGGGTGAAAATGCTTTTCTTTCCTTTGTCCCAAGACAGCTCCAACTGCAAAGTCACTTGCATCACACATGATTTCGAAAGGTAATTTCCAATCAGGCGCTATCATGATAGGTGCATTGACTAGCATTTCTTTTAGTGTTAGAAATGCTTGATTGCAATCCTTGTCAAAGATGAAAGGGGCATCTTTTTCAAGTAATTTTGTTAGAGGCCTTGAGATTTTAGAAAAGTCTTTGATAAATCGCCTATAAAATCCGGCATGCCCTAGGAAACTTCTGATAGCTCTCACGGAGGATGGGGGTGGTAACCGAGAAATAGTGTCTATTTTGGCTCGATCAACATCCATTCCTTCGCTTGAGATTTTGTGACCGAGTACTATTCCCCCCGTTACCATGAAATGGCATTTTTCCCAATTAAGGGTGAGGTTAGTTTCCTCACATCGGGATAGCATTCGTTCAAGGTTATCGAGGCATTGGTCATATGAATCTCCAAAGATAGAAAAGTCATCCATGAAGACTTCCATTGTCTTTTCTATCATGTCATGGAAGATGGCCACCATCCAATGTTGGAAAGTTGCGGGGGCATTGCATAGACCAAATGGCATGTGTCGATAAGCAAAAGTTCCATAGGAACATGTAAATGTTGTCTTTTCTTGACCAGATAATCTTTCTAACATTTGATCAATGAAGGGCAAAGGAAAGTGATCTTTCCTTGTTGCTTCATTTAGTCGCCTATAATCTATACATACTCTCCATCCTGTGACGGTTCTCGTTGGTATTAATTCATTTTTCTCGTTAGTTATTACCGTCATACCTCCTTTCTTTGGAACTACTTGGACGGGACTTACCCAAGGACTATCGGAGATTGGGTAAATGAGTCCGGCGTCAAGTAATTTGATGACCTCATTTTTAACCACTTCTTGGACATTTGGATTTACTCTACGTTGTGGTTGTATTACCGATTTGTAGTCATGATTCATTAAAATTTTGTGCGTGCACATGGAAAGACTTATTCCTTTAATATCTACAAGCTTCCAAGCGATCGCATTTTTGTGTTTTTTCAAAAGTGTAATTAATTTTTCTTTTTCTAAACTACTTAATTTTGACGAAATAATTACAGGTGATTTACCATCTTTGTCTAGAAAAGCATATTCCAAACCTTTTGGAAGTTCTTTGAGCTCAAGAGGTAGGTCTTTTGGAGACTCCTTATTTGGTTGCTCATTTTTTTATCAAGAACCATAAAAGTTTGTTCTATGGCGACCTCTTCTTCAACAAAGTGGTCAATCTCTTGACTTGTATCGGGTGGTTCATCTTCATCTTCAATTAGGGGGTCATTATTGCCGAATGGATATTTCATTGAACGCTCAAGATCGACACTTTTTTTAAATGCCCCTAATTGAATAGATAGATTATTGTACCTCCGGTTTTTCAAAGCTTTGTGTGTTTTTACAAAAGGTCATCCCAACACTATATGAGCGTCATCAAGGATGACGAAGTCTGTTAGGATTACCATTTGATTTGTTTGGACCAAGACGTCCTCAACTATACCGATTGATTTTATTATTTTCCGATTAGATAGAAAAATGGGTATTTGAAGTGGAAAAAATCACTAATACTTAATTTTTCCAAAATGTAGTTTGGCATTATATTAACACAAAGATATTTATCAATGTGAGATTACTAATAAAGGATTTTTGAAAAAAAACATGGAACCGGTGTAATGTTAATTTCAAATGGGTCTTCTTTTATTAGCGAAGTTTTATAATTTGTTAAGTTAATGCTTACCGTTTCGTCAATTTTAGTGTTAGTGTTTAACTCTTTTAAAAACTTAGCATGAGTGGGCACTAAACAATGATTTTCGAAAGAAGGTGACAAGAGATTAATTTCTTGAAAATTAGACTCTTCTTTAATTTTAACGTTGTCGGACTCACCTTTTTCGTTGCTTAACTCATGTGTCGGTTTTTCACTTATTTGTTCTTCCATTTTCACATTTTCAACTATTTCTTCTTTATTACAAGTTAACTCTTCCCTTGCGCGGGACTCCTCTTCCCTTGTGCGAGATTCTTTCATGTAACGTTCAATAGTTTTAATGTGTTCTAGTATCTTATCGGTTACTTCGGTGATAGAGTAAGGATCGGGATCCTCAAAGCTTGAATCCGGATGTTCGATCCTTGGTTCCTCATAGTACTCATATGAAGTAGATGGTTCGCACCATTGTTCATCATTGGAAGCATATGATGGATAAGGGTAGTAATTTTGTTCTTCATAATACTCATATGAGGTGGGTTGTTCACGCCATGGTTCCTCATGAAAAGCATATGAAGGTGGTGGCTCATATCTTGGTTCCTCAAAGTATGAGTATGAAGGCTCATACCTTGGTTCATCAAAATATGAGTATGAGGGAGAAGGTTCATACCTTTGGTCTTCATAGGATGTGTATGAAGTCGATGGCTCGTACCTGGGCTCCTCATAATAGGTGTATGAAACAGATGGTTGAAATAAGTCATAATATTGTACCGAGTGTGGGTCACCACAAATGGTGCAATAGTCTTCCCTATAATCATCCTCCTCATAGGTGTAGTTGTAGCCTCCTAAGTATTGATCCATAAGAATCACTCAGCAGACCACAACAGAGTCTCGGGACCAGAAAAAAAATTAAACGGAAACAGAAGCTTGACACGGCCCCGTGTTCAGTGAGCACGACCCATGTTCAGACTTTGTATCTGGGCGTTTGAATAAAAGTTACTGGTTTTGTGCAGCACGGGGGCGTGTTCAGTGAGCACGACCCCGTGTTCAGACTCTGTATCTAGGTGTTTTGAAAAAAATATGCAGCACGGCCCCGTGTTCAATGAGCACGGCCCGTGTTCAACCTACTGTAAATGCAAAATTAACAAAAATGTAGAAAAATGTGCACGCGCTTTGAAAAGGTTTTGAAAAACTGATTAGACCATCGATTTTAAGCTTTCTTAAAATCCATGTGTCCCCGGCAACGGCGCCAAAAACTTGATGTGCAGTTAGGTGTTCTATATTTTTATGTATATTTTTAGCCCTTTTAACCACTTTAGTCAAGTTTTAAATTTATAAAACACGATATTTACTAACACCAAACACACATATGGTCAAGTATGACAACTCGAACTTTAGATTTACCTTGTAACGTTACGTGCTTATGTGAAAGTTTACTATTTAATGATTTTATGAGATGTTATGTGCTTTATGTGTTACGTGTATGTATGTTAAGCACACAAACCAAACCGCACAACACTAGCTCATCGCACAAGCCCATTTGGGCTACACTTTGCATTCGGATCAGTGAGTAGCCGAGTTGGGCTCGGCCCACTCCCCTTTCACGCAAACAAACACCCTTAGAGGGGGTTGTTCTCTCATTTGTTACAATTCTCATAACACACACACACAAAACCCTAGACGACCTTCTCTCCCTCTCGTTTTGCTTGGAACCCGACGGCACAAGATCACCCTTTTGTTCGGATCATCCTTGTTCCTTCTCGAATCCGGTTAGTATGTTAAGTGTTTGTTGTTGTTGTTTGATGTTGTGTTATAGCTAATGTCAAGATGAATCGGCTTATATGTGTTTTGCAATAATAATCGGATTGTTTGATATATGAAACCGAATGATTGTGATCGGCTGTGATATGAATGATAATTGATGGATAATCATGTGCTAGGATCTAGTATGTTCATGATCGGATGTTGTGGTTAGTAGGAATCATGCTCGAACTAAGAGTTTTGGGCCGATTTTTAATTGTGATAGATGCCATGTTGTCATTGTTCATATGATCATGTTAGAGTTCATACAAATTCATGAATTATTTGCTTGTTTTGATCGATATTAGATTAAGTTGGAAACAATTTGGATGTTAATTGGTGATCATAAAAATAGGGAATTGGTTAATTGTGTTGACCGAATAATTGATAATATGGAAACTATTAAATGGGTTGTAACTAATGTACATAATTTCCGGATTTGTTAACCGGTCGCACAAGACCCTTAGTCGCACAAGGGGTCTCTTCGCACAAGAGGACCCGAACGCACAAGCAGCCCTCAGTCGCACAAGATTGTTGACTGATTTCTAATTTGGGCCGTATGTGTATCGGATCGCATAAGCTGCTTCACTGTTGGGCCTTAGGCCCAATCTCAATCCCGATCGCACAACGATCCGTTCGCACAAGAGGTTACCAGTCGCACAAAGGAACCTGATCGCACAAGTCATGATCAGTCGCACAATAGGGAATGTTGTTTAACTGTTTGGGCCAAATGCTATGTTGGGCTGGTTAATTTAAGCAGATCGCACAAGCAACCCGGATCGGGCCAGCCCATCCGGATCGCACAAGATTGTTATTAAGTTAATATATTGGGCTGTTATGTTATTGGGCTGTTATGTGTTATTATTTGGGCCGGTCATTGTGAATCGCACAACCCATTGAGGAGCGCACAAGCATGCAGATCGCACAATGGGTTGGGCCATTATCATTTGGGCTTCATGATATATTATTTGGTTTCTAAGATGTTACCATGATCAATACGTGTTAGTAACGTGTTAACTTGTATGACTTATACGTGCATTACTTGAAGTCAAAACCTGACTTGTATGGTAACCCTGTTAGGACGTGGTTGACCTCGTTAGTTCAAGAACCTTATATTGTGTATCTGCCGAGCAAACCAAGGTGAGTTCACACAGCCAAGGCATGGGATTCCCGGGTTGGGAATTGGGTTGGAATATTTGATATGGAATGACTACTCGTGCTTACGCAATCACTAGACTATAGACCATCGTCCTCAGGATAGTCAGGACACTTACGTAAAACCTACGTAAACTAGTATCTACCATTGTCTCCCGGGTCGGGAGGACACTTACGTAAATCCTGCGTAACCTAACACCCACTACTGTCTTCCGGGTCGGAAGGACACTTACGTAAATCCTACGTAAATCCCACGCGTACCACTGTCCTCGGGGAAGGACACTCACGTAAATCCTGCGTGACCTAGTACGTATTCCTGTTCTCGGTTTAAGTAGAACACATGGTTGCAAATAGTCTAGTAAGTACCAAAATGGGAAGCCCCCATTATAAAGGATAAATGTGAGAATCCCTCACCAGTAGTATATACTTGAATGGGAAGCCCCCCCACTAGATAAACTTACGCATTACTATTATGAACTTACTTTCTGTGAACTCGCTCAACTTGTTGTTGATTATCTGCTGCATGCCTTGCAGGACCTTAGGTACTTTATGGAGCTTGCACAAGGAGGAGCAGGTCGTTGTGGGAGAATGGATCGTGATTACTTATGTCATTTCATACATGAATACTTATGATTGGGTTTTTACATTAATGCTTCCGCTATACTTAACGATGTTGGTTTGATAAACACCTTTCGTATTGATGGATAACTTTTACTATATATTTACTTGTTCAATATGATTGGTGGCTTGATCCTGGTCAGTCACGCTCCCAAGCAGTGATACTCCGCAGGTGGATTTTTGGGGGTGTGACAGATTGGTATCAGAGCCATTGGTTATAGAGAACTAGGTTTTAATATGGGAAACGTTTTATTAAAACCAGACTATAACCAGAACAGTGCTCTCAACGATCCACAACGACGCTTCGCTCCACGTGCAAGACTCGACATCCTAGGTAATAAGGTTTATGTTTATTGCCTGTTTGCTAGAACTGCTTAGAACTTTGCTCGCATTACGCTTAGATACACATGACTTTATTACATGAGAATACCTACGTGCTTACACTTTTCTGTCATCGCCCTACTCGCGAACCACTCTCACTTACATTACTTTTACAATGAAGATCATGTCTGGACGAATTAACATGACTCAAGCCCAGCTAGAGGCTCTCGTTCAAGCTCAAGTTGCTGCGGCACTTGCAGCTGCTCAAGTAGGTAGTATATCCTGTAGTCATAACTCACACTAGGATCTTTAGATCCTACACTCCTAAACTAGCCATTGTATTTAAACTTTGCCCTATTCGTACACAATAGGTCAACCAGCGCAGCAGCAAGTTTGCACCTTTAAGAACTTCATGGACTGTCGTCCAAGTACTTTCAGCGGCACAGAGGGGGCAGTGGGACTCCTCCACTGGTTTGAAAAGCTCGAGTCGGTATTCGAGATGTGTGAATGCCCTGAGGCTCGCAGGGTGAAGTACGCCATGGCACGCTAGAAGGAATAGCACTAACTTGGTGGAACGCCCAAGTTCAGATCTTAGGGTTGGCAGCTGCTAACGCCACACCCTGGAACGATTTCAAGGAACTTATCAAGCGTGAGTACTGTACAAGGGATGATATCCACAAGTTGGAGAATGAGTTTTACCATCTGAAGATGACTGGATCAGAGATTGAAGCTTACACCAAAAGGTCAAACGAACTGGCCGTGCTGTGTCCAACCATGGTGGACCCTCCGATCAAGCGCATCGAGTTGTACCTCAAGGGTCTGGCCTCAGAAATTCAGAGCCATGTTACATCGGCTAACCTCGACAACATTCAGGATATCCAGCGTCTTGCTCATCGCCTCACGGATCAGGCGGTGGAACAGAACAAGTTGCCCAAACGCATCAGTGCTACCACTTCAGCCGCTACTCCCACTACACCCAGTGACAACAAAAGAAAGTGGGATGGGGATTCTAGCAAAGGTTCAGCAACAGTTCAGTCTCAAGCTCAGCAGCAGAAGACTGACCACTACCAGAGCCCTAGCCAGCAATCTTCTGGTGGTCACAGACAGAGAAGGTATCAAGGGTTTCACCCCAAGTGTCACAACTGCAACAGGCATCACAGCGGCCAGTGCAACAAGGGTCGTTGTCAAAGATGTCTCAAGATGGGTCACGAGGCCAAAGACTGTAGGAGCCCACGGCCTGCAAATCAGAACCAGCAACCGCAACAACCAGCTCCACAGAACCAGCAACAGCAGCAGCAGCCACAGCGTGGAAACCGGGGATGTTTCCAGTGTGGGGCAGAAGGTCATTACAAACGCGATTGTCCTCAGTTGAACCAGAACCAGAATCGCAACAACAATAACCAGGGCAACGGGAACAACAACAACGGGGGAAACAACAACAACAATGGCAACGAGGCAAGGGGTCGAGCTTTCGTGTTAGGACGAGGAGATGCAATGAACGATCCCAATGTGGTTATGGGTAAGTTTCTCCTTGACGATATTTATGTTACTGTTTTATTTGATTCGGGTGCGGATACAAGTTATATTTCTGAGAAAACCAGTAAATTGTTAAAACGTACATCAACACCCCTAAACACCAAACACGTCGTAGAACTAGCTAATGGTAAGAGTTTAGAAGCCACGCAGATAGTCAGGGGTTGTAGTATTGTCTTAGCCGGTCAAACCTTCTCCATCGACCTTATTCCCATAGTTTTGGGAAGCTTCGATATCGTTATTGGGATGGATTGGTTGTCCCAACATCAGGCAGAGATCTTATGCAGCGAGAAGATTATTCGTATTCCACGTTCTGGTCAAGAACCCCTCGAAGTTCAAGGAGACAAGAGTGGTGCAGTGGTAGGTATCATCTCTTTCTTGAAGGCTCAGAAGTGTCTGCGGAAGGGTCACACCGCAATCTTGGCACTCGTTTCAGACGCATCAGCAAAGGAAAAGAGATTGGAGGATATTCCAATTGTTCGCGACTACCCTCAGGTGTTTCCTGAAGACTTACCTGGCTTACCGCCTCACCGTCAGGTCGAATTTCAAATCGAGCTCGCTCCAGGAGCAGCACCCATAGCTCGCGCACCGTATCGTCTAGCTCCATCAGAATTGGATGAACTGTCAAAGCAGCTACAAGAGCTCTTGGAAAAGGGCTTCATTCGTCCAAGCTCTTCGCCCTGGGGAGCTCCAGTACTTTTCGTGAAAAAGAAGGATGGTACCTTCAGGATGTGCATCGACTACCGTGAGCTCAACAAGGTGACGGTGAAGAACCGTTATCCTCTTCCATGCATAGACGACTTATTCGACCAGTTGCAAGGGTCGTGTTACTATTCCAAGATAGACTTGAGGTCAGGTTATCATCAGCTGAGAGTCCGGGAGGAGGACGTCTCCAAAACAGCATTCAGAACTCGCTACGGCCACTACGAGTTTCTCGTCATGCCGTTCGGGTTAACGAACGCACCTGCCGTATTTATGGACCTTATGAACAGGGTGTGCAAACCCTATCTTGACAAGTTCGTCATTGTCTTCATCGACGACATTCTGATCTACTCCAAGAGTCAGGAGGAACACGAACAGCACCTACGCCTCATTTTGGAACTCCTACGGAAGGAACAACTGTACACTAAGTTTTCGAAATGCGACTTCTGGCTTCGTGAAGTCCACTTTCTAGGCCATGTAGTGAACAAGGATGGGATCCATGTCGATCCATCCAAGGTAGACTCAATCAGGAACTGGCCTGCACCACGTACGCCAACGGAAATACGCCAATTCTTGGGTTTGGCGGGTTACTACAGACGATTTATCAAGGATTTCTCAAAGATTGCTCAGCCGCTCATGCTACTGACATAGAAGGGTGTCACCTACCGTTGGGGAGATCCCCAGGAAACTGCTTTTCAGCACCAAAAGGATAGACTTTGCAGTGCACCTATCCTCTCCTTGCCAGAGGGCACAGATGACTTCGTGGTTTATTGTGATGCATCCATTTAGGGTCTTGGATGTGTGTTAATGCAGCGCGACAAGGTTATTGCTTATGCTTCGCACCAACTTAAGATTCATGAACGGAACTACACGACGCACGATTTAGAGCTGGGAGCTGTTGCTTTCGCGCTTAAGATATGGCGACACTACCTGTACGGTACCAGGTGCACGATTTACACCGATCACAGGAGTCTCGAGCATATCCTTAAGCAGAAGGATTTGAACATGCGTCAACGACGATGGGTTGAACTACTGAACGATTACGAATGCGCTATCAAGTACCATCCAGGCAAAGCCAATGTTGTGGCTGATGCCCTCAGTCGGAAAGACACTTTACCATGGCGCGTGCGAGCGCTACAGCTTACGATTCAGTCTAGCCTTCCTACACAGATACGAGATGCTCAGGCAGAAGCATTGAAACCAGAAAACGTCAGGGCTAAAGCCCTACGCGGCTCAAGACAGAGGTTAGAACAGAAGGCAGACGGCGCCTACTATGTAACGGGGCGTATATGGGTCCCACTTTATGGCGGTCTACGCGAACTTGTGATGGACGAAGCACACAAGTCTCGCTACTCGATACATCCAGGGTCGGACAAGATGTATCACGACATCAGAACTACTTATTGGTGGCCTAGTATGAAGGCCCACATCGCTACTTATGTCGGCAAGTGCTTGACCTGTGCGAGAGTCAAGGTCGAATACCAGAAACCAGCGGGTCTGCTTCAGCAGCCTTAGATACCTCAATGGAAATGGGAAGAAATTTCCATGGATTTCGTTACAGGCCTACCTAGATCCCAGCGGGGGAATGATACCATATGGGTGATCGTGGATCGACTCACCAAGTCTGCACACTTCCTAGCTATAAAGGAAACGGATAAGTTCTCCACTCTCGCAGACATCTATCTTAAAGAAGTTGTTTCGAGGCACGGGGTGCCCACCTCCATTATTTCGGATCGGGATGCACGATTCACGTCAGAACTATGGCAAGCGATGCACAAATCTTTCGGCTCACGGTTAGACATGAGCACAGCATATCACCCTCAGACGGATGAACAGTCTGAGCGAACGATTCAAACTCTGGAAGACATGCTTCGGGCATGCGTTATTGATTTCGGCAACAGCTGGGAAAAGCATCTCCCTTTGGTGGAGTTCTCATACAATAACAGTTATCACACCAGCATACAAGCCGCTCCATTCGAGGCATTGTACGGGCGTAAATGCCGGTCACCTCTCTGTTGGGCAGAGGTGGGGGATAGTCAGATCACGGGTCCAGAGATCGTAGTGGACGCCACAGAAAAGATAGCATAGATACGACAATGCATGGCGGCAGCACGCGACCGTCAGAAAGCCTACGCGGACAAGCGTAGAAAGCCATTGGAATTTCAGGTCGGGGACCGGGTTTTATTAAGAGTCTCACCCTGGAAGGGTGTAGTTCGTTTCGGCAAACGGGGCAAACTAAATCCGCGGTACGTCAGACCGTTTGAAATCATTGAGAAAATCGGCAAAGCGGCTTACAGATTGAACCTACCAGCTGAACTCGGGGCAGTTCACAATGTCTTTCACGTGTCGAATCTGAAGAAGTGCCTATCAGATGAGACCCTTATCATTCCTTTCAAAGAACTCACTATCGACGAGCGGTTGCAGTTCGTCGAGGAACCAGTAGAAATCACGGACCGGGATGTGAAGGTCCTCAAAAACAAGAGAATCCCTCTTGTTCGAGTACGTTGGGACTCCAAACGTGGCCCAGAGTACACCTGGGAACGCGAAGACAGGATGACAGAAAAGTACCCCCAGTTATTCGGAACCAATGCAACCACTGCTGAGGCTGAAGCTACTACTACGGAATTTCGGGACGAAATTCCAGATCAACGGGGGGAGGATGTGACACCCCAGGAAAACTAGTGAACGATTGAACTTACCTAGCTTCCTTAGTGAGTGCGTACCAAATTTCGGGACGAAATTTCTTTTTAGTTGGGGATAATGTGACAACTCGAACTTTAGATTTACCTTGTAACGTTACGTGCTTATGTGAAAGTTTACTATTTAATGATTTTATGAAATGTTATGTGCTTTATGTGTTACGTGTATGTATGTTAAGCACACAAACCAAACCGCACAACACTAGCTCATCGCACAAGCCCATTTGGGCTACACTTTGCATTCGGATCAGTGAGTAGCCGAGTTGGGCTCGGCCCACTCCCCTTTCACGCAAACAAACACCCTTAGAGGGGGTTGTTCTCTCATTTGTTACAATTCTCATAACACACACACACAAAACCCTAGACGACCTTCTCTCCCTCTCGTTTTGCTTGGAACCCAACGGCACAAGATCACCCTTTTGTTCGGATCATCCTTGTTCCTTCTCGAATCCGGTTAGTATGTTAAGTATTTGTTGTTGTTGTTTGATGTTGTGTTATAGCTAATGTCAAGATGAATCGGCTTATATGTGTTTTGCAATAATAATCGGATTGTTTGATATATGAAACCGAATGATTGTGATCGACTATGATATGAATGATAATTGATGGATAATCATGTGCTAGGATCTAGTATGTTCATGATCGGATGTTGTGGTTAGTAGGAATCATGCTCGAACTAAGAGTTTTGGGCCGATTTTTAATTGTGATAGATGCCATGTTGTCATTGTTCATATGATCATGTTAGAGTTCATACAAATTCATGAATTATTTGCTTGTTTTGATCGATATTAGATTAAGTTGGAAACAATTTGGATGTTAATTGGTGATCATAAAAATAGGGAATTGGTTAATTGTGTTGACCGAATAATTGATAATATGGAAACTATTAAATGGGTTGTAACTAATGTACATAATTTCCGGATTTGTTAACCGGTCGCACAAGACCCTTAGTCGCACAAGGGGTCTCTTCGCACAAGAGGACCCGAACGCACAAGCAGCCCTCAGTCGCACAAGATTGTTGACTGATTTCTAATTTGGGCCGTATGTGTATCGGATCGCATAAGCTGCTTCACTGTTGGGCCTTAGGCCCAATCTCAATCCCGATCGCACAACGATCCGTTCGCACAAGAGGTTACCAGTCGCACAAAGGAACCTGATCGCACAAGTCATGATCAGTCGCACAATAGGGAATGTTGTTTAACTGTTTGGGCCAAATGATATGTTGGGCTGGTTAATTTAAGCAGATCGCACAAGCAACCCGGATCGGGCCAGCCCATCCGGATCGCACAAGATTGTTATTAAGTTAATGTATTGGGCTGTTATGTTATTGGGCTGTTATGTGTTATTATTTGGGCCGGTCATTGTGAATCGCACAACCCATTGAGGAGCGCACAAGCATGCAGATCGCACAATGGGTTGGGCCATTATCATTTGGGCTTCATGATATATTATTTGGTTTCTAAGATGTTACCATGATCAATACGTGTTAGTAACGTGTTAACTTGTATGACTTATACGTGCATTACTTGAAGTCAAAACCTGACTTGTATGGTAACCCTGTTAGGACGTGGTTGACCTCGTTAGTTCAAGAACCTTATATTGTGTATCTGCCGAGCAAACCAAGGTGAGTTCACACAGCCAAGGCATGGGATTCCCGGGTTGGGAATTGGGTTGGAATATTTGATATGGAATGACTACTCGTGCTTACGCAATCACTAGACTATAGACCATCGTCCTCAGGATAGTCAGGACACTTACGTAAAACCTACGTAAACTAGTATCTACCATTGTCTCCCGGGTCGGGAGGACACTTACGTAAATCCTGCGTAACCTAACACCCACTACTGTCTTCCGGGTCGGAAGGACACTTACGTAAATCCTACGTAAATCCCACGCGTACCACTGTCCTCGGGGAAGGACTCTCACGTAAATCCTGCGTGACCTAGTACGTATTCCTGTTCTCGGTTTAAGTAGAACACATGGTTGCAAATAGTCTAGTAAGTACCAAAATGGGAAGCCCCCATTATAAAGGATAAATGTGAGAATCCCTCACCAGTAGTATATACTTGAATGGGAAGCCCCCCCACTAGATGAACTTACGCATTACTATTATGAACTTACTTTCTGTGAACTCGCTCAACTTGTTGTTGATTATCTGCTGCATGCCTTGCAGGACCTTACGTACTTTATGGAGCTTGCACAAGGAGGAGCAGGTCGTTGTGGGAGAATGGATCGTGATTACTTATGCCATTTCATACATGAATACTTATGATTGGGTTTTTACATTAATGCTTCCGCTATACTTAACGATGTTGGTTTGATAAACACCTTTCGTATTGATGGATAACTTTTACTATATATTTACTTGTTCAATATGATTGGTGGCTTGATCCTGGTCAGTCACGCTCCCAAGCGGTGATACTGTGACAACTCGAGTTTCTGACTTTCACTTTCGCATTTAATGCGCATTGACTTTGACTGTCTAGCTGTTTGAATTATGGATTTGTAATTGTACTCGTTGTGTTTTAATGAGACATATCGTCATTGTGCCTATATGTGATTACTTGCTATAATAGAAAATAATATTGGAATTATTATTAGAATTATTATTAAACACTTAGTCTAGATCGAAACATAGTTCGAAGGATTCGAAGGACTCGAAGGACCACGAAACATATCCTTCGAGCACGAAACATATCCTTCGACATCATTCGGCCCGAAGAATCACGAAACATATCCTTCGATATGTTTCGGCCCAGTCTTTCCAATGGGCTTGGCCCATTACTGTGATACGTATATATGGGAATGCATGAAATCAGTAGTTATTTCTTTTCTAAAAACCCTAGAGCATCTTTACTTGTGACGGCAACCACAAACTTACGGAGACTTCTTGCTGATCAATTCCCTGTTTTCAATATCGGTTAGTGTTTAATGTATATGCTTTCATGATTTATCGATCGCCTTACAATATGTTGTTGATCGGACTTGTATGCTAATCGATTATGTATGTTAATGGGATATGAATGTTATAATTGCCTAATCGTTTTGCAATATGTGTTTTTAAGATCGGTTAGTATGGATGTTTTGAAAGATACTAGGGTTGTATGTTAATCGGTTGTGCATGATTGGTAGGATTTGGATGTTCATCGGATTTGTATGCAAATTGGATCTGTTGTGATTAGGGTTAATGATAAGGCTTGTGGATTGGTTGTGATGTATACACTACGGATTGTTATGGTTCACTGTTCTTGAAAACGGAATCGTATAGGATAAAGTGTTATGCTTGTTAATCAAATTAGGGTTCTTGAGTGAAACCTTGTGAGTTTGCTTGTTTGATCTTGTTGACAATAACTGATTAGTGAAATTGTGTTAATGGATAAAACGTAACTGCCATGACCGAAAGACATCAATGGCTCGAACCATGGTAGTTTGACCGAACCATAATCTGATCGAACCATAGTTGACCGAAGGATACTGGTTGACCGACAGATAGTTGGACCGAAGGATAGTTTGGACCGAAAGATGTCATGGTCCGAAACATGACATTCGGTCCGAAGGATCATTGTGACACTTGTTTTCGAAAGATGATAGTATGAGTCGAAGGATACTAGGGTTTTGAATAATGTTTGAACAGTGGAACATATGTTGATTTAATTGACATGCCATGCTTAGTGATGAACGTGCAATACTACGTGCCGTGCTGATATGCAAACTGACTGCTATGTGAACAATTAATTGCATGCGTATCATTTTGAACATGAACTAATTTGTTATACGTGCATACACTAGGACGTGATTAATTACTTGTGAGTGCATAACTTAGCATACCGAGCAAACCAAGGTGAGTTCACACTCTTACCAAGGCATGGGGTTCCCGGGGTGTTGGGAATGGGATTGGAAGGTTGATTAGATACCCTATTGACACTATGACTAGACTACCACATCACTATCCTCGGTTGTGAAGGATACCTATAGCTACGAGTAGTCTAGTGGTTAGGAAACGTGGAACACCACCACAGGAAAACGTGGAACACCACCACAGGAAAACGTGGAACACCACCACAGGAAAACGTGGAACACCACCACAGGAAAACGTGGAACACCACCACAGGAAAACGTGGAACACCACCACAGGAAAACGTGGAACACCACCACAGGAAAACGTGGAACACCACCACAGTAAAATATACAAACGGCCCAGTAGAGCCACCTATTACAAATGAACTTACTATTACGCATTTCCTTTATGTGAACTCGCTCAACTAGTTTGTTGACCATTCTGTTACATGCCTTGCAGATCGCTAGGTACTTGGAGCTTGCACTGGAGAAGCGGGTCGTTGTGGACAAGGATCGTGGCTCTTCCGCTTTACTATTGTGATACTTAAAACTATTGATACTGGTTTATTTACTATGCTTCCGCAACACTTTTGAAACGATTTAATGTTTGAGCACCTTTTGTATTGAATGGGTGGTTTTTCATTTACTTTATTTAATATTAAATGCAAGTTCAATATGATTGGTGGCTTGATCCTGGTCAGTCACGCTCCCAAGCGGTGATACTCCGCAGGTGGATTTTTGGGGGTGTGACAGATTGGTATCAGAGCCATTGGTTATAGAGAACTTGGTTTTAATAAGGGGAAAACGTTTTTATTAAAACCAGACTATAACCAGAACAGTGCTCTCAACGATCCACAACGACGCTTCGCTCCACGTGCAAGACTCAACTTCTTAGGTAATAAGGTTTATGTTTATTGCCTACATGCTAGAATTTGCTTAGAACTTTGCTCGTAGTATGCTTACATTACCTTGCTCACAACTTGTCATAGCATGAGAATACTTATGTGCTTACACTCTTCTGTCATAGCACTATTCGCGAACCTTTCTCACTTATGTTGCCTTTGATGTGAAGATCAATGGCCGCACGAATTACCATGACTCAAGCCCAGCTAGAGGCTCTCGTTGCTGCGGCAGTTGCAGCCGCCCAAGCAGGTAGTATACCCTGCAGTATAGACACTAGGATCTTTAGATCCTACATTAATTCTCGTACCTAACTTTGCCCTATTCGTACACAATAGGTCAACCCGCTCAGCAACAACCTGGGTGCACATTCAAGAATTTCATGGACTGTCGTCCTAGCTCGTTCAGCGGCACGGAGGGGGCAGTTGGACTCCTCCACTGGTTTGAAAAGCTCGAGTCGGTTTTTGAAATGTGTGAATGCCCTGAGGCTCGCAGGGTGAAGTTCGCCACTGGCACACTTGAAGGGATTGCGCTCACTTGGTGGAACGCACAAGTGCAGATCTTAGGGTTGGCAGCTGCTAACGCCACACCCTGGAATGAATTCAAAGAACTGATCAAGAGGGAATACTGCACTAGAGAAGACATTCACAAGTTGGAGGATGAGTTGTACAACTTGAAGATGGTGGGTTCAGAGATTGAAGCTTACACCAAGAGGTCGAACGAGTTGGCTGTGCTATGTCCAACCATGGTAGACCCACCATACAAGCGCATTGAGTTGTATCTCAAGGGGCTTGTACCAGAGATTCAGAGCCACGTTACCTCGGCTAACCTCAACAACATTCAGGAGATCCAGCGTCTCGCTCATCGCATCACCGATCAGGCAGTGGATCAGAACAAACTGCCAAAGCGTATCAGTGCTACTGCTACCGCTACTGCTTCTACTACACTTGCTACTCCCAGTGAAAGTAAAAGAAAATGGGAGGGGGATTCTAGCAAGGGGTCAGCTTCAGTGCAGGCGCAGTCTCAGCAGCGAAAGACGGACAGCTACCAGAGTCCAAGTCAGCACTCCTTTAGCAGCCATAAACAAGGAGGGTATCGAGGAAACCTTCCAAAGTGTAACACCTGCAACAAACATCACAGTGGCCAGTGTAATAAGGTTCGTTGTCAAAGATGCCTCAAGATGGGTCATGAGGCCAACGACTGTAGGAGTCCACGGCCTGCAAATCAGAACCAGCAACTCCCACCGCCAGCTCCACAGAACCAGCAGCAGCAACCACAGCGTGGAAACCGGGGATGTTTCCAGTGTGGGGCAGAAGGACACTACAAACGCGATTGTCCTCAGTTGAACCAGAACCAGAACCACAACAATAACCAGGGCAACGGGAACAACGACAACAACGGGGGAAACAACAATAACAATGGCAACGAGGCAAGAGGTCGAGTTTTCATGTTAGGAGGAGGAGACGCAATGAACGCTAATTGAACTTATGACTTCTTTTTGGGTTTTTCATTATTATGTTTCCGCTATTCGAACAAAGTTTGGTTTGAACATCAAATGTTTTGGGTTTTATGAATTATTTCAACTACTATATTTTATGATTGATGTGATAAATGGTTTGATATTATTGAACACACCCGCCGTATTTATGGACATTACGAACAGAGTGTGCAAACCCTATCTAGACAAAATGTTCTTGACTCCATCAACGACATTCTGATCTACTCCAAGAGTCAGGAGGAGCACGAGCAGCATCTTCGTCTTATTTTGGAACTCCTTCGGAAGGAACAGTTGTACGCCAAGCTTTCTAAATGCGACTTCTGGCTTCGTAAAGTCCACTTCTTAGGCCACGTAGTGAACAAGGATGGGATACATGTCGATCCATCCAAGGTAGATTCGATCAGAAACTGGCCTGCACCGCGTACACCGACAGAAATACGTCAATTCTTGGGTCTGGCAGGTTACTACAGACGGTTTATTAGAGACTTTTCAAAGATCACGCAACCACTTACGCTACTGACACAGAATGGTGTTACCTATCGCTGGGGAGAGCCCCAGGAGGCTGCTTTTCAGCACCTAAAGGAATGACTTTGCAGTGCACCTATCCTCTCATTGCCAGAGGGCACAGACGACTTCGTGGTTTATTGTGATGCATCCATTCGGGGACTGGGATGTGTGTTAATGCAGCGCGACAAGGTTATCGCTTACGCCTCTCGTCAACTCAAGGTTCACGAGCGCAACTACACGACGCACGATTTAGAGCTGGGAGCTGTTGTTTTCGCGCTTAAGATATGGCGACACTACCTGTACGGTACCAGGTGCACGATTTACACCGATCACAGGAGTCTCGAGCATATCCTTAAGCAGAAGGGTTTGAATATGCGTCAACGACGATGGGTCGAGTTACTTAACGATTACGAATGCGCTATCAAGTATCATCCAGGCAAAGCCAATGTTGTGGCGGATGCCCTTAGTCGAAAGGACACTTTACCACGGCGCGTGCGAGCGCTACAGCTTACGATTCAGTCTAGCCTTCCTGCTCAGATACGAGCTGCTCAGACAGAAGCCCTGAAGCCCGAAAACGTCAAGGCTGAAGCCTTACGCGGCTCACGACAACAAATGGAACAAAAGGCGGACGGCGCCTACTATGTCACGGGCCGGATTTGGGTCCCTCTCTATGGCGGTTTACGCGAACTCGTAATGGACGAAGCACACAAGTCTCGCTACTCGGTACATCCAGGGTCGGATAAAATGTACCACGACATCAGCACTACATATTGGTGGCCTAGTATGAAGGCCCACATTGCTACGTACGTTGGAAAATGCTTGACCTGTGCGAGAGTCAAGGTCGAATATCAGAAACCAGCTGGCCTACTTCAACAGCCTATGATACCACAGTGGAAATGGGAAGAAATTTCCATGGACTTTGTTACAGGCCTACCGAGATCTCAGCGTGGGAACGACACAATATGGGTGATCGTGGATCGACTCACCAAGTCTGCACACTTCCTGGCTATTAAGGAAACGGATACGTTCTCCACTCTCGCAGATATCTACCTCAAGGAAGTTGTTTCGAGGCACGGGGTGCCCATTTCTATTATTTCGGATCGGGATGCACGATTCACGTCAGAACTACGACATGCGATGCACAAAGCGTTTGGCTCACGTTTAGACATGAGCACAGCATATCACCCTCAGACGGATGGGCAGTCTGAGCGAACTATTCAAGACATGCTTCGAGCGTGTGTTATTGATTTCGGCAACGGCTGGGAAAAGCACCTCCCTTTAGTGGAGTTTTCGTACAAAAACAGTTATCACACCAGCATTCAAGCCGCTCCATTCGAGGCATTCTACGGACGTAAATGCCGGTCACCTCTCTGTTGGGCAGAGGTGGGGGATAGTCGAATTACGGGTCCAGAGATTGTAGTGGACGCTATAGAAAAGATTGCACAGATACGACAACGCATGACGGCAGCACGCGACCGTCAGAAAGCCTACGCGGGCAAGCGTAGCAAGCCTTGGAATTTCAGGTCGGGGACCGGGTTTTATTGAAAGTCTCACCCTGGAAGGGTGTGGTTCGATTTAGTAAACGAGGCAAACTCAATCCACGGTATGTTGGACCATTTGAAATCACTGAAGGAATAGGCCCAGTAGCCTACAGACTGAACCTACCAACTGAACTCGGTGCAGTTCACTATGTATTTCACGTGTCGAATCTGAAGAAGTGTCTGTCAGATAAGACCCTCATAGTTCCTTTAAGGAACTGACTATCGACGAGCGGTTGCAGTTCGTCGAGGAACCAGTTGAAATCACGGACCGGGATGCTAAGGTCCTCAAACACGAGAGAATCCCTCTTGTTCGAGTTCGTTGGAACTCCCGACGTGGCCCAGAGTACACCTGGGAACGCGAAGATCAAATGACAGAAAAGTATCCCCAGTTATTCGAAAACCATGCAACCACTACTGAGGCTGAAGCTACGACTACTGAATTTCGGGACGAAATTCCAAATCAACGGGGGGATGATGTGACACCCCAGGGAAAAACCAGTGAATAATACAGCTTACCTAGCTTCCTCAGTGAGTGCGTACCAAATTTCGGGACGAAATTTCTTTCAAGTTGGGGATAATGTGACAACTCGAGTTTCTGACTTTCACTTTCGCATTTAATGCGCATTGACTTTGACTGTCTAGCTGTTTGAATTATGGATTTGTAATTGTACTCGTTGTGTTTTAATGAGACATATCGTCATTGTGCCTATATGTGATTACTTGCTATAATAGAAAATAATATTGGAATTATTATTAGAATTATTATTAAACACTTAGTCTAGATCGAAACATAGTTCGAAGGATTCGAAGGACTCGAAGGACCACGAAACATATCCTTCGAGCACGAAACATATCCTTCGACATCATTCGGCCCGAAGAATCACGAAACATATCCTTCGATATGTTTCGGCCCAGTCTTTCCAATGGGCTTGGCCCATTACTGTGATACGTATATATGGGAATGCATGAAATCAGTAGTTATTTCTTTTCTAAAAACCCTAGAGCATCTTTACTTGTGACGGCAACCACAAACTTACGGAGACTTCTTGCTGATCAATTCCCTGTTTTCAATATCGGTTAGTGTTTAATGTATATGCTTTCATGATTTATCGATCGCCTTACAATATGTTGTTGATCGGACTTGTATGCTAATCGATTATGTATGTTAATGGGATATGAATGTTATAATTGCCTAATCGTTTTGCAATATGTGTTTTTAAGATCGGTTAGTATGGATGTTTTGAAAGATACTAGGGTTGTATGTTAATCGGTTGTGCATGATTGGTAGGATTTGGATGTTCATCGGATTTGTATGCAAATTGGATCTGTTGTGATTAGGGTTAATGATAAGGCTTGTGGATTGGTTGTGATGTATACACTACGGATTGTTATGGTTCACTGTTCTTGAAAACGGAATCGTATAGGATAAAGTGTTATGCTTGTTAATCAAATTAGGGTTCTTGAGTGAAACCTTGTGAGTTTGCTTGTTTGATCTTGTTGACAATAACTGATTAGTGAAATTGTGTTAATGGATAAAACGTAACTGCCATGACCGAAAGACATCAATGGCTCGAACCATGGTAGTTTGACCGAACCATAATCTGATCGAACCATAGTTGACCGAAGGATACTGGTTGACCGACAGATAGTTGGACCGAAGGATAGTTTGGACCGAAAGATGTCATGGTCCGAAACATGACATTCGGTCCGAAGGATCATTGTGACACTTGTTTTCGAAAGATGATAGTATGAGTCGAAGGATACTAGGGTTTTGAATAATGTTTGAACAGTGGAACATATGTTGATTTAATTGACATGCCATGCTTAGTGATGAACGTGCAATACTACGTGCCGTGCTGATATGCAAACTGACTGCTATGTGAACAATTAATTGCATGCGTATCATTTTGAACATGAACTAATTTGTTATACGTGCATACACTAGGACGTGATTAATTACTTGTGAGTGCATAACTTAGCATACCGAGCAAACCAAGGTGAGTTCACACTCTTACCAAGGCATGGGGTTCCCGGGGTGTTGGGAATGGGATTGGAAGGTTGATTAGATACCCTATTGACACTATGACTAGACTACCACATCACTATCCTCGGTTGTGAAGGATACCTATAGCTACGAGTAGTCTAGTGGTTAGGAAACGTGGAACACCACCACAGGAAAACGTGGAACACCACCACAGGAAAACGTGGAACACCACCACAGGAAAACGTGGAACACCACCACAGGAAAACGTGGAACACCACCACAGGAAAACGTGGAACACCACCACAGGAAAACGTGGAACACCACCACAGGAAAACGTGGAACACCACCACAGTAAAATATACAAACGGCCCAGTAGAGCCACCTATTACAAATGAACTTACTATTACGCATTTCCTTTATGTGAACTCGCTCAACTAGTTTGTTGACCATTCTGTTACATGCCTTGCAGATCGCTAGGTACTTGGAGCTTGCACTGGAGAAGCGGGTCGTTGTGGACAAGGATCGTGGCTCTTCCGCTTTACTATTGTGATACTTAAAACTATTGATACTGGTTTATTTACTATGCTTCCGCAACACTTTTGAAACGATTTAATGTTTGAGCACCTTTTGTATTGAATGGGTGGTTTTTCATTTACTTTATTTAATATTAAATGCAAGTTCAATATGATTGGTGGCTTGATCCTGGTCAGTCACGCTCCCAAGCGGTGATACTCCGCAGGTGGATTTTTGGGGGTGTGACAGATACTCCGCAGGTGGATTTTTGGGGGTGTGACATCAAGTGCACCCATCGTGAGCGTAGTATAGTGTTTGTAAGATACCGAGGTCGTCCAAGGACACAAGAGCTTTTAATACCGGTTTATCCTCAACGTCTAATCAAATCAAAAAATTAGAAAAAAGTTTTAAACTAGAAAATAAAAACTAAAATGTTGAAAATAAAAATAAAATAAAAACAGATAGACAAGATGAATCACTTGGATCCGACTCGCCTTTAGTGTAACCTTTGATTATTTCCGCACTTTTGCACTTTTAAGAGATTATCTTAGTTATTGTAGTTGGCCCCTCTTTTGAAGGTGACATTACCCTCAACCCAGTAGTTTGAGTTAGCAAGGATACAATCCTAAAGGGTCGGATTATTGAAAGATAATTAATTAAGTTATTAATGCGTAATGTGGTAGGCCCCTCTTTTGAAGGTGACGTTACCCTCGGCTAAGTAGTCTGAGTCAGCAAGGATACAATCCTAAGTAGCCGGGTTAATATATTAATAGTAGTTTACATATAAGGGGATCAAGAAATTCGGACCCCCCACATCCAATACCATTGGGTATTGAAGGAGATACTACTAAGCTTTGTTTTGGTCAAAAAATCACACAAGGATAATGCAACCAAACTCTATGTAAACGGGGAATAATGCTGGGTTTGATGAAAAAGTAAAGGATCACTTTAGTATGAAATATGCAAGTGACACAAGGATTTATACGAGGAAAAAGCCCTTGATCAATGAATGATCTCCGGCATAAAAAACCTCGGGTGATGGCAACTACCGATCACCAAACTTCAATATCACAAATAATGATTACAACTTCGGATGGTAACGAGCTGAGTACAAGGATCACTATAGTATTGTGTCTAAGCGTGTGAGGAATGTGTTGTGTGTCTTCCGAATGTGGAAGAGTGCTATATATACAAGTGTGAGTGACCCTATTTTAGGTAAATAGACTAACTATTAGCTCATTACCCCTTTAGGAATAAAAATAAATATAGCCTAAATTATCGCCCTTAAATCATGCTGAGTTTCCATATCCTCTACAACGTTCATCTCTGATTAAGCATATGCCAAAGTTGTAAAGACGAGTCCCTTGATTACGTTGCTAAGAGCGGATCCTGCTAGACATTCCTGCAAGATAACATTAAATCCAATGAAAACAACTGTTAGTATGAGGATCCCTATGATGGTCCGTGATCCTGATCCTGGAACTCTTCTGAGGATCATTATCTGCCAAAGAAATAAGGATCACTGGTTAGGATCACATGTAAGGATCATATGTAATAAAAATCCAGCCCTAACAATTGCCCCCAAAATATAAGGAGTAATATTGTAAATAAATGAGTTATATTTTGCTTGATCTTATCCGCAACAAGTTAATCGGATAACTAGCCGTGGAAGTCGGACTAGCCGTTGCAATTCTTACGTCACAGAAGTGACAGCCCTGCAGATCATCATTATAAATAGGAGATAGAGATAGGATCAATTTGCATTTAAATTCAAGAGAAACTCCCTTTATAATCTCGTTCGAAGATTGATCAGGTATTCTCCTCTTTTCTTCCTTCTCTTACTCTGTTTCTCTGTCTCTTTCCATTCTTCTGCAAATATGTTGCTCCGGAATTCCCCTCATAAGGATCCTGAGAAGAACAGTCCCTTGAAAGGTCAAGGGATCATCAAAGACTCTCCCACCGAGAGGTGCTGTTTTACTGATCCTCAGGTTGATAGAATCCGTCATTGTTTTCCGGCGAACACCATCTTCAAGTCCTTCATTCCCACTGCTTTGAGTGACTTTATTTCTGATACTTGGGTAGCCTTTCCCGTTACTCCGTTCTTAATAGGATATTCGTATCCTTTTCCTCAATTCACCCAGTCCTTCTTTCCCTCACCGGCATCTCCTATATCCAGGCATGCCAATGATCTGGAGGGTTTTATATACCCTTGAAAGGATAATTGAGCAGGAAGGGATTGATTTAGGAATGGCGGAGCTGGCTGAGATGTATGATCTCACAACGTTTGGATCCTGTCGATATTTGTTTAAACGGAAGGCCGGAGAGGATCACCCTGTTCTCAAGGTCACCAAGAATGACACGAATTGGAAGCGACGATTCTTCTTTGTGAGGAGGGATACCATCCCTGATGGGAAGGATCTGCCCAAGGAGTGGGCTACTCATGGTAGGATAGAGGATCCTAGAAGGATCACCATCAGATTTGTTCCTTAGGATGAGGATCACTAATATTTTCTTTGTTTTTTGTTTATTGTATAGCTATCTCCATCTCTCATCTGAAGCTGACACCTGCTGCAAAAGAGAGGCTTTTGGCCTTCAAGAAGCTTGATCCGGAGACAAGAAGTTTTCAAGTTGCCACCCAAGATTCACAGGAAGTATCCTCCGCATCTGCCACAATGTCAAGTAAGTATCCTCATTTAAAAAGTAGTTTTACGTAGGATTTCTAAATCAGTTAGAATACTTATCTTATTTTGGTTGTGTAGGTGCAGGAAAATCTGCTAAATCTGCCTCCAAGTTTGGCATTGATGATCTTGCTAATGTTAAATCTGCAAGGAAGAAGACCCCTGCTGCCAGTCCAACCGCTTCAGCCCCTAAGGCACCTATTAGGGGTATAGGAAAGAAGAGAAAGGCCTCTGAGGATCTTCAAGGATTTCCCCTGCTCCGCCAACAGTTTCTTGATTACGTTAACGAAGTAAGGATCACCGCTCCTGCTTGTATATCCTGCTTGTATATCCTGCTTGTTTGAGGATCACCTGGTCCTGAACTTACCCTTCCCCTTTCTGCAGAAACTCGCTGAAATAGAAACATATATTGGCCACGTTGAGGATCAAGACCGCCAAATTGCCGACCTCCAACAGATGGGTGTGCTGAAGGATCTCAAGATTACTGATCTTGAGAAGGAGCTCCGGGCTACCAAGGATGAAGCTGCCAAAATGCTGATCAACTTGGATTGTGAGAAGCAGGAGATCACCCAGGATGCCAAGGTCTCTGCTGCGATAACCATGTATAAGATCCAGCTGCAGACGGCTGCGGAGGCTCAGGATCCTTCCTTCGACAAGAGCACATGGGACGTGGAGGGCTGGAAGGCGAGGCTGGCAGAGTTGGAGGATGATGAGGAGGCTGAGGAGATCCCAATGCTTGAAGGAGGTGATGCTGGCAAGGATCAGGGGGAAGCAAGTGGAGCTGGTGGTGATGGTGCAGCGAAGGTTTGGGCTGCAGAATTGGGCGATGAAGGAAACTTCTAGACATAGCCGGAGCCCAATTTTTTAATTTTGGTAGTGGTTTCTTTTGTGGTTGTGATGTTTTAAACAATGATGGTCTGTAACTTAAACAATAGTTTTAGGATTGAGGATCCAGGATCCTTCAGACAATAGGTAGGATTGCAAATGGTGGAGGGATCCTCTGTTTGGGGGATGAAGCCTTTGTGATCCTGCCGCTTTTTATTTTCCTGCATGCTACGACCGCACAAACAATGGACACCCTTTGCCAACCCATGTGGACGGGCCACGTTTTGCTGGTAGAAACGTGGGTTGGCAATTTTGGCAACTTTGAAGGGTTTAAAATCCTTTGTTAATAAAATAACTCTAATCTTTTTGGCTTATCTCGTGTTGTTATCCTTTGTTTATCCTCTTATTTTCCAATTGTTTAAAAACATATTCATTTGAGTAAGAAAGGTTAAGCAAATCATGTTCAAGAATTTTAGGATATGATCCTGGATCAAATATCCTATAATCGAAAATTTTTAAGGTAGTTTATTTTAAGAATCATAGGTTCAGTTGTCAAGGTCTAAGGGTTATTCAAATGAATAATGAATGAAGTTAAAAATAGTTAAGGATCATACCTGAGGATCCAAGTTAGGATCCTAACCTTTAATCAGGATAACCATAAGCAAAACTTTAATGGATAATAAGGATTAAGGATCCTTAATTGTTTAACTTCGAAAACCTGAAAAAATGGAATATAACTTGGGACTAAGCCAATATAAAGGATAAGTTAGTAACTGGGGACAAGCCCAAAGGATAACTGGGGACAAGCCCATAGGATCACTGGGGACAAACCCGAAGGATAACTGGGGACAAGCCCAAGGATCGTATGTAAACTGGAGTATGGCCCTTACTGGCGACTATCCAAACTTAGTGACATGAAAATGCCAAAACCTTAGCTAACGTGAAAACGTTAGAAACCTTAGGAACGGATGTATGGTACGTCTACCATTATACGTAGGATCCTAGGTATAGCCAGTACGATGAGGTTATCAGCCCCGAAAGTGGGTACTGGTCCCAAAGACGTGAACTATACCAGGATCATCGTGCGCTACAGGCGGAAACTAGGGACAAGCCCAAGGATAACTGGGGTTGAACCCAAGGATCTGAGATGCTTTTGAAGATTCTTATTGATATGCTGAGGATACCTGGACTATCAGAACTTAAATTCTCGTGAGAAGAGGATGAAGGATGCATGATCCTTATCCTTAGGTAAAAATAAGAAAATGAAATTGTTTAGGATTAGGATTTTACCAGAGTAAGGATCATTGACATTATCGGGATCCTTCGAGGATGCTTTCAATGTAGGGATCATATGTGCCAGGAGGATCCTGTTCACATGAAATATTTCTTTAAGTGAACAGCATTCCAGGCTCTAGGTAACAAATTTCCTTCCATGGTTAGCAATCTATATGCCCCTTTTCCTGCTTCAACTTCAATCAAGTAAGGACCTTCCCACTTTGGTGCTAATTTCCCGTCAGCAGGATTGATGGTATTTTGGAATGCTTTTCTCAATACCATATCCCCCACTTGGAATTTCCTTATTCTGACATTTTTGTTATAAGCACCAGCCATTCTTTGTTGGTAGCTAGCCATCCTTATCCTAGCCAGATCCCTGATTTCTTCAATAGTATCCAAATCCTGAGCCAAGTTTGCAGCATTCTCTTCAGGATCACGGGTACTTGTTCTAGCAGTTGGAACCACCATTTCTGTTGGGATCACTGCTTCTGCCCCAAACACCAAGGAGAAGGGTGTTTGACCAGTAGCATTCTTGGGAGTTGTCCTGTCAGCCCAAAGCACATAAGGCAATTCTTCTGCCCATTTCCCCTTCTTGGATCCAAGTTTCTTCTTCAGATTGTTGATGATGATCTTGTTGGATGATTCTGCTTGGCCATTGGCTTGTGGGTGGACTGGTGTTGATGTTATTATCTTAATCCCCCAACTGTCACAAAAGTTAGTATTCCTGCTCCCAATAAATTGGGAACCATTATCACATACAATTTCAGAAGGAATGCCAAATCTAGTTATAATGTTTCTTTTAATAAAGGATATCACTTCCTTTTCTCTGACTTGGGCAAAGGCTTCGGCCTCTATCCACTTGGAGAAGTAGTCAGTCATGGCAAGCATGAATACTTTTCCACCAGGTGCCTCAGGGAGCTTGCCAACTATATTCATCCCCCATCTCATGAATGGCCAAGAGGACGGTATAGGATGTAGAAATTCAGCCGGCTGATGAAGGATATTGCTGTGTCTTTGACAAGGATCACACTTCTTAGCATACTCCACAGCATCCCTCTTCATAGTTGGCCAGTAGTATCCTGTCCTAAGGATCCTTGAGAACAATGCCCTGCCCCCAGTGTGGTTTCCACAATCTCCTTCATGGAAGTCTTTTAATACTTCTTGAATTTCAGGATCCTCGATACATCTTAAATATGGTCCTGCAAGAGATCGCTTATATAGCACATTATTCAAGATTGTGAATTGAGATACCTTAATCCTGAAAGCCCTAGGATTTTCTCCCATAGGAATCTTCCCGTGTTGTAAGTATCTCATGATTGGTGAGATCCATGATCCTGAATAAGATTGAGTCTCCTCACTAGGGATCATTGCAGTATCCTCTTCTATTTCCATGGCCACCTGATTTTCAATAGTAGGAGCTAGGATATGGATGATGGGGATACTTATATCCTCAGGGATCTTCAAAGATGATCCTAGATTGGCCAATGCATCAGCTTCTGTATTTTCCTCCCTTGGTACCTGTGTCAAACTGAAAGAAACAAAGGAGAGTGCCAATTCTTTGACTATCTCTAAATATTTGGTTAGTTTTTCTCCTTTCACAGCATAGGATCCATTAAAGTGATTAGTGATCAATAATGAATCTACGTATACCTCAAGATACCTGATCCCCATATGCTTAGCAATTTGTAAGCCAGCGATTAAGGCTTCATATTCAGCCTCATTATTAGTGGCTTGGAACTCACAAGCTATGGAATGGGGTATTATGTCCCCCTGTGGCGATTTTAGTAGTATGCCAAGCCCTGTGCCTTTGACATTTGAGGATCCATCAGTATGTAGTATCCAAGGATCCTTGGTCTCATCCAGCTGCTGGACCTCCAATTCGGCTTCCTTTTGTAGATCACTACTGACATCAGCCACAAAGTCTGCTAATGCTTGAGATTTGATGGCTGTTCTAGGCTCATATCTTATATCATGGGCACTAAGCTTTACTGCCCACTTAGCCATCCTTCCGGACATCTCTGGTTTCCGGAGGACATTCTTGATTGGAAAATTAGTTCTAACAACAATAGCATGGGTTTCAAAATAATGTCTTAGCTTAGTAGATGCCATAATTAATGCAAGAATAAGTTTTTCAAGGTGTGAGTACCTGGATTCAGCATCAAGTAAACTCTTACTTACATAATAGACAGGATATTGTGTACCTTCCTGATCCTTAACAAGGACTGCACTTACAGCTGTTGAGGATACCGCCAGGTATAAGGATAACACATCTCCTTTTCCGGGTTTCATCAATGCTGGAGCTGAGGACATGTATTCTTTGAGGGCTTGTAAAGCATTCTCATGTTTTTCAGTCCACTCAAATTTCTTGTTCTTTCTTAGGATATCATAGAATTCTTTACATCTTTCTGAGGATTTGGATATGAACCTATTTAGAGCTGCTATCCTGCCTGTTAGCCTTTGCACATCCTTAGCGTTGGCAGGGGATTTGATATTCACCAATGCTTTAATTTGTTCCGGGCTTGCTTCAATGCCCCTCTGAGTTACCATATATCCTAGAAATTTACCTGCTTTAACACCAAAGTGACATTTTGAAGGATTAAGCTTCATGTTATAATTATCAAGGATATCAAATGCTTCCTCCAAGTCCCTTAGGTGATCCTCAGCTTTCTTTGACTTTACTACCATATCATCTATGTACACTTCCATAGTCTGTCCAATTTGATCTTTGAACCTCATATTCACCAGCCTTTGATATGTTGCACCTGCATTTCTTAATCCAAAAGGCATGGCAATATAACAATATAAACCGGTTGGGGTCATAAAAGCCGTATCCTCTTGGTCAGATGGCTCCATCTGAATTTGTTGGAATCCAGATGATGCATCCATAAAGGTTAACAGTTCCTGCCCCGCCGTTGCATCCACCATGGAGTCAATGTGGGGTAATGGGAAAGGATCCTTGGGACATGCCTTATTTAGATCAGTGAAATCGACACATACCCTCCACTTTCCGTTTTTCTTTTGAACAACAACCACATTGGCTAGCCATTTTGGATATTTTACCTCTCTAATCATACCTGCTCGAAGTAATCTTTCTACTTCTTCCTGGATAATGGCATTTCTTTCCGGTGCAAACTTCCTCCTTTTTTGATGGATTGGTTTGATTGACCTGTCAATGCCAAGTTTATGAGTTATAATATCCTTAGATATACCTGTCATATCCTCGTGTTTCCATGCAAAGGTAGACTTTCTTCTTTTGAGGAAGGATACTAGGTCTTCTTTCATCTTGCCAAGGATCCCTGATCCTATATAGATTTTTGATTCAGGATCATTAGGATCCAAAAGGATTTCGTCCACATCCTGTTCCCTTGCCTCCAAGACATTCCTTGGAGGATACTGTAATTGCTATTGCTCCCTTGGCTTCGAGGTTGGTTTCATGGATGAGGTATAACAATCCTTAGCTTCCTGCTGATCACTGTCGATCTTGATTATTCCCCATGGGCTAGGGAGTTTCACACATTGATGGTAGGTGGATGGGACTGCTTTCATATCATGTATCCAGGGCCTGCCAAGGATAACATTACAACAAGATAAACAGTCAATAACACAAAATTTTTGATAATTATGTAATCCTTCTACGTAGATTGGGAGTTTGATGTCCCCCAGGGTTTTCTTAGTTTCTCCACTGAATCCCACAAGCACAGAGGATCTTTGTGTGATGTCTGATTCTGGAATACCCATCTTCTTCAGAACATCAAGCTGGATAATGTTTACTGAGCTTCCTCCGTCGATAAGGATCCTGCGGACAAAATGGTTAGAGATAAAGAGAGTGATGACTAGACTATCATGATGAGGATCCTGGATGTTAATTCTATCATCCTCATCGAAGGTTATAATTTTTCCTTCCGAGACGCTTGATGTTCGAATAGGCCTTTCTCCGTTATCCATTTTAGCTTCCTTTGCATGCCTTTTAGCTGCCGAGAAGGATGTACCACAGATGTCTGATCCTCCAGAAATAAAGTTGATCACTTGTGCATTTGCCGGAGGGGCTGGAGCTTTTTCAGGGATCCTTTCAGGATCCTGAGTCCTTTGTTTTTTTCTTCCCAACAACTCTTTTAGATGCCCCTTGCTTAGCAGATATCCAATTTCCTTTCTTAATGCGATACATTCTTCAGTTAAATGCCCAAAATCCTCGTGGTATGCACACCACTTCGATTTGTCTTTAGTTCCAGTTGGTTTGTCATTCTTTCTGGGCCACCTGGCTTTTTCTCCTAGATTCTGCATTGCAAGGATTAGTTCATGATTGTCAACGGAAAAACAATATTCAGAAATCGGAGGATAATCCTCATCGTCCTCTTCTTGGTCAACAGCATGCACGTTCTGGTTGTCATTTCTATGGTAGGATTTGAATTTGCTGCTTTTGAAAGAGGATCCTTGCTTTTCTCGCTTTGAGGATCCTGCTTGTCTCTCCTGGATCCTCTTGTCATCCTCTAGCCGGATGAACCTGAGTGCCCGAGTTCTTACTTCATCTAGGTTCCTGCATGGTGTCATAACAAGATCCTCATAGAACAATGAATCCTTAAGCAATCCCATCTTGAAGGCCTCAACAGCTGTGGCCATATCCAAGTTAGGAATATCCAAGGATTCTTTACTAAACTTCGTTATGTAATCCCTTAATGATTCATTATGACCCTGAGTCACCCTATATAAATCACTAGTTAATCGTTCAAATTTTCTACTACAAGAAAATTGGTTATTGAATAAGTTAACTAAGTTAGCAAACGAAGTAATAGAATAAGGGGGAAGACTTAGCAGCCATTTAAGAGCTGATCCAGTAAGAGTGGATCCAAATCCTTTACATAGGCATGCTTCCTTTAACTTTTCTGGGACTGGATTAATCTCCATCCTCTCCCTGTATTGTGCTATGTGCTCCTCAGGATCCGTTGTACCATCATACAGCTTCATAGTAGGGATATGGAACCTTTTGGGTACCTCTGCATCACAAATTGGTGGTGCAAAACGAGATACCTTATGGCTTCCATCTGCAATCTCCAGGATAGGCTTGACTACCCCTGGAACACTTGAGATCATATTCTTCAGCTTCTGCAGTTCTCTGGCCATAGCATGGTTGATACCTGTATCCTGCACGAATCCATGGTTAGCGTTAAGATAATTATTTAAGGCGTTACCTCCCATTGGGTTCAAGTTAGGAACACCGGATGTGAATCCATATTGCTGGGATTCTGGGATGATGGAGGGACCAGTGGAAGCATCGGTCTGCATTGGAATGAAATCTCCTTGATGGACATCTAGACTTCCTGTTTGCAAATTCTTCAAGGATCCTGGCATCTGAAGGGATCCTTGAACCTGGGATGACCCTGGAACAAAGGAGGATCCTTGAACATGGGATGATCCTGGAACAAAGGAGGATCCTAAGCTCATGAAGGATCCCATATGTTGAGTATAGGATCCTGCCGGTTGAAAATATGATCCTGATGCCTGAGTCATTGTTGCTGGGCCGCAATGCACTCCTCTTGATCCACCCATATATTGAATGTCTGGGACCTCTGATGGCTGAGAAGTAATCATTGGAGTATCAAAATTTAAAGATTTGGGCATCAGTGGGGAATGATCCTCTGCCGTTTTCTTTTGCCTTTTGAGATCTCCGATTTCCCTGAGGATCCTGTCATTAGTTTCATCCTGCTGCTGCATACGATCCCTCATCTGCAAAATCAAAGTAAATATATCACTAGTACTGGGAACAGAAGAAGTTAGAGCAGAAGATGATGGTTTAGAGGAGATAGTAGTTGGTCTCTTCTCAGCATTTTTCTGAGATCCGGCTGGTGGTGGAGGCAAAGGTGGAATGCCAGTAGATGAATTGACTGCCGACATCGCTGTGGAAGTATTCTTCAACGACGAAGCCATGCAACACTCCGGAATGGTCACCAACAGAAAAATTTCTTTATGAATGAAGCACCAATTGCCCCACGGTGGGCGCCAAACTGTTTTGGTCAAAAAATCACACAAGGATAATGCAACCAAACTCTATGTAAACGGGGAATGATGCTTGGTTTGATGAAAAAGTAAAGGATCACTTTAGTATGAAATATGCAAGTGACATAAGGATTTATACGAGGAAAAAGCCCTTGATCAATGAATGATCTCCGGCATAAAAAAACCTCGGGTGATGGCAACTACCGATCACCAAACTTCAATATCACAAATAATGATTACAACTTCGGATTGTAACGAGCTGAGTACAAGGATCACTATAGTATTGTGTCTAAGCGTGTGAGGAATGTGTTGTGTGTCTTCCGAATGTGGAAGAGTGCTATATATACAAGTGTGAGTGGCCCTATTTTAGGTAAATAGACTAACTATCAGCTCATTACCCCTTTAGGAATAAAAGTAAATCTAGCCTAAATTATCGCCCTTAAATCATGCTGAGTTTCCATATCCTCTACAACGTTCATCTCTGATTAAGCATATGCCAAAGTTGTAAAGACGAGTCCCTTGATTACGTTGCTAAGAGCGGATCCTGCTAGACATTCCTGCAAGATAACATTAAATCCAATGAAAACAACTGTTAGTATGAGGATCCCTATGATGGTCCGTGATCCTGATCCTAGAACTCTTCTGAGGATCATTATCTGCCAAAGAAATAAGGATCACTGGTTAGGATCACATGTAAGGATCATATGTAATAAAAATCCAGCCCTAACAAGCTTGACCCAGGTCCTTGCAGGATCTATACACTGAACAAGGCAAGACTCTTACCAAACCATTCCCTTAACCCTCGACCAGGTAGCCAACATATCTCCATATAGACCGTGGAGATATGAATGGTGTAAATCTTTTATTTTATATAGACAGTAAAATAACGCCAAGACACCACAGACAAATGATAAGGAAGACTCACCTTCAACATAAGAAACTAGTTATTAAAGTCATTAATACATAACCAAATAAAAAGTGCGAAAAGATTAAAAATAAAAAGTATTACACTAAATGCTTGTCTTCACCAAGTGATGTAAGAGACTTAGGCAAACATGGCCTTTGATTGTCAAGAACTCTTACGATCAATCTTGGATCCCGAGACTACTATACACACTCTATGATGGATGATGGATGATGGTGGTGGATGATGGTGTTGTGGTGGTAGGGTGTGGGTGAAGTGTGAGAGAGGTGGTTTGCCAAGGGATGATTTGCAAGTGAGCCAAGCACCCCTATTTATAGCCTGCATAGAAGCCCGGACACGGCCCCGTGTCCATTGGGCACGGCCCCATGTCCACCCATCTTCTCTTTCTTAATTAATTGCAGTTTGTCTGCATTAGTTGACCACGCCCCCGTGTCCGCTGGGCACGACCCCGTCTGCAGAAGCGTATCTGTACTATCAAGATTTCCCTAGATTTTGCGAATCTTAGAGTTGACCATGGCGCCGTGTCTGCTGGGCACGCCCCGTGATAGAAGCTTCTACAGCTTTGTCTTTTCTACAGACACTTGGGCACGCCCCCGTGCTCATTGAGCACGGGGCGTGTTCAGCCTTCTGTTTTCTTGTTTTTGCTTGGGGGGATGTTGTCGAGGGTCGGGCATGCCACGTTTATTCCTTTTCTTGTATTTATGTTAGATTTTGCTGCCTTTTTGCTTCTTTTGTTCTTTTGAGCTCATTTAATCCTGAAAATACAAAAGGAAGACAAAAGCACACTTTTTTCCAACATTAGTACTAAAAATGGGTTAGTTTTATGCCACAATTAATGTAATTTATATGTTGCATTTTGCACACATCAAATACCCCCACACTTGAATCTTTGGTTGTCCTCAAGCAAAACTCTTTATAATGTGGCTTTACGCTCCCAAATGGAATGGGTAGAAGAGAAGGTTTTTGGGCTTGTCATAGAGTGTCGGGATTCCAAGATTTTTATTAGGTTTTATTTTTATTTTATTTACAATCCTATTCGTCATGATTTATTTAAAACATTACATAAGATAAATTACTTATTTGGGCATAGCATGTCTCTTTAAAATTCCATTTATATACAAGTTCTCATACCTCACGGGAGATCACTCAACACTCGACCGAAGATGTATTTTTATGAAACACTCGAGAGCGGCATGGAACTTACTTCTACCATATGCTTGCCAAGCAATCAATCCTCCTCCTTTTTAACTATAAACCTTTGTAGATATCAAGAGGACTTTGGGGAAAGGTTAGTGTCACACCCCGACCACGTAAAACATCAAATCGTGGCGGAAACATCGGGGAGTGTTGTAACAGAATTATTGTTCCACAACCAAGGTAATTAAAATATTATTTTATTCATCACCCAGGGGTGGAATACATTGTTTCAAACAAGAACCAACAAGTTACATTGTCTTAAAACTACAGAAATAAAGAGCACATGACGAAATTAAACTACGTCTAGTTCTGTTTTATGTCACTAAGGCCCAAGTCCACCCTAGCATGTCACGATCATCCTATGCATTAGCTCCTGAAACACATGTGAAAATAGGTACGTCAGCATAAAAATGCCAGTGAGTAACATAGGTTTTGTGAAAATAGGATTCATGACTTATAAGTTTAAGAAAAGTGTTTAATAAAAGTTAGTCATGAACCTTGTAAAATGTTTTGTTTTGTAAATCATTTGGAAAGCGATAAAGTTTGATGATATGTATAAATAATAGAATTATGTGTGGTTCAGGAATAATCAAGTAAAATAAGTTGTATAAAGCAAGTTTGTTTTAGTAAAACGAAGTCTTGTGAAAATGTATTATTCGTGTAAAAATGTATAAGTCAAAACCAAATGATTTAAATAACGCTATGACATGTAATACAATACAAGCACTTATATATAGGAAGTACCAGCGGCGTATCCACCATGTTTGTATCATACTACACCCATACCGTTACTCAAGTCATTAAACACCCACCAATGTATAAAGTCCATGTTTTAACCAATCATCAATTGTTCTTGTCTAAACCATTGTCATATGTTTAAAAGTCCAAAATGTAGTCATGTAGTAATGTGTAAACAAAAGTTATGTATGGTAAGTAACAAAACGAGAATACTTAACCATAAGTAAAAAGGAACAAAACAAAGTATTTTGAATAAATCAAAAAGTTATGTTTTGCCAAGTAGAAAACTTGTTTTATTGATACAAACATTTATGTGGTAAGATAACGCATTACATTCAAGCCTTAAGACAGCAGGATAACCTTAGAGTAAAGGTTATCAAAGTAAAATGTTCACGGATTCAGTCATTCCTTACATCCACACCAACCCAGGATGTCAGGAACGGGATTTGTCAAGTCCTATGGTACCATTACTTACTACCGAGCGGCATGATCGGTGTTAATGAATGTAGTAAAGAACCGTTGATGCAAACCAAATGTTATACCAAATGTAAACAGGTTAAGTGAAAACAATGTACTAAGTATGCTAAGTAAACATACGAAGCAGAAAAGACATGTAAAACAATGTGCTAATATGCCAATGTAAACATATATAGCAAAGTAATGTAATGTAAATCAATGTGCTAGCATGCTAAGTTAACATACATAGCAAAATAATGTAATGTAAATCGTGTACTATAAGTGTACTAATGAACATAGCAATCATATGATGTGAAAACAAGAAAGCACGAAAGTAACAAGTAGGCACATGTGTTTCACCCCAAAATGTTTAGAAAACAGTAAAAGAGGGGACTATGTACTCACTTGTGATTGCTTCGAAGTCGTAGAACAACCACCAAGCAATGCTAGAAGATCACGGAATCAAACGGCACCTATAAAGGCATCTATATTAATAAACGGACTTATCGGAGGATCGGGTAGTACGAGGGTTCGTAAACCAAATAAGTGTGGGAACTTATGTAATATGGTTTGACAAAGCCTTCATACTAAAACGAAACCTAACCTAAGTGCTTTTGACCCGTTACGACCCGCTTAGGTAGTTTATGCTACTTTAACGTGTCGTTTGCGTAAAACGCGTTTGGAATGCTTAACTAGTCCTATGACAAGCAAGATATGCCTTAACATGTTTAATATTGTTGCTAAATCAGTTTAGATACTAAAAATTATGTTACATAGGCTTAAAATGGATTTTAGTGTAAAAAGGGTATTTTGGTAATTTACCTAAGGCACATACATTACCTATCATACAACTACTTAAACGGCGTGACCATAAGGTATAACCTTGAAAGGTTATTCCCTATATACTATGGTCACCTAATGTGTTTGGTCGGATCCTAATGATCGACCAAATGGGTCGGGTTCGTAAGCATAAGCGATTGATTAGATCGCTTACCTTTACGACCCTAAACAAGCACAAATCTAAAAGCGACGAGCTAAACATGCTAGACATGTTTAGTAATGTTAGAAAACAGGTTTGGTATTAAAACAAACGGTTTTAATACCCTAAAGTAGTTTGGTTACAAAATACGCAAGAAAACGCATTTTGGCCGAAACTACGACTCGTCACTGAGCCTAGATAACGTGGTAATCAGTAGGTATAGTCGCTAGGGACTATAACCATCGTGATTATGCTCACGTTATGAAGTTCAAACGAACTTCGCATTGACCATAAACTGGTCAATGCAGAAAGTCAAACAAAGTTTGACTTTCGGACTAGAAAAGCAATAAAAGAACGAAAGAATACTTACAACGGGTCCCCGCAAGATTGAATTCCGAGTACTCTCAGGTATGAAGTGTCAAAGCACCCCAACTTAGAGAGCAACCTCAGAATTCAAGTGAGTTTTGCCTTGGGAATGGATGGGTATTTATAGGATTTGGTGAACCGTTAAGATCGTTCCTCGCAAAGCGTGATCAAATCTCATCCGTACACCTATAGCCCATTGATTTATAAAACCATGCGAGTCCCAAAACAGCCCATAGATTGTTTAAAAACCATTTGAGAGTGGTTTGGAGGTGCAAAACAGCTGCAACCAGCTGTTAAAAACATTTTTGCAGAACTGGAAGCCTGACGCGGCCCGCGTGGGAGATACCAGATATGTAGGCGGGCTGCCTGGCCATGTCAGATCAGCAAAAACTTTGAAAAATGACAGTTTTGGTCCCTGCATGAGTTTAAGGCCATTTTTGACACGTTTAAGGCCCGTTAACCTCATTTCAAGCCTCTAAAATGAAGTTAAAGTATAGGGAACTCAAAACATGCTCAAAAATACCTCGGATGTCGGTTCGTTTGGTCGTACGATCGCGGTGTTCGCTTAATTACGACGGAATGCGCATAAGCGCGAAAAACAATCCAAATTGCGCGACGAATGGATTTTTCTCATGCCAAACATTAAAACATAATATTTTAATGCTTACATAAATTTTTGGATGTCTGGAAGTATTCAGAACGTAAGATATGCGCGAAAGTGCAAACTTATGCACTTTTTGACGCTTTTAGTCCCTGAATGAGCATAAAGTTTATTTTAGCACACCAAACCCCTCAAAGCCTATTTCTAAGCTATGTAAAGGATATTTAAGGTGTGTTTAACTTATGATCATGTTCCGGAATGTTCGTTACAGTTCAGATTGGCGTACTTTCGCAGTTTGTCAATTTTAGTCCCTGTAAGCGAATAAACTAGATTTTTTTTTTTTGCCATACCAAAGCCTTTGAAACTTATTTCTAAGTTATGTAAAGGTTATTTAAGGTATGTTAAGCATAACTTGATGTTCCGGAGTATTTGTCGCATTTAACTGATTACGCTTACGCACCAGTTTGCGTATAATTCTCGAGAAAGCGATATAGAGTTTGAAATCGAATAAAAGCCAAAACATGAAAAACATTAAACATAAAGAAACAAACATAGGGATCAAATAACTTTATTTCATTGATAACCGAACTGTTTACAATGACTACAAGCACAAATGTCACAGTTAGGCTTGGGTTAAAGGTAGGTGGTTGGGTTAGTGGTTAGTAGAAAAAGGGCGAAAGGTGTAAAAAGAATCGGTTTTCACAAGACTTTTATTTTTTCTATAACTTTTTATTTTCATGAAGCAATTCTTTAAACAAAGTTCTTTTTTGATGAACTTGTTTGTTTTATTCCTTGGCTTCATCATCATCATTTTTTTATAAGGAATGTCATATGAAAAACCAAGCTTTGTTACTAAATTAAATGGTTTAAAATGGAAAAGGGTTTTGGTGGGTAAAAGGGTGTTTGTTTCGTGGGTTAAGAAATGAAAGGTTTAGGCTCAAAAGGGTTAACTAGGGGGATTTTGGGTAGGTGGTAAAAAAAGAAAAATAATAGTGTAGAAATAAAAAGGGTCAGTCCTAATGCCTCCATTATTTACTTACTCGGGTTTAAGTTGGTAAGGATCGAGAATGTATCGTCGTGGCAAGTTCTAGAGTTGTAAGAAACCAAGCGGCTATTCACACAAGAAACGAAAAATGAGCATTTAGTTTAAAGATGTGTATCTGTATGCTCAATAAAGGCTTAAAACTCACTTTTTGTGGGAATGGGTTTTTATGTGATCAAGTATATATAATCAAATTTTAACTAGATTTGTCATGCCTTTTCATAATTTTCTTATGTTGGTTCTTTTTATCACGATGCTATCGGTTGTAAATTTGTAAAAATATAACCTTTTGAAAACTTGTAATTCCCAAATTAAACCAAGACAAGTAAAAAAATGAAAATTTTTGAAAAAAATTGGATTGATTAGCGGTTCCAATAGAGTTTTGTGTAAGGATTGTGATTAGGACTTGCAAAAATTCAAGGTTTAGCATCCCCCCACACTTAAATTACACATTGTCCTCAATGTGTCACAAAAATAAGTCTTTTAGGTTGATTGAATGTGTAAAAGTGTGTTTAAAAACAAAAAATTATGTTAATGGACGTCTGGACACGGCCCCGTGCTCGCTGAGCATGACCCCTTGTTCAGAGTGCCAGTAACGAAAACTTACAGAAGGTGGACACGGGGGAGTGTAGGCTGGGCACGACCTCGTGTCTGGCAAAAATCTGCAGAATTTAAACAAACAGCAGGTCTAGGGTTATGGGCACGGGGGTGTGTCGGCTGGACACGGCCCCTGTAGACAATTTGCAAGGGTGTAAAACAGGTTTCTGGCTTCGTTTTTGTTGTCCCGGCTTTGGTGGCACTAATGTGTAGTGCTCTAAGCCTCATATGTACCTGTTTTATCAATAAATACTACACCAAACCATAACAAGCATCCTAAATACCATTGTTCAAACATCTATGTCACAAGTTAATAAAAGGAAAAGAAAAATGCAGAAATTAAAAAGAGTTAAAGAAAGTAAATTGTTCAACACACGGCACGCATGCCGGAAATTGTTCATGAGATAAAGGGGGTTAACCTGAGAGACCTCCAACCAGCTGATCCTACCTCCACTCCTCCCGCCTAGTCCATATCCTCATCTTCATCGTCATCATCTCCTCCGTGCCCGCCATGTACTCCCGGATGTTCCCGATGTCATCCTGTATGTCGGAGATGTTTCTCTCTATTGCTCCGACCCGGGTGTACGTGTTACTGGAAAGGTTGTAGGTGTTCCTGGTGCACATGAGTTTCTCCTGCAACAAATCATGTAAACTTTGAAAATTAGGAAAACTGCCTCTTTGAGAGGAAGACTGACTCGGATCACCCTGGGGCTGGTAGTGGTATTGAGGAGGAGGACGGATATGTGGTGCGTGGAGGACGAGTGCTTAGTTCAGTTTTAAATCTAAGAATCACAGATCCTCAAGTGAAGCCAGGATCATGGATGCTCAGTTCAGTTTTGAATTACGGATCCTCAGAAGACGTTGTAGGACTAAGGATCCAGGATCCTCATTATGATCCTTATACTAACAAATGTTTCCATTATGTTTGAATTTTGAAGGAATATACGAGTGGGACTTGGTCTTACCGAGATTCCAGGGGAATATGCTCCATTATTCTGCACGTGCATGGCCTGTATGACCGTTGTGGAAGTCGTGGGAAGCTAGCACCTTTTGCGGATTGTTAGTTAGTTAGATTATTTCCATTTTATAAGGGGATAACAAGCTTGAATAGACAGAACATTTAGCAATACACACACTCTCGAGAACTCTCTGCAACTTATTGGCGATTACACACTTTTTGCACACTAGTGATCCTTGTAACAAGCTTGTTATAATCCCGATTTGTAACTTTTACTTGTTAATATAGTTGGTGATCGGTAGTTTCCATCACCCGAGGTTTTTTGTGCCGGAGATCATATTTTGATAAAGGGCTTTTTCCTCGTATAAATCTTTGTGTCACACATTCATTTCATTCATATTTTGTTCATACATTTGTCCATTAATTCAAGCATCACACCTCACAAAATCGGATTTGGTTGGATTATCCTTGTGTGATTTTTGACCAAAACAGTTTGGCGCCCACCGTGGGCCAATTGGTGCTTCATTTCTGAGAAATTTTGTTCATTTCGTTCATTTCGGTTTATCACCTTCAACGACGTGGCTTGTTGGGATTGAACCCTACCAAAGGAACAGATAATAAAAGCCAAAACTGGATCACAACAGTAGATTCAAAAAAAGCAGATGTTTGGTTGCAAGTCTCTCCCCTTGAAAGTGGTTTCAACATCTGCTGACCTCCTATCCGCTGATCATGCAATCTGCTGACCTACAACTACTGACCAAGACAAAGTCTGATAGAAGAACTAAAGCTCTGCTGCTCAATCTACTGCCTTGGATCAAGCACTGCTGATCATGACAACATCTGCTGGGCTCACAGCAGTGGAAGGATGCAGCAGCAGTTTAGATTTGGTTTATGCATTGTAATGTAACATCAGTAGTTAGCATAAGCAGTATTTGTATAGATCAGTTGTTAGAGTTTGTTAGGAGGTTAGATGTCACTTTCATGGTGACGTCAACTTAGATGCTCAGAGGTTTGCAAGTGCCTATAAATAGAACAGTACTCTGTACTGTTCTGTTTAGCTCATTCACCATCTTCTTTCTGCACGAACAAACACTGAGCTCAGGCTGAGGGGGATTTTGCATATCATACACACATTGTAATCAGAGTTTAAAAATAAATTTAATAATTTGATTCAGTGTTAGAAAATGTATGATTGATAGCATTTCTTCTGTTTGATTGTGAAAAGTTTGGTTCCATTAAATTCTGCTGCACTACTCTTTCATTTGTCCATCTAAATTCAAACACAAATCACAATCAATCCAAACTCAGATCCTAACAATTGGTATCAGAGCTAGGACAGTCAAACTTGATCTAACAATCATTTTGATGTAAATAGTTCAGCTCGAAATTGTTGATACTGATCGTTTGTTCGTTGTGTTGAAAAACATAGTAAGGTTTAATCACCGATAAAGTTGATTAATCAGTACCTGTAAAACAACCGGAAAGATGTCGCAATCTCAAGATGATAAAAATAACATTGGCTCTTTGTTTAAACCACCTATGCTGAAAAGAAATGAGTACAACATCTGGGAGCGAAGGATGCGTCACATCCTCGCTCAATAAAACACTGGATGTTGGAGGTCTGTCGTTTTCGGTCCTCGTGTTCCTATGGTGCCAAGCGCAGAGGACGCCAAAAAATCCGTTCCTAAACCATCTGAAAATTACACTGAATTGGATTTTCAGAAGTTTGAACTGGATGCCAAAGCGTTTAACATCATAGCCTCTGCACTCCCCAACGAAATCTATGCTGGACTGTTACATTGTGACAGTGCAAAAGAATTGTGGGATGCATTGAAGGAATAGTTCGGAGGAACAGAGGAGGTTATCGAAAACAATAGGGAAATTCTGAATCAGCAGTATGAAACGTTTTGTCACATCAAAGGGGAATCACTAACCCAACAATTTGAACGTTTCAGCTGTCTCATCAGTGAACTAAGGCTTGTTAAGGTAACATTTCCAAATGCAACCCAAAATAGCAGGTTCCTTAGATCACTGCCAGAAAAATGGGACACAATCGTTTTTGTCACCAGGAATTCAGCTGAATTCAAAGATCTGACCCTGACCCAACTCCATGGTAGACTCCTGACCTACGAAAGGGAGTTGAACCAAAAAAGGAGGTTGCAAGAGTCTGGTAAAGTTGCTAATGATTATTCATTCGGCAGCACAACTCTGTTTGGTCAGGAAGAATCTGGCAGTAGTAGTAAGGATCAGAGTTATGATCATTTTATTGACATAAAAGCTGGGGGAAACTTCGTCAACTCTGATTCTCACTCTACAAATTATGCTTTCACAGCAAATACTGAGAACCAGATGTCAGATAATTTGTGTTTTGAGCTGAATGATTTGTAACATTTTGATCCCACTGACTTAGAGGAGATGGACATATTGCATCAGTTGGCCTTGCTTAGTGTAAGAACAAGCAAGTTCTATAAAAGAACAGGGAGAAAATTTCCAGGGCTTCATGGAAATTTAAGGGTGGGGTTGGATAAATCTAAAATCAAGTGTTACAAGTGTAGTAGGCTAGGTCACTTTGCTAGAGAATGTAGGAGTCAAACTACTGGTCCCATAATAACTCACCCTAGCACAAATCCAAGACCACAACAACAAAACACTGTGCACTATACCCAATATGCCCCTGCAGCACATGTTAACACTGCTCATTATGCTGCAACCCCTGTGCCGGTGCATTATGTTCAAACCACTGTTCCACAAATTCAGTATGTTCAGGCCCCTGTCCCTCAGGCACAAGTGCAACCTGTTGCACCTCAAACAACTGCTCCAACTGTGACACAACCAGATCAGCAAAGCTTTTTCACACAAGGCTTTGTTGATTGGAGCAGCATGCCTGAGGAGCTTAGTGATGAAAATTTTGCTCTATATGCTTCTAATGATGCTTGTAATGATGAATTTTGTTTGATGGCATTAGAGTCAATATCAGAAGGGGATGAAGCTAAAGGTTAACAGCTAAGTGCTGAAACAGTGGATGAAGTTGCTGAAGCAGTGGTTACTGCAGTTGCAGGTGAACTACTGCTGGAAGAAAATTCAGAAATCCTGATTGAACCACTGACCGACCCCTGGTCAAAAGAAGACAAAGAGGAAGAAGAACCAAAGGAAGCTGGTGATGAAGAAGAGAGAGCTGATGAAGAAGATAATAATCGATGTGATTGTGCCATGATGGCTGCTGCTAAGGGAGCTTCTGCATGCTTAGATAGTCTTTGGTATGTAGATAGTGGAGGCTCCAGGCACATGACAGGATGTAAAGCCCTTCTTCAAGATTTCAAAATCCATGGAGGGGGTGATATATCCTTTGGTAATAATAGTAAGGGAAAGGTTCTGGGGTCTGGTACTATAAAGTCTGGAAATGTAAAATTTGAAAATGTCAATCTTATTGATAATCTGAAATTCAACCTCCTGACTGTGTCTCAAATGAGTGATAAAGGGTTTGGATCATTCTTCACAAAGGATTGTTGTAGGATTGTCGGACCAGAAATGGTTAGTAAGATTGAAGCAATAATCAAGAAAGGCTCAACAAAACTTGTTGCTCAAAGAAGTGGCAATGTTTATGTTGTTGACATGTCAAGAGAGTGTCCCAGAGCTGATGCCTGTCTGTTCTCAGCTGCCTCTAACAAAGAGACAGAGCTATGGCACAAAAGACTGGGACATATAAATCTCAAAACAATCAATGAAATTTCAAAAAATGGCTTAGTAAGAGGCTTGCCACAAAAAATGTTTTCATGTCCTGAACACTGTGTTTCCTATTTAAAAGGAAAACAGCACAAGAGCTCTTTTAAGTCCATTGAAGAGTCCAAAACAACCCAGTGCTTGTAGATGCTGCACATGGATTTGTTTGGCCCAGTGCAAGTCATGAGTCTCAAAAAGAAAAGATATTGTTTGGTTATTGTTGATGACTTCTCTAGGTTTACATGGACTTTCATTTTACACTCTAAAGATGAGACTGCAGGCATTTTGCAAGACTTTGTGATACAGGTTGAAAAGCAATTTGACCTTCCAGTAAAAGTCTTCAGGAGTGACAATGGCACAGAATTCAAAAATAAGGAGTTGGATGCCTTCTGTGTGAAGAAAGGGATTGTAAGGCAGTACAGCATCCCTAGAACACCAGAGCAGAATGGAGTTGTTGAAAGAAAAAACAGAACATTGATTGAGGCTGCCAGAACCATGCTTGCAGATTCAGGTTTGCCATTAACTTTTTGGGCAGAGGCGGTAAACACTGCTTGCTATGTCCAAAACAGAGTGTTAATCAACTCCAGGCACAAAAAGACTGCTTATGAAATTCTGTATAAAATAAAGCCATTAATCTCATATTTCAAAGTTTTTGGTTACCCATGTTTCATTTTGAACTTAAAAGATTCTATCTCAAAATTTGCAGCCAAAATCGATATGGGATATCACTTGGGATACTCATCCACTGCTAAGGCCTACAAAGTGTTTAATACACGGACCAAAGCAGTGGAAGAGACTTTGAATGTAAAGTTCAATGAACTTTCATCACTGAAAATCCCTGCAAATCCTGCAAAATTGTTTGATCTTGAAAAATTCACCTTTGAAAATACTGCTGTCAAGACTAACACTGCAGGTCCATCAGAGGATTCATCACCAGACTATGGATATGAAATCATCATTCCTCAAAAGTCTGCCTCAAGAGGGGGAGCATCAGTTGTTCAAAACAGTAGTCAAAGCTCAACCACTGCTACCTCAACAGTTGTTGACCAAAGTAGCCCCTTAACCACTGCTTCCACCTCATCAAACACTGCTGACAAAAGTCCTCAAACAGTGGATCAAAGTCAGCAGATGTTCACACCTTTACCTCCAATGCCTCCACCTTTTGAAGCCACTGATGGGTCATCAAAGTCACCAGCAGTGGTTAGCTCAGATGATACACATCTGCAGCCTTCACCACAAAATGCCATCATTCCCTACCAAGGAGAGCTAATCTTCTTGAAATCTCATCGACCAGATCAAATCATTGGCAACATCAATGAAGGGGTGCTCACAAGAAAGCAGTATGTAGGATCGATTGCTGATCCGAACGAGTCGATCAGAGGTTAACTCTTGCAATTCAGATGCGGAATTATAAGAAAAGCAATGAGATATAGCTTGTTCTTCCTTCTAACTATCTTTTGTATTGATTAGACATGATTTACAGCTCAAACGTCACACCGGCAGAACTTCGGCGTGGAAAACAAGGTCTCTACTGAATGAATCACTCATAGCCTATTTATAGGATTCTGGGGCCGCTCATGTGGTCAAGAGACTCATGAGCGGTCCAGGCCTTGACACATAAACGACCCATAATGTGTCGAATAAGCGATCCACACATCTAATGACCATATAAGCGATCCTAAGACCTAAAACCTATACAGACTTCCATTTTCTCGTATTTCGAGCCCTATGCTATACAATATGTTATAAGACTTGATCCTAGACACCTAGACGGAATCAACAGATGTAGTGCACCAACAGACTCCCCCTCAGATGTTGATGGAGTCGCCAACACACCTTGACTGTAAACTTGTGTTTTCTCATCTGCAGTCTAGATCAGTCTCTGGGCTTTCTCTTCTTTCAAACTACAGACTCCCCTCTCGATTTACTGGCATTCTTTTGTTCTTCAGTAACATCTTCAGGATCTTTGTCTGGCATTCAAACACTCTAATTCTCTTGATCAGATCTCTTGATTCCATAAGTTCATCAGCATCATCAGTTTGTCATGATCTTCAGAATCAGAATCTGATCTTCACAGACTTTTAGAATCAAATATCCTTGCTCTATCAAAAATCTTTAGCATTAATTTCTGAGATCGAAACCTGGCTACCTGCACAATCTTAACCCAGAAATAAAATTTTCTAATTTTATCACATATCAGATACCTCTGCACCAACATATGACTCCCCTCAAAACAATCTATGATGAACCACTTGAAGAAGGTTAGATTTATCGAAAACAGTTAGATTTACACAAACACTCCCCCTCAAATTCTGCTCATCATGTTTAGCACTCGGAATTTTGAAAATCAGTTTTCCAATATCAGTTGTCGAAAATCTTTTTGACTTTTTCAAAAATATTCTAAAACACACACAAAATCTTTTTGGATTTTTCATTGTAAAGAAATGAAATGCACACAATGAAATATTTACAAACAATATTTTTTGTGAGCTCGTGCAAGAGGATCATATCAGTTTTGAGACATATCACCAACACCATTAAGCTAGATTTCATTTTAAGCTTTAAACAATTTACCTAGATTGTCAGTATGTTTGTCCTCTTAAATTTTCAACACACATTTCAATTGATTCAAGATACGATATTAATGTTTTAGAGACTTAAACTTAATTGTGTATCACTCCACTTGAATATACTCCCGTATCCAGATCCCAAATATTCAGTCTTACAGGTGAGTATACCACAGCTGATATCTGTAAAAGGGTTAGATGCGAAACCGTGAGAGCTCAGGTCAGAACTTCCGTTCAGCAGAGAGATGACGGCTCGACTTTTGGTGGGTCCCCTTTAGAGGATCTTTTTGCATTTCAACAGCAGCGACTATCAATTTTATTGTTTCATCAGCATGCTGAGGGCGGCGCTTTTTCAAGCATTTGCAGAAAGTATTATCCGGGGACTAGGTCAGTACTTCCATACAGCAGAAGTCCCGGGATAATACCCCAGATATCACTGAGTATAAAGACCTAGTATCTCAGAATATGGGACCTTTCAAACAAGATTTCGGGGGTTACCCATATATTCAAGAATAGTTACCCACGAATTAAGCAAGTTTGATTTAGGTTTATATCTCGTTTCAATTTACTAAATGTGCAAAAATCTACTGACACATCCGCAGTAAAATCGTTTAACACTTTTTAGACTTTACATTTCTTTAGCGTGCCGTGATAGTCCACTGATGTACTATCATTTCCTCTTTTTCGCAACAAAAACTCATTTTTGAATTTTATCATGTTTTTGGCTTTTTTTCAAATTTTAAAATGTTTTTGGATTTTCTGAAATTTCCCTACTCCCCCTAAAATGCAAACACATTTTGAAGAAAATTTGAAAACTTCTAGACTCTTGACCCACTAGAAACATAAAATGCAAAACAAACTGTACAAAAAAAACTTGACAACTGACACTGAATCACATCAAATCGCCATTCACTAGGCATAAACAATCTGAACTCCCCCTATCACAAACCATTTTCTCATTTAGATTTCAAAACACTTAAGTTTGTTTTAATCAAAATGACTTTTCTGGAAAATGAATTTGTGTTGATAACAACCACTTATAGGTCTATCTTTTAAAAACGGGGATGTGGTTCATCATCTTGTCTATATTTTGTCATGAATAGTAAATCAAGTACAAATTAATGTCCCTGATTTACCATTTGCATCTAAGAACCTTCTGTACCATTTGTAAATGTATTTAACTCAACGAATCCAAGCATCTCAAAAATTTAACCACAATTACCACTTGTGGGATCAAGATTATCACTTGTAGATACCCAAAAACTACCACGTGTAGGAATATTACGTCTACATCACCATTATATCAATCAGAATGCCGATTCCTGCTTCGCAATTAACCACCTGGAAGCTCCGGCGTAGTCCTTTCACCTGCAAAACATCCAAACATGAATCACAATCATTCAAACAAACATATCATAAGCTAGAATGATGCCGATTCCTGATCCACGATATAAACTTGGGATCTCCGGCATAGTCCTTTGACTATTCTGGGAAGCAAACTTCCCTCCAAGTCTTCTCAGACTTGAGGACTTTCAACTCTTCAGCTGTAGGGTTATATGTCGGCTTTTTAGTTGCGTAAAAGTCTTTTACCCCTTTAGCTTTACCACTCAACATTTTCCCAAATATCTTCTTAACATTTACGTTGAATGTTTTCTCGACATCAAATTCTTTCTCATCATCATAAAATTGATTTGAAATTTCAATTTTTCCAATTTTCTTTTTAACCTCCTCAAACTTCAATGATGGAAGAACATCATCATTTTCTGAACTTTTCTCCATAACTTGTGGCTCTTCTGGCTTTGTGGAACCAGATTCATCGCCGACTTTTTCTTCTACCTTTTTAGCAACCCACACTTGGTTGTCATTTCCTTGTCTTTTGTAAAATTTTGTCTTTTTCTTTGAACATTCTCCAACTTCATTTTTCGAATTTTTAAAAATTTTGGATTTTTCAGATTTTTCCACAACTTTGTCTTTCATCTTCTGAGAAGCTCCCTGTTTTGCTTTGATATCTTTCGAACAATCCGATGCAATGTGACCAGCTTCATTGCATTTCAAACAGGTTTGAATATTTATTGGATGAAATACTCCAGTTCCATTCTTTCTCTTCTCAGCAAGAAACTCTTTGTTAGTTTGTCTCCAAAATGGTTTCTGCTGTTCATCTTCCGAGCTTCCACCTGTTACAAATTCAGTGTTTGAATTAGAATTTTTCTCATTTTTATGATTTTCTTGTGGAACAAAACCTAAACCTTTCTTTTTGTAGCTACGATTTTGGTTAGGTTTCTTTGGAAAACCAGGACCAGAATTATAACTTTTTTTCTTGTTTAGACGTTGTTGAACTCTGGAAGTATATTTTTTAGGATTTTCAAAATTTTTCAAAACTTTTAACTCAGGAATATTAACCTCTATTAGTTTAAAATTTTTGTAGATTAGATTCGTTTTAACACTTAAAATTGGAAACTCTTTGTTGTAATATAATTTGTCAGAACCATTCAAAGTATAAACAACTTCGAATGTTTCATCATTCAAATCAGCTTTTGATAACAAAAATTCTTTACTATAAGACCGTTTAACCAACGAATTTTGACAGTTGACTGACGACTTTGACCCTCCAGACTCAGACTTTGACTCTGTCTCCTCATCAGTGTCCAACACCTGATCGACCACCTTTTTGATTAATTCAGACTCATGATCAGTATCAGATGAGGTAAATGTCACATCAATGTTTTCTTGTAAGACGTCAGTTGTGTCGGTTTTAAGCTGTATATTGACTGCTTTTGCAAGTTTCTCCTCATTTGGTTTCCTAGGTGAATACCCATCCCAAATTGGAGGCGGACATTTGTTATAGCTAACGGTCGGTTTCTTACCCAAATTGAAGACCAGTTACTGTTTTGTTCAACACGTCGTACGATTCCTTCACATAATTGAGATTGAACAGTAACTGCTCTTTCTTTTTCTCGTACTCAGAGATGATGTCATCTTTTGCTGCACACTCTTTGCAAGCTTTCAAACACTTCTCACATGGCTTGATGATTTCAACAATTTTTTCAACTTCTACTGTTTTCACAACTTCAATCACTTTTTCTACTTCAGTCACCTTTTCTACTTCTTTCACAACCTCACCAATCTTCTCAGCCACATTTTCAGAATTCTGAACATCACTTTCAGATTCAGATTGTTGTTCTTTAGCAGCTTGTTTCTCTTTTAGTTTCTCCATTTTTTCTGCAAAATAAAAATGAAAACTTTCAGGAGACATATGAGATTTTGCAATATTTATATGTTTCTCTTCCTCATCATCACTGCTGCTGTGATCAGGTGATTGATCAAAATGTACAGACTTATCAGAATCACCATCTGATACATCAGAATCCGATGGTGTTTTGTCAAATACAATATCCTGTTCTTGCACAGTTTCATCTTGTACAATTTCATCTGAACTATCTGAAACATCTCCAGAGTTTTCTGAAAGTTTATCAGTACTATCTAAACTTTCATCAGATGATACAGACTTTTCATCTTCAATTCTCACATTCTCTCCAATTGATCTCATCCAAGTAGCAAACAAATTTGGCTCTCGGACAATCTTTGCAATGAAAGCTTTAAAACCTCCCTTTTCATCTACAAACATATCCCAACTGAAACCATCTGGTAGTTTCTCATCATCTTGATCGATAACTCGTTCTGCTGTAGCTTCAGATGATATGTAATCACTCCAGCTAAAATCTACCAAACATGCTCTCTTGGGATCTTCAATATTTCTTCCGTGAGCTGTCTGAGGTTCTTGGGATTGACCAACTTGTTGATAGATTGCTTTGCGATAGTAATCATCTTTCCCGAATGGATTCTGTGCTCCGCTAGCTTCTCTTCCTTTGCACTCCCGCTTGAAATGGCCCTTCTCCCTGCATCGAAAACAAGTAACTTTAGATTTATCAAAACCTAAAGTAGAAACATGTGCATCAAGAAAGTCATTTCTCCCGGTAATGGTTTTGAATTTCTCAGCCCGACGAAGAACACTCGCAAGACACCATTTGATATCCATAAGTTCCATTTCCTCGGCGTCTATTTGATCATAATCCTCTTTAGTGAGCATAGGATTTCCGATCCGACTAGCTACCAGACCTTCATAAGATAACAGAACAGAACCTAGAAGTGCCATGTGGTCTTTTGCAGTGTCTTCAGAGAAGCTTTGACCTTCTGGAAGGTTGAGAGCTATGTTGCACTGAATCACATATCCGTTTCCAGTTTTTGTACTCTGAGACTGAAAACTTGTGTTAGTCTCTTTCGAATTCACACTCAGAAACGATGAAAACCCGCTGCTACTTTTGTTCGAACTCTGATCAGCTTTCTCAGATGAATCACCAGCACTGAAAGCGGTTTGAATTTTCGGACTTCTTTCAGCTTCAGAAACTGGAATACTACCTTTATAGTACATTTTAACATCTTGTTGACCACTAGGATTATTCATCCTCGCGATCTTTTGCTGTTCAAGATCCTGACTCTCAATTTTCTCAATAAACTGACCAATTGTAAGTTTGTCATAAACACCCGTGTTTTTCAGTATCATCAAATACGTTCCCCACTCTTTCTGAGGTAACGCGTCAGCCAATTTATCAACCCATTCCTCACGACCTTTTCAACTCCCAACATTGATAACGAACGCACTAAGTGGCAGTATCTCTCAATCAGCTTTTTAGTATCCTCTCCCGGCAAACTGCTAAACAAATCAAATTCCTTTTTAAGCAATGCCTTCTTGCTTTTGATCATACTTTCACTACCCTCGAATTTCACTTTAAGAGCATCCCAAATTGACTTTGCAGTTTTGTCGTGTTGTAGCAGAATGAATATATCTTCTTTAATTGCTTGCTGTAACAAAATTATCATCATTTTCTCTGCTCTGTACATTGCACGTTCTTGTTCTGAGAATTCAGATATCTGTTTAATGACTTGCAATTCTGTTCGAGGCAATGTGTACTTTTCCAATATGCATTCCCACGATCTAAGATGATTTGCCTGAACCCAGTTTTCAAAGCGATCTTTCCACCCATAGTATTCTTCAATACTCATCAGTTTCGGGGGTTTCTGAGTGGTTCCAGTCTCATTTTCCAGGTTCATAGCTTGAGCAATCGCGGCTGGAGTAGTCGATGTAGCAAAGGCGTTGTAAAACTCAGAATTCATGATGACTTAACACGTTTTTCAAAGCAACTGACAGAAAAACGGTTCAACAACAATCACAAAAGCGATCCACAACAATTCTTTGGAGCGATTCAGAGAATAATCTACGAGCGGTCCAAGAACAACCTTTCGAGCAGTCCACAAATATGATATTAGAGCGGTTTAGGACCTTTCTGAATGAGCGGTTCAGAATGATCCTTTTGAGTGATCCAAGATTAATCTAAAAGCGGTCCATAAAGTTCATTTCGAGCGGTCCAAAAATGTATACTCGAGCGGTTCAAACAACAGTTTTTGAGCGATCCAATTAAAATTCATCCTAATGAGCGGTCCAAACTAATGACCTATGAGCGGTTCATGATGATGTCATTCGAGCGATCCAAATTTCGAACAAGTTTTGAACTGTTTTTAAGCTGAATTTCGGTCTAAAACTTCCAAGGGTTTATCTCGGTACAATAATGAACAGTCTGTGAGCTTTTGGACGAATTTCAACCGTGAAATCTCCTCGAAATGAGAAAAGAAGGTGTAGAAGTGAGTAGAAACAAAGAAAACCAGCTATATTCTGCAGAAAACCTCCTCCCAAGCTCTGATACCACTTGTAGGATCGATTGCTGATCCGAACGAGTCGATCAGAGGTTAACTCTTGCAATTCAGATGCGGAATTATAAGAAAAGCAATTAGATATAGCTTGTTCTTCCTTCTAACTATCTTTTGTATTGATTAGACACGATTTACAGCTCAAACGTCACACCGGCAGAACTTCGGCGTGGAAAACAAGGTCTCTACTGAATGAATCGCTCATAGCCTATTTATAGGATTCTGGGGCCGCTCATGTGGTCAAGAGACTCATGAGCGGTCCAGGCCTTGACACATAAACGACCCATAATGTGTCGAATAAGCGATCCACACATCTAATGACCATATAAGCGATCCTATGACCTAAAACCTATACAGACTTCCATTTTCTCGTATTTCGAGCCCTATGCTATACAATATGATATAAGACTTGATCCTAGACACCTAGACGGAATCAACAGATGTAGTGCACCAACACAGTCCCAAAACATTTTTCTTTTTGCTGGCTTTCTATCACTCCATCAGCCAGTCAAGTACCAAGAGGTACTGAAAGACAACAGCTGGGTAGAGGCCATGCAAGAAGAACTCCAACAGTTCAGAAGACAACAAGTATGGGAGCTTGTACCACTGCCAGAGAATGTAAGTCCTATTGGCACAAAGTGGGTCTTCAAAAACAAAACTGATGAAAGGGGTATTGTTGTCAAGAACAAAGCCAGGCTTGTGGTTCAAGGCTACAAACAAGAAGAGGGAATTGATTATGATGAAACTTTTGCTCCTGTTGCAAGACTTGAAGCAATCAGACTCTTTCTGGCCTTTGCTGTCAACCACAATATCAAGGTGTATCAAATGGATATAAAGTGTGCATTCCTCTATGGTAAGATTCAAGAAGAGGTATATGTCTGTCAACCTCCAGGTTTTGAGGATCCATTTTATCCAGATCATGTCTACAAGCTAAACAAAGCTTTGTATGGCTTGAAACAAGCACCCAGAGCCTGGTATAAAACTCTTTCCACCTTTTTACTCTCCATTGGTTTCACCAGAGGCAGGATTGATAAAACACTGTTTTTAAAATGGAGAGGAAAGGATTTGATGATTGTCCAGATTTATCTGGATGACATCATTTTTGGAAGCACATGTAATAAAATGTGTGAAGAGTTCAGACAACTCATGACAGCTGAGTTTGAAATGAGTGCAATGGGTGAACTTCAGTGCTTTCTTGGTCTCCAAGTAAGGCGGCTGCAAAATGGAACTTTCATCCATCAAGGCAAATATGCCAAAGAGCTCTTAAAGAAATTTGATATTGATGATTGTAAGCCATGTAGTACACCCATTGCAACCAACAAATTGGTCATGTCTGAAGACAAGGATGATTTGGTTGATCAGACCTTATATAGAAGCATGATTGGGTCTTTATTGTACCTAACTGCATCTAGACTAGATATCATGTTTGCAACATGTGTCTGTGCAAGATCCCAATCAGCCCCTAGAAAGTCAAACCTTATTGCTGTAAAAAGGATATTCAGATACCTCAAAGGTGCATTAGACTCATCTACCTTTGAAAGCTTGATCTCTAGAATTGGTATGCTCAACATGGAATAACAAGCAAAATCCTGTTTTTCTATGAATAAAAGCATCAAAATGTTTTCAGAAAATCAAAAATTCATCCTTAAAAATAGCTAAAAATGAATTTTTCATTAAAATCCTAAAAGTCTGCCATAACCACTGATTGGGTTCAAAAGTCTGTGCTACTACAAAAGTCTGTCCACTGCTGCAAGTCATCCCCTGTTCTCGTTTCTCTTGATAACCACTGATGATCATAATTAGTGTTGCATCCACTGCTGAGCTATCTACTGATAGTGAAAAGCATCCACTGTCCTCCATTCCCATTGTAACTACTGCTTTCACCAGTTGTTTTCACAAAAAGTACTGTTCAAAAGTACCGTCCTTCACTTCACCAGGGGATGGCATGCGGACAGTACTTAGTGGTCAGACCTTTTGTAACTGCTGCCACGTCAGCATTCACTCTTCCTCTATAAAACCCCCTTTCTACACCCAAACAAGGTTTCACTGTCGAATTGAATTCTCAAAAATTCTCTTCTCAAAGCAGTTTTCATCACATTTCTTCAAATCACTCCACAATCTCATCTTCGATCCTCATCTTCAAAATGACAAAATCAAAATCTTCCGCTTCAAAAGGTGCCTCTCAAAAGGCTACCTCCACCGACATCTCACACAAACCATCTCACAATCTACTGGGTCTTTTCTCAAAACCCGACAATATCGATACATTTGATTCCATCCTCGATATTATCAACGCTTCAAAGTACAAAACTTTGTTGACCGCTGATGCACCAATTTACCTGCAAACTGAGAGAGAGTTTTGGAAAAATTGCATCCTTGAAAAACAAGGAAAAGATGTCATAGCCATTAACTCTTCTCTGCAGAAGAAAGCAGTCCGAATAACACCGCAATCCATATCTGAAGTCTTTCAACTCGATGATCTGCAAGGTAAAGACTCTTTCCCTAAAAACGAGTTAAAAATTGACTTCATAGAGAGAGGGTATGCAGACACAATGATGAAGAGGGATACCATAGAAAAAGGTTTCTTCCCTTCTGCAACCAGATTTTTATTTCATACCCTTCTCATGTGTGTTTCAAACAAAACCACTTCCTTTAATGAAATACCAATGAAAATTCAAAACTTGGGGTATGCTATTTTACAAGGCGAAAATCTTAACTACTCCAAGGCAATTTTCAATGATTTGGTTAAAAATGTTCAAACAAAATCATTCTTGCTGTTCCCAAGATTTTTAAGTTATTATTTTGAGAAAAAGTTCAGTAAGGATGATATTGCGGTAATAAACCAAGGTGACTCTTTTCAAATGAACAGCTTAACTGCTGAAACTTTTTCAAGAATGTCAACACCTTGTAAAACACGAGCAGAGGTGCCTGAGCAGATTTTAGCAGCAAACACTGCTCCTCAGGTATCTGCTGCTGAGCCCACTGCTCAAGGTGATCAAGGCAGTCAAACAACTTTCTTGAAACCCACACCTAAAATCACCAAACAGCCACAGAAAAAGAAAAATAAAAAACCCACCAAACCCATCAAAATGGCAACTCTGGAGGATGAGATACCAGAGCAACTGCCTGCGATTGCACAAAAATCACAACAAACCACTGCTGCTACTTCCTCACAGCAGTTGGTAGAAATATCTCCACCCATACCTGAAACTCCTCCTGTCCCTTCACAAAAAGAACAGGTTGTACAAACAGGGTTACCACATCATGAGGCTCTAGAAGCACTCGTTTCCATCCTCCACAGCCCAATACCCGGGGCAATTCCGCTTTCTAAGCCTACCCTCACATCCCCATTTCCACCAAACACCAAACTATTGTTAGATGCAATTGATTTGAACCTAGCACAAACCAGTCCTTCTCAATCACCTGTTTATGAGAAAATACCTCAACAAGAGACTGGGCTTGATGTATCAATCTTTGCTAACCCACCAACACAACCTGAGGAGGTTACACCCCTTGAGTTACAAGTAACTCTTGGTGGTATTCCAAGTGAAGCAGCCACTACAAGTGTTGAACCTACAGGTTTACACTTGGATAGTGGTTACATCAATAAGACTTCCTTGAAGGCAATTCCTTCTATAACACCTCTGTTATCTGCCAGTGAGTTTGTACTAACCACTGGTAACATCAAAAGATTATCAAGTGTTGAAGGAAGAAGACCCCAGTACCAAGAAAAAGGGGCATCAGTTGTTGATGTTTGGAGTACACTCCCTACCTCAACTTTTGATAAAACCACTGCTAGTGGGAAATCAGATGATCCCATTAAATTGGGTGATGGTTTAAAGTACCAAGAATTGACGGCACATGTTGAAAAATTGGACACATCTGTTGCAGAAATTAAAGAAATGCTGCAACAGTTGTTAACAATTCAAAAGGTACCATCCACTGCTGTTCCATCTCAAACACCTGCTCCACCACCAGCAGATGTTACAAATGAGCTCTTGAACCTCTTTCAACCTTTTCTCCATCAACAATTTCAATTGGCCGAGCAACAACATGAAAAACATGTTCAAGCGCTCAAAAAGGCAATGGAGTCTAGGTTCCGGGATACAAATGATGACATCAAGGCTCTTAAGGCCCAATTGCTTACAACCACTGGCACTGCTCCTCCGACTGTACTTTATATTCATGACCTCCCTGCAGATAATGCCAAAAAGGGGGAGAAAATTAAGGAGTGGGTAAAGAAGGGGATTGATAATGGGCTGTATCTTGATACAACAACAGGTGCAATGCTCAGAGATATTCCTTTGCCAGATGGTAATAAAAAGGTTGATGTTACCCGGAATGCACTTGATGATGCTGTCATAAGTGTAAAAAGGGATAGAATGGTAAAGGCCTTGTCAAGGTGGAATGAGGAGAAGAAAGCTTTCATGAAGCTGAATGCGCAGGGTTGTTCTTGTGAAAAGGATGATCAAAATCCGATTCCAAAAGGAAAGCTTACTAGAAAAGTAAGGAAACCCAAATCCACACCATCCAGCCTTTCAAAGCACTCTCCAAAAACACTGTCCAAAAGCCACCTACATCAAACCTCCACCCAAACAGTTGTTACAACAACTGCTCCCATTCAAACACACACCACTTCAACACACACCACCACCACTGCCTTACCATCACCATATGTCCCTGCCCTGAAGCAGAAGACAGCAGATGACAAAACATCTGCTGTAATGACAACAGTGGTTGAAACACCAGTTGTTTCAACAGCTGTTAGTCAAACACAAACCACTGATCCACCTAAAACATCATCTGCCCTTCCTAAAATAAAAAGGAAAAGGGTTGTCATATCAGATGATGATTCTCCATCTCCACCACCAAAAGCTTCAAAATCCCAAGCACTTGTCACAGTTTCAAAACCCATTCCTCTCTCTTCAACTCAACTATACAAACCCTTACCTCCTGCAGGTGTTAAATTTCCTCTTGAACTTGTAACAGTCAGAGAAGAGATTAAGTCCTTCTACTATGAGGATGACCCTGCCAAAAGGAGTTTGCCATCGATTGAAGGATATCCCAGGCCAACCAATATTGAAGAATACTTGAAAATCAAGGCCAAGCAAGCAGAGGATATCTCAATCAAAAACAAACAAGGGAAATCTGATAGAGAGTATCAACAAAACTATCAGTTTCTACTTACACAGGTCAAAGCTTTGGAATAGTTTACAAAGAATGTATGTCAGCAAATCTCAGAAAAGGCAGATGAGTCCTTGAGAAAAGACTACATTGAAAACATCATGACCTACAAGACATACAAGGGGAAGAAGCACATGTTCAGAAACTGGACTATTCCTGAGCTTGAAAAGGAAGTAGCCAGGATTCATGAAATGATCAAAAATAAAGTCAAGCAGACTCCCCCTGAAAAATTTAAAAGGGTTAAAGCTGATAAAGCTTTAGAGCTGAAGAGAATGAAAGAAGAGCTGATAATTGCTGAATATGGGTCAAAGAACTCTGTGTCTAAGTGGGGAGAAGCGAGGGTCAGGGCCACCTATAAGAGTTTGGAAGAGCTAAGGAAGAAAGATCCAAAAGCTCCACAAAAGCATGACTACTCCAAAGCAGAGGTTTCGAAAGGATCATCAAAGCCACATCTCAAAAGAACCACTGCTCCTGCAGGTACTGCCATCTACAAAAGGAGGAGACAAAGCCAGTTAGGTTCTGAAACAGTTCAAGAAATTCTTACTGGAAAAGCCATTGTGCAAACGGGTGCGTTGGTAATGTTGAAAGAAGAATTTGAACTGGAAAAATCTGCACATACTGCTCAGCCAGTTATGAATAGGCCAGCCTCACCAAACTCCTCAACAAATAAAAATCTCCCAAGAAACCCATCTCGCCTAAAAATACAAGAGTGGAAAACTGACAAACAGAACCACGTATAGACTATGGTCAGGGCAGATGGCGAAGTGAAGAAATTTACAAGGGAACAAGCTCTTGGCCTAAGACTTGAAGATTTGCAGGATCTCCTTGATCTTCCACTTAGCAGGGATGAAGATGATACAGACTCCTTAACCTTCGAACTACAATTCAAAGGGCAAATAAGGGAATTGTTGTTGAGGCAATAAAAATCTACAATAATGGAGAGTTTTGGCATTATCTGTTCCAGGGGGAGATTGTTGGGATTGAACCCTACCAAAGGAACAGATAATAAAAGCCAAAACTGGATCATAACAGTAGATTCAAAATAAGCAGATGTTTGGCTGCAAGTCTCTCCCCTTGAAAGTGGTTTCAACATCTGCTGACCTCCTATCCGCTGATCATGCAATCTGCTGACCTACAACTACTGACCAAGACAAAGTCTGATAGAAGAACTAAAGCTCTGCTGCTCAATCTACTGCCTTGGATCAAGCACTGCTGATCATCACAACATCTGCTGGGCTCACAGCAGTGGAAGGATGCAGCAGCAGTTTAGATTTGGTTTATGCACTGTAATGTAACATCAGTAGTTAGCATAAGCAGTATTTGTATAGATCAGTTGTTAGAGTTTGTTAGGAGGTTAGATGTCACTTTCATGGTGACGTCAGCTTAGATGCTCAGAGGTTTGCAAGTGCCTATAAATAGAACAATACTCTGTACTGTTCTATTTAGCTCATTTACCATCTTCTTTCTGCACGAACAAACACTGAGCTCAGGCTGAGGGGGAGTTTGCATATCATACACGCATTGTAATCAGAGTTCAAAAATAAATTTAATCATTTGATTCAGTGTTAGAAAATGTATGATTGATAGCATTTCTTCTGTTTGATTGTGAAAAGTTTAGTTCCATTAAATTCCGCTGCACTACTCTTTCATTTGCCCATCTAAATTCAAACACAAATCACAATCAATCCAAACTCAGATCCTAACATGGCTTCTCAAGCGAAGAACACTTCAAACTCCATGTCTGCAATCACCTCTTCTCAGGGCATTCCGCACCACCTGTTTCTTCTGGATCCCAGAATAATGCTGAGAATGTTGCGAAGAAACAACTCCCCGTTTTCTCAAAATCAACTTCTGCTGTTACTACTGGCCCTACTAACAATGATCTTTATTCTTTGATTTTGCAGATGAGGGACTACATGCAACAGCAGGACAAAACTAATGACAGGATCCTTCGAGAGATTGATGACATCAAGAAATTGAAGAGATCAGCGGAGGATCACTCTCCTTTGATGCCGAGATCACTGAATTTCGACACTCCAGTCATAACCGCCCAGCACTCTACAGCATCAGATGTCTAGTATCAAGGTGGACCATTGGGAACGCGTTATGGATCAACGGCAATGACTCAGGCTCAAGGATCCTACTTTCAGCCTTCAGGATCCCCTCTTCAGCCTTAAGGATCCTCTATCCAGCATCAAGGATCCTTCACTAGTTCTGGAGGATACATGGGGATGCAGACGGTTCAAGGATCCTACTCTCAGCATCCAGGATCCTCGTTTCAGGTTCAAGGATCCTCATCTCCGGGTCAAGGATCCTCATATTAGGCTTATAGATCCATGGATTATCCTCCAAGACCCCCAACTTCGATGTATCAAGGATCCAACGTCTTTCAGGGTCAAGGATCCTTAAGAAGTGCAGAACCCAGAAGTTCAGAGATTCATTTGGGAGACTTCATACCTATGCAAACCATTGCTTCATCTGGTCCCTCTATTGTACCAGAGTCTCGTCAATATGGATTCACATCAGGAATTCCAAACCTGAATCCTTCAGGAGGTAGCACTTTGAATAATTCTTATAATGCTAACCATGGCTTTGTGCAGGATACAAGAATCAACCAAGCTATGGCTAAGGAATTACAGAAACTAAAGGATATGATATCCAACATTCCGGCAGTGGTTAAGCCCATTCCTAAAATTCCATATGGAAGCCATAAGATATCTCGTTTTGCACCACCTATTTGTGATGAAGAGATACCGAAGAGGTTCCAAATACCAACCATGAAACTGTATGAATGCTCGACGGATCCAGAAGAGCATGTAGCTCAATTCAGAGAAAGGATGGAGATCAATCCCATTCCTGCGAGGTTAAAAAAAGCATGTCTATGCAAGGGTTTCGGATCCACACTGACAGGATCAGCTCTTAAATGGCTGCTAAGTCTTCCCCCTTACTCTATTACTACATTTGCTAATCTAGTTAATCTGTTTAATAGCCGATTCTCATGCAGTAGGAAATTTGAACGTTTAACTAGTGATCTGTATATGGTAACACAAGGTCAAAATGAATCACTTAGAGATTATATCACTAAATTCAGTAAAGAATCCTTATAGATTCCTAATTTGGACATTGCTACAGCTGTAGAAGCTTTCAAAATGGGTTTACTTAGGGATTCACAGTTCTATGATGATCTTGTCATTACCCCTTGCAGGAATCTTGATGAGGTAAGAACCAGGGCCCTTAGATTCATCCAATTAGAGGATGATAAAAGGATCCAAGAAAGACTGGCAGGATCCTCGAAGCAGGAAAAGCAAGGATGCTACTTCAGGAACAACAAGTCTAAATCATACAACAAATCAGATAAACAGAACGTGCATGCAACGGAGCAAGAAGAGGATGATGAGGATTATCCTCCCATTTCTGAATATTGTTTTTCTGTTGATAATAATGAACTAATCCTTGCAATGCAGAATCTAGGTGAAAAAGCAAGATGGCCCAGAAAGAGTGATAAGCCAGTTGCAACAAAAGACAAATCCAAATGGTGTGCATATCATGAAGATTTCGGTCATCTCACTGAAGAATGTACTGCACTCAGAAAAGAGATTGGTTACTTGTTAAGTAAAGGGCATTTGCAGGAGCTGTTAGGAAGAAAAAAAATCAAGGATCCAGGATCCTGAAAGAGTTCCAGAAAGAGCTCCTGCTCCTCCTGCTGATGCACAAATTATCAGCTTCATATCTGGTGGATCAGACATATGTGGCACTTCCTTTTCAGCAGCCAAGAGGCATGCCAAGGAGACCAAGATGGATAGTGGGGATAGACCCATCCGAACCTCTACTGTTACACAGGAGAAAGTTATCACTTTTGATGAGGATGATCGTGTGGATATTCAGGATCCTCATGACCATGGTCTTGTTATTACTTTGTTTATATCTAACCATTTTGTTCGTAGGATTCTCATAGATGGAGGAAGCTCAGTGAACATCATTCAACTTGATGTCCTTAAGAAGATGAACATCCCTGAATCAGAAATCATCCCAAGATCATCAGTTCTTGTGGGATTCTGTGGAGAAACCAAGAACACATTGGGGGACATTAAGCTTCCCATTTACATAGAGGGACTTAGTTCTTTTCAAAAATTTTGTGTTATAGATTGCTTATCCTGTTGCAATGTTATCCTTGGCAGGCCATGGATACATGACATGAAAGCAGTTCCATCTACATATCATCAATGTGTAAAGCTTCCTAGTCCATGGGGGTGGTGAAGATTAAGAGTGACCAACAAGAAGCAAAGAATTGCTATACTTCATCGATGAAGCCAGCCTCAAGACCCAGGGAGCAATAGCAATTAAAGCATCCTCCAAGAGATGTCCTGGAGGTAAGAGAACAAGATGTGAAAGATATCCTGATGGATCCTCAGGATCCTGAATCCAAAATCTTCATAGGATCCGGGATCCTCAATGACATCAAACAGGATCTAGTATCCTTTCTCAAGAAAAGAAAAACTACCTTTGCCTGGAAGAATGAAGACATGACAGGTATCTCTAAAGATATTATTACTCATAAGCTTGGCATTGACAGGTCATTCAAACCCATACATCAAAAAAGGAGAAAGTTTGCACCTGAGAGGAATGCCATTATCCAGGAGGAGGTAGATAAGCTGCTCCGAGAAGGTATGATTAGAGAGGTTAAGTATCCAAGGTGGTTAGCCAATGTGGTTGTTGTTCAAAAGAAAACAGAAAGTTGAGGGTATGTGTCGATTTTACTGATTTAAACAAGGCATGTCCCAAGGATCCTTTCCCATTACCCCACATTGACTCCATGGTGGATGCTACCGCGGGTCATGAGTTGCTGACTTTCATGGATGCTTCATCTGGGTTTCAACAAATTCAGATGGAACCATCTGATCAAGAGCATATAGCTTTTATAACCCCAACTGGTATCTATTGTTATATTGCTATGCCATTTTGGACTAAGAAATGCAGGTGCTACCTATCAAAGGCTAGTCAATATGATATTTAAAGAACAAATTGGACACACTATGGAAGTCTATATAGATGACATGGTGGTTAAGTCCAAAAGAGCTGAGGATCACCTTAAAGACTTGGAGGAAGCATTTGATATCCTTGATAAATTCAATATGAAATTGAATCCTTCCAAGTGTCACTTTGGTGTAAAAGCAAGCAAGTTTCTAGGTTACATGGTGACAAAAAGAGGCATAGAGGCAAGTCCAGAGCAAATCAAGGCGATCGTGAATATTAAATCTCCTGCCAATGCCAAGGATGTGCAAAGGTTGACAGGCAGGATCGCAGCCTTGAACATGTTCATCTCAAGGTCATCAGAGAAGTGCAAGGAATTCTATGACATCCTGAGAAAGAACAAGAAATTTGAGTGGACTGAAAAGCGTGAGAATGCTCTCAAAGCCCTTAAAGATTACCTGTGCTCAGCTCCTGCCTTGATGAAACCAGAAAAAGGGGATATATTATCCTTGTATTTGGCAGTCCTTTCTAAAGCAGTAAGTGCAGTCCCTGTTAAGGATCACGAAGGTACACGCATCCTGTATATTATGTAAGTAAAACTTTGCTTGATGCTGAATCCAGGTATTCACATTTAGAAAAAGTTATCCTTGCTTTGATTATGGCATCTACTAAATTACGCCATTATTTTGAAACTCATGCTATCATTGTTAAGACTAACTTTCCAATTAAGAATGTTCTCAGGAAACCTGAAATGTCAGGAAGGATGGCCAAATGGGCAGTGAAGCTTAGTGCTTATGATATAAGATACGAACCAAGAACTGCCATTAAATCCCAAGCCTTGGCTGACTTTGTGGCAGATTTCAGTAGTGAACTACAAAGAGAAGCTGAGTTAGAAGTTCAGCAGCTTGAAGAGACCAAGGATCCCTGGATACTCTTCACAGATGGAGCCTCTAATGTCAAGGGAACTGGACTTGGAGTACTACTAAAATCACCACAGGGGGACATAATACCCCACTCAATAGCTTGTGAGTTTCAAACTACTAATAATGAGGCTGAATCCTTAATAGCTGGTTTGCAAATCGCCAAGCATATGAGGATCAGGTATCTTGAGGTACATATAGATTCATTGTTAATTACTAACCAATTCAATGGTTCTTATGCTGTTAAAGGCGAAAGTCTAATCAAATATCTAGAGATAGTCAAGGAATTGGCAGACTCTTTTGCTTCTTTTAGTTTGACACATGTACCCAGAGAAGAAAATGCAGAAGCTGATGCATTGGCCAACCTTGGATCATCCTTGAAGATTCCAGAGGATATTAAAATTCCCATTATCCATATCTTGGATCCTGCTATTAAGGATCACGCAGCTACGGAGATAGGAGAGGATTCTGCAATCATACCTAGTGATGATGCACAATCTCATTCAGGATCCTGGATCCTTCCAATCATGAGATACATACAACATGGAGAGATCCCTACAGGAGAAAATCCTAGAGCTTTCAAAGTCAAGGTATCTCAATTTACAATATTAAATAACATGTTATATAAACGATCTCTTGCAGGTCCATATCTAAGGTGCATTGAGGATCCTGAAATTCAAGAAGTTCTAAAGGATTTTCATGAAGGAGATTATGGAAACCACACTGGGGGCAGAGCACTGTTCTCAAGGATCCTTAGGACAGGATACTATTGTCCTACTATGAAGAAGGATGCTGTGGATTATGCGAAGAAATGTGATGCTTGCCAGAGATATAGCAATATCCTTCATCAACCAGCAGAGCTCCTGCATCCTATATCCTCTTCTTGGCCATTCAGGAGATGGGGAATGGATATAGTTGGCAAACGTCCCAAAGCACCAGGCGGAAAAGTGTTTATGCTTGCCATGACTGATTACTTTTCCAAGTGGATAGAAGCTGAAGCCTTCGCTCAAGTCAGAGAAAAAGAGGTGATATCCTTTATTAAAAGAAATATTATTATCAGATTTGGTATTCCTTCTGAAATTGTTTGTGATAATGGATCCCAATTTATTGGGAGTAGAACTACTAACTTTTGTGACAGCTGGGGGATTAAGATGATAACATCAACACCAGTCCACCCACAAGCTAATGGTCAAGCATAATCATCCGACAAGATCATCATCAACAACTTGAGGAAAAAGCTTGGATCCATGAAAGGAAAATGGGCAGAAGAGCTACCTTATGTGCTATGGGCTGATAGGACAAGTCCCATGAATGTTACTGGCCAAACTCCATTTTCTTTAGTGTTTGGAGCAGAATCAGTGATCCCTATAGAGATGGTGGTTCCTACTACTAGAACAAGCATCCGTGATCTTGAAGGAAATGTTGAAAACTTGGTTCAAGACTTAGATACCATAGAAGAACTCAGGGATTTGGCAAGGATAAGATTGGCTAGTTATCAACAAAGGATGGCTGGAGCTTATAACAAGAATGTCAGGATCAGAAAGTTTCAAGTTGGTGATATGGTGTTAAGGAATGCATTCCAAAACACCACAAATCCTGCTGATGGCAAATTAGCACCAAAGTGGGAAGGCCCTTATTTTATTGAAGCTGAGGCAGGAAAGGGGGCATATCGATTATTAACAATGGAAGGTGATTCGCTACCCAGAGCTTGGAATGTTGTCCATTTGAAGAGATAGTTCATGTAAGAAGGACCCAGGATCCTTAGCCATCTTCATATTTGGTGTACATAGGATATATGATCCTCAGTCTGGTAATGATCTGATTCTAATTTATTTAATTCTTCAACTTATTCAATTACAAGGAGAAGGATCCAAGATCCTTTACCCCTTTTCACTAAGTTCTGAGTTTTGCAGAAGATTGATGTATCCTTGACAAAGGATCAAGTATCCACAGGAATCTCCTAAGTTTTAAGGGATTGTCCCTAGTTTTGGGCATATCCCCAGTTTTTTGGTCTTGTCCCCAGTTTAAGGTATCCACTACCTTCGCCAGTAGCGCACGATGATCCTGGTGCAGTTAAAGGCAATGGGACCAGTAACCACTTTAGGGGCTGACAATTTAATTGTACTGGCTGTATTCGGGATCCTATGTATAATGGTAGACGTACCATACATCCGTTCCTAAGGTTTCTAACGTTTTTACATTAGCTAAGGTTTTGGCATTTTCATGTCACTAAGTTTGGATAGTCTCCAGTGAGGGCCATACTCCAGTTTACACAAGATCCTTTGGGCTTGTCCCTAGTATTTTGGGCTTGTCCCCAGTTTTTTGGGCTTGTCCCCAGTTTATTGGGGTAGTCCCTAGATTGTTGGGCTAGTCCCCAGATACTAACTCTTCTTTTTTACAATTGGCTTAGTCCCAAGTTATGTCTCATTTTAGGTTTCTAAAGCTAAATAGTTAAGGATCCTGGATCCTAACTTCTTACAAGGGTTTGTCTGATAATTGTCACAATAGTATGCATTAAGGATATAGGATCCTAACTTGGATTCTCTGGTATGACTTTTATATTCTTTAACTTTATTCTTGGTTTATTTATGCTACCCTTATTCTTTGACAACAGGATATGTGATCCTAAAATTGTCTAACTTTTTGAACTTTTCGATTATAGGATATTTGATCCTTGATCATATCCTAAACTTTTTAACACAAAATGATTCTTACATTATCAATTTGCAAGTTCATAGGTAATATGCAATAATCATTAAAGGGTAAATAAATTGAGAATGAACAACCCAAGATAAGCCAAAAGGTTAAAAGTTTATTTATTTATCATAGTTAACCCTTTAAAAGGTTGTCAAAATTGCCAACCCAAGCTTCTACCAGCAAAAAGTGGCCCGTCCACTTGGGTTGGCAAAGGGTGTCCATACTTAATGTTCGATAAGTGCAGGAAATAAAAGCGAGGGGCACCAAAGGCTTCATCCTCCACAAACAGAAGGACCCATCCACCTTTGTTACCCCCCTATTGTTCAAAGGATCAGTGATCCTTAGCCCTAATACTATTGTTCACCATACAAACCATTGTTTAAAAACATCAACAACCAAAAAACATTAAACCATAAAAAATGGGCTCCGGCCACGTCTAGAAATTTCCATCATCGCTCATTGTTGCAGTCTACACCTTCGCTGCTTCACCATCACCACCAGCAGCTCCTTCCGCTTGATCCTTCACTCCACTGCCACCAGCCTCAATTGCCAGGACCTCCTCAGCGTCCTTTTCATCATCCAGCTCTGCCAGCTTCCACTTCCAAGCTACTTGGTCCCAGACAGACTTGTCGAAAGAAGGATCCTCAGTCTCCTTTGCCATTTGAAGCTTGATCTTGAGCATGGCGATTGTAGCAGAGAGCTTTGCTCCTTCCATCACCTCCTCTTTCTCCTGCTGAGCTGTAATTTGGGTCAGGACCAGCTCCCTCTTCACCAGGTTGATCTCATTTTCAAGGGAGGAGATTTTCTTGTCCTTTGCCAGGAACAACTTCTGGAAGTCCAGGTGCTTTTGCTCAGCCTCTTCAGCATGTGAATCCAGGAGCATCTGGATCTCATCGAATTTCTACACAAGGAAAACACATGTCAGGATCCGTTATCCTCAGAAAAGAAGGTTCAGACTTAAGGATCCAGGATCCTTACCTCAGAGACGTACTCCTCGAACTCGTGTTGGAGGAGAGGAAGGCCTTCAAGGGGTTCAGAGGCTTTTCTTTTCTTGGCACCCTTGCTCCGTGTGCTCATGCTTTAAGGGTTCGGGACACTGGGGCTGGCAGCTAGTTGTTTCTTGATGGATTTTGTGAACCCAGGAAAACCAGTGAACGATGCAACCTATCTAGCTTCCTCAGTGGGTACGTACTAAATTTCGGGACAAAATTTCTTTTAAGTTGGGGATAATGTGACAACTCGACCTTTCGACTTTCACTTTCACATTAAATGCACGTTGACTTTGACCGTTGACTTTGACTGTTTAAAGTGTGTGACTTGTTTGACTAGTAATTGTACACGATGTGATATGGGTTATTGTGATTATTGAATATGTGTTAGTGTTCGTTGTTTTAGTGTGTTATAGTATGAAAAGCTTATTTATAAACCCGAACTGAACAAAGCCCATTAAGGACCCGACGAATCAAATGTGATTCGCCATACATTTCTCGACGAGATGGATGTTGATTCGCTAAGATATAGTTCGACGAAACAGCCTGTTCCGCCGGCCCAACCAGTTTCGCCAAAGCCCAGTATAGGCCCAAACCCTTATGCGTAAATAAATATATTAATTAGGTTATTTACATGGGAACGGTTATCAAATTCTAAAACCCTAGAGCCCTCCCCTACCGACGGCGATTTGGTGACTGCGAGACTCTCAAAGAAACATCGTGGTTAGTTGCTAATGATTATCCAGTTATATGTTCTAAAACATTTAGTTAAATGTTATTCTTACATTTTCAACCGTAATGATTATTGATATTATTATTGTCGGCCATTATAATAGTTATGGCATAATGATTGTATCGTAATTTCGTGAGTTGTCAGTAGCCAATTCTTGATTGAATAAAGGTGTGCCTATTCGTTGAATTAGCGGCTGGATAAAATGGTGGTCTAATAATACTAGATTGTATATATTATCGGTCATTGCATTGTCAGAAAAACATGTGATGGTTGGATGTTTTCTACTTAAATTTCTTAATAATAATGGTGGGTGGCATCACAATTGATTTAATGACTGTCAGTAACAACAGCCCTTGGGACTTGTAGCGATCAAAAACTCAATTTTGTCAAAGGAGATGTAAACCTCCGATTGGTGGGGTGGGCGGTTAGTTGAAGGCAATTGGCTGTGGGCTTGGCCCAATAATGTTAAAGAACCGAACATGGAGGGTGGCGGCTATTCTTGCATAAGACCATCCCACTTTGTTTGACTAATATTATTAATCGAGGTTTGGGCGGCCACATATTTTAATTGGTCGTAGTGGGCGGCCCAATGGATGATTTAGGAATTTATTTTTGTTACTGTTATGAATTGACGAAACAAAAATTTGTACCGACGAATCACCGGTTGGCGAAACTGGACTTTGTTTCGCCAAGGGTGGTTGACGAAATAGAGGGGGTGTTTCGCCAAGGGTAGTTGGTGAAACAGAATGTGTTTCGCCAAAATGAGTTTCGCCAAATGTATAACCTGTCCAGTAACTCAGTCTGATCCTGTTTAATGTTAACTGAGATATTTAACTGCTGTTAAGTGATGTGCATGACTTTTATGATAGTGGATACATGCTAGTACTTCTGTGATTATATCTATACGTGAACAACTTGGATATAAACTGATTATGTATACGTGCGTATTTAGGACGTGATTAATTAACTGTGAGCACTTATTTAGCATACCGAGCAAACCAAGGTGAGTTCACACACTCTTACTAAGGCATGGGATTCCCAGGGTTAGGGAATGGGATTTAAAAGGATAAGGTTGAATAGATTCATACGGACAATATTACTAGACTACCATACCATCGTCCTCGGTTATGCAGGACACATACGTAAAACCTACGTATACTTATGCTACATGCTATCCTCGGTTGTGAAGGATACTCACGTAAAACCTACGTGAACTTATTCTCACTACCGCCTCGGTTGTGTCAGGCACTTACGTAAAACCTACGTAAACCCCCGCGTACCCCTATCCTCGGTTGTGAGGATACTTACGTAAAACCTACGTAAACTTGTACGTATTACTGTTCTCGGGATATGTAGAACACTTATGGTTACGAATAGTCTAGTGGATATACAACATGGGAAGCCCCCACCAATAGAACGTACTAACGGCCCAGTAGAGCCACATGTTACAAACGAACTTACTATTACGCATTTACTTTCTGTGAACTCGCTCAACTAGGTGTTGATCCTCTGTTACATGCCTTGCAGGTCGTTAGGTACATGGAGTTTGCACATGGAGGAGCTGGTCGTTGTGGGCTTGGATCGTGATTGTCTTGTTAAACACTTATGACATTTGATACTCTATTATGATGGGTTTTATTTATACGCTTCCGCTAAACAATGATAACTTACTTATGTTTTGGGACACCTTTTCATATGGATTTGGTTTGGTTTAATAGCAATTACTTTTACTATATATATTGTTCTATATGATTGGTGGCTTGATCCTGGTCAGTCACGCTCCCAAGCGGTGATACTCCGCAGGTGGAATTTAGGGGTGTGACAGATTTGGAAGAAGCAAATGCGTCAAGGTCATTGACGCTGAACCTGGAAGCTGATTTTGAGGATTTTCCAGTGCCTACAAATGCAAAACACAGATAAGTATCCTTATTCTACATTTATTTAAATATTTAATCATACATAAATTTGAATACTTACTTGACATGGTGAAGGAACCGGAGGATACTTCTTGTGAATCCTTTGCTTTGGCTTGAAATGTCCTTACAGCAGGATCGAGCTTCCAGAAAGCAGAAACTCTTTCTCTTGTTACAGGTGTTTCTTGGATGTGAGAAAGAGAGATAGCTGCAAAAACATAAAGAAGGATCAATTATCCTCAAAAGAAAAAGATACCTACAATGATCCTTGTCTAAGGATCCCATATCCTACCCTGGGTGATCCACTTTTTAGGGAGATCCTTCCCATCTAGGATTGAATCCCTCCTCATAAAGAAGAAATGGCTCTTCCAGTGGGTATCGTTTTTGGTGGTTTTGAGGATTGGGTGAGGCTGACCAGGTTTATGCTTGAACAAGAAACGGTGTGAACCATGGCTTACAAGGTTGTATAACTGACTCAACTCAGACATTCCTATGTCTACATCCTCTTGCTCTATGATGTTTTCTAGGGTGTAAAGAACTCTTCACATCATTGGCATGGCTTGTATGTAGCACATGCCTGTGAGTGCGAATAAAGATTGTGTGAAAGCAGGGAAAGGATAAGAGAACCCTATCAGAAAAGGGGTGGCCGGAAAAGCAATCTAAGTGTCAGAAATACATTCACTCTTCATCAAAGAGTCAAAGGATCGGAAAACGGTTTCAGCCGGAAAGCAATGGCGAATCCAATCGATCGGAAAGGGTTTTTGGTAACACCTTGGATTTTCAAAAGACTGTCCTTTTTAGGATCCTTAGCAGGTGAAGATCGGAGAACCATTTTCGCTATGGATGCTTGTAACATCCCAAAAATAGGAATTATTAAATTTGCAAATTAGATCGTAAATAAATTTGTTAAAACAAACTAACTAGGCATGACCCTAACCTAGTTAGTTGATTTCTTATGAGTAGTAAGAGTTAAAACAAGTAAAAACTAAAGTTGAGGGGCCAAATGTGTTTAAATGTAAACTAATAATAGTAAAACAAGAAAATTTAACTCACAACACAATTGTTTTGTGTTGCTGAGATCGACCAGGAGAGAGGGGCGAACCCAAGCTCCCCTTCAAACCCTAGACTCTCTTAAATCTTACAAATTGAAGGTCAAGATCTGTTCCAAATTGAAATTAGAGCTAAGATTAGTGATCCTCACTGCAAGAGGGCTACAAGGTATGTAAAATTTGATGAAATTTCTCTACTCGAAATTCTCATGAACTTGGGAAATTCGAAATTTGATATTGCATGTTTGTTATTTGGATAGATTGGGAACAATATAGTGTCTAGGGACAAACCCCAGACAAACACAAGTCGAAACCATGTGAAATTTAGTGAAATTCATGAACACCATTGTAGGTGATAAGTGGGTTTTTGTGAAACTTGATAAACACTAGGATTATTGTGATTTTCTAGTGTAATCTATGATTTGTTAGTAGTTTCTGAAATTTAGAGGCTAAACTTTATGTTAGAAAAATTGATTAATGGAAAATTGGGCTATATGACAAGCTAAGAACTTGTCATGTAAAAGGTGTGAAAATTATGCCCATAAAGTGTTTGTGAAAACGCCTCAAAGAAGGCTTAAAACCGAAATTTGAAGTTGAAACGCATAATTATGATGTTTCGGTGTATTATGCGATATATGATTTAAAAAGAGTTCTAAATATGTTATGATTGAACTCTATAGGAAAGGACGCCGGAGCGTCAAGTGGGCAAACAAGTGGCGATTTGCGTTTGAAGGGCTTACTTTGAAGGTATGTAACTTGATCCGTTACATTAAACGAATTATTGTCAAACTATGTGTAGTTGTGTTGTGGAATTGAAGTTGTGTTGATTTTAGTAATCCTAATTGTTATTGGAAATTAATAGAGTTTGAATGAATAAGGGACCACTTGGTAGTCATCACAATGGAGGCTTTCCACAAGATGAGCCAACGGGTCAAACAATGGTGTAAATTGCAGAATTTGTGATCTAAATAGTTAGTAATGGCGATATCAATCACGAGAGCGTTAAACCATGAAATTGGTAATGAAGCGCAAGTGATGCTAAGCCCGTTTGATGGGTGTAAGGCGCCATAGGTTTACTAGTGAAATATAGTAATATAGAGAAAGTTAGAATGGGTCGAACGATAGTGGCTTTTAGCCGTAATGATCGGTGAGTCAATTTTTGGTATAGTAGTCGTAAGGGATATGTCCGTAATGAATTTACAAACATACAGAAAACGAATCCCCTAAAACGAAACGTGGATTAGGGTGAAATCAACAAAATAGACAAATGGTAAAGTTACAGAGTCCACCGTAAATTACGGTCTCCACCGTAATTTACGGTAGACAACAAAATGTTACGGTGGTTCACTACTGTCTTACGGTAGACCAGAATCATTCAGGGTCTACCGTAACTTACGGTAGATACCGTAAGTTACGGTGGTACCGTAAGTTACGGTGGTACCGTAAGTTACGGTGGAGCCCAGAAAACCTTGAATTTTATTCTTTTTCATATTTAAATGTCGGAATTTGTTTTTATGTAATTATATTAAGGTCAAAACTAATGTTTTTGGTGGTTATGACCCTAGGTGACGTTGTGGATCTTACGGATGGCGGTCAAGCTAGATGTTGAAGAACCGAACACCCACTTTTGAGCTTCTGCGTTAAATTAACTTTGATAAATAATGTTTTGGAATGTAAACTCTTGTTAAACAACTTATGAATTTCTGAATTAGTCGGTAGTTGACTAATGCGTGGATTACTTTTGAACCTTGTTTTGGAAATTATGTTTTAATTAGACACCTTTTAGTTGAAATCGCTTAAATTTTTATTGAATTCAAGTGGTAATTAAACGAGTGTTACAAGTTGGTAATCAGAGCTTAAGGTTGTCAACAAAGTGTTCGGTTCAAGCTTGATCGATCGTCCGGTAAGGAATTAACTTATTATGTTAGTAGGTTATATCTTATGTAAGAAATGAGATGTGAATTGGCATGGGAAGAGTGTGTTAATTCGCTCAAACCCGGAAAGTTCACTAAAAGTGAACGGTTAAAGCAAGTAAGAAACTTGGCTAAACCGAAACAAATAAAGTTATGCCACAAATGAAATGTTTAACGTTTAATGTAAACATTTCAGTTTCAAGATGTCGGAATGAAATGATGATGATCCGGTGCAGACAAGCACCGAACAAATGAAAGAAACTATTACCGAAGAAGTTGGAAAGGCAATTGAAGGTAGTCTATCTGGGTTTGTAGACAAAATTCAAAGCACAGTGTTGTCACTTGTCGAAGAGCGAGTTAAAAGGTTGGAAGACAGTGTCAACCTTATAAAGGAGAAATCGGGAGAACGTAAAGGGTGTTCATACAAAGAATTTATGGCGTGTAAACCGCCAATCTATAACGGGGAAGTTGACCGGATAATTTGCCAAAGATGGTTGGGTGACATTGAAGGGGTGTTTGAAAGGACCCATTGTGATGAAAGCGACTTTGTTGCTTACGGAACGGGTCAGTTGAGAGGTCAAGCCAAAGATTGGTGGGACAACAAAAAGAATGAGATAGGAGCCGAAGCGGCGAAAACCATGACATGGGAGGAGTTTAAGACGCCGTTTCTTAAACATCATACCCCCAAGGCGGTCATTAATAAAATCAAGGAAGAGTTCATGCAACTTAGGCACACGGGCGAGACCATAGACAAGATTACGGCGATGTTTATGGATAAGATGAAGTTTAGTAGTGAGTTGGTGACGAATGAAGAACAGAAAATATACTACTATAACATGTTGAGCGCCGAATATAGGGAGTTTATGACTCCTTCAAAATACGAGACCCTTACCGAAATCATAAACGTTGCTCGGGAATGAGAAATCGAGTTGAAGAAACAAGTTGAAAAGGGTGAGCGAAGGGCGCAAGATGTGAACCCAAGCCCTACAAAGAAAGCTAGAACTGCCGAATCAGGAAAGAAAGTGGAGGCTAAAGGCGGGTCGCCAAGTTGCAAGGTATGTGGAAAGGGGCACAAAGGTGAGTGTGGCTTCAAAGACAAGTCGTGTCCAATATGTGGGAAGACGGGGCACACTGCATCGCTATGCCCCGGAAAGGTTTCCGTATGTTACAAATGTTATCAACCCGGCCACAAAAAGTCCGAATGCCCCGAATTGGTTGGGAAGAGAGACACAAAAGAGTCTCCAACGGAAGCTCCAAAGGCAAAGGCTAGGTCCTTTCAAATTACTGCGGCTGAAGCAAAGACAGAACCCAATGTGGTCTCAGGTATATTCATGATTAACTCGATTCCTGTACGTGTATTGTTTGATACGGGTGCGAATAAATCCTTCATTTCGCATAGATTTATTCGACATCCTTCATTTGTATTAACAAAGTTATCTATGCCCTTAGAAGTTGAAATAGGGGACAACAAAAGCTTCATAGTTTGTGATATTTGTCGAAGTTGTAAATTAAACATTGATGATGAAGAATACATAATAGACCTAATCCCGATGTAAATGGGGGAATTTCAAGTGGTTGTTGGGATGGATTGGCTGTCTCAGCACCACGTGAAGGTCGTGTGTTTCCGTAAGGAGATAAAGCTAACATCTCCTAACGGAAAGCACGTTACAATTTATGGCAAAAAGGGAGGCAATCCTATAAGATGCTCAATGATGAAAGCTCACAAGCTCATGAAGCATGGATGTAAAGCGTTTATGATATACGCAAATGAGCCCGAGAAAGAACTACCGAAGATTGGAGACGTACCCGTGGTATGTGATTTTGAAGACGTATTTCCGGACGATTTACCGGGAATGCCGCCCGAGCGAGAGGTGGAGTTCGGAATCGAATTGATTCTGGGAGCGAAACCCGTAGTTAAAGCGCCATACCGACTCGCGCCGTCGGAATTACAAGAATTGATGTCCCAAATTCAAGACTTGCTTGACAAAGGATTCATAAGGTCGAGTGTGTCTCCTTGGGGCGCACCGGTACTGTTCGTGAAAAAGAAAGACGGAAGCATGCGTATGTGTATCGATTACCGGGAGTTAAACAAACTCACGGTAAAGAACCAATACCCACTTCCGAGAATAGATGATCTATTCGACCAGTTACAGGGTGCGAATTGGTTTTCAAAGATTGACCTTAGATCAGGGTATCACCAATTAAAGGTCAAGGAGGAAGATATGCTGAAGACGGCTTTTCGTACGCGATATGGACATTACGAGTTTCTCGTGATGTCATTCAGGCTGACAAATGCACCCGCGGCTTTCATGGATCTCATGAATCGGGTTTGCAAGCCAATGCTAGACAAATCAGTCATCGTGTTCATAGATGACATCTTAGTGTATTCGAAAAGTGAAGCCGAGCATGCACACCATTTACAATAAGTGTTAGAGACACTTAGACGAGAAAGGTTGTATGCGAAGTTTTCTAAGTGCGCCTTTTGGTTACGAGAGGTGCAATTTCTCGGCCACATCATAAGTGCCGATGGAGTGTTGGTGGATCTGTCAAAGATCGAGGCTGTGTCAAAATGGAATCCCCCGAAGAACCCCTCGGAAATTAGAAGCTTCTTGGGGCTTGCGGGTTACTATAGGAGATTCATTCAAGATTTCTCCAAGATAGCATCGCCATTAACAAAATTAACCCGGAAGGAGGAGAAGTTCATTTGGGGTGTTGAACAAGAGAGGGCGTTTCGGACGCTAAAAGAGAAGTTAACTCAAGCTCCGGTATTAACGTTGCCGGACGGAGTTGAGAACTTAGTGGTTTACTCAGATGCGTCATTGTCAGGGCTTGGATGTGTTTTGATGCAACGGGGCAAAGTTATAGCTTATGCCTCGAGACAACTGAAAATACATGAGAAGAAATATCCCACGCACGATCTTGAATTGGCTGCGGTGGTGTTTTCATTAGAAATATGGAGGCACTACTTGTATGGGGTAAAGTGCACCATATTCACCGATCATAAAAGCTTAAAATACTTCTTCGATCAAAAGGAGTTAAATATGCGCCAGAGGCGATGGCTAGAAACGGTGAAGGATTTCGACTGCGAAATACACTACCATCCCGGAAAGGCAAATGTGGTGGCAGATGCTCTGAGCAGAAAAGCGGACTATGTCCCAATACGAGTAAGGTCGATGCAGCTTGTGGTGACCTCAGGCATACTTGAACGTATCCGAGAAGCTCAAGTAGAAGCGGTTAAGGAGGAGAATTGGAAGAAGGAAAGAATAATCGGCCAGTTAAAAGACTTGTCGGATGGAAAGAACGGGTTGAAACTCGATCCGGAAGAATATGGGTTCCAAATACTTGTGGAGTGAAGGCGCTACTACTTAATGAGGCCCATAAATCCCGATATTCTATTCATCCGGGTGCGACCAAAATGTATAATGATCTGAAATAAAATTATTGGTGGCCCGGAATGAAGAGGGATGTGGTGAAGTATGTAGAGAAGTGCTTGACTTGTTTACAAGTCAAGGCGGAACACCAGAAACCTTATGGGAAAGTGCAACCTTTGGAGATCCCGGTTTGGAAATGGGAACATATCACTATGGACCTATTGACCAAACTACCTAAAACAATTCGGGGATTCGACGCCATATGGGTGATTGTGGATAGATTGACGAAGAGTGCACACTTTATTCCTATACGCGAAACATATACTTCGGAAAAGATGTCCGAAGTGTATACAAACGTAATAGTGGCACGTCGCGGAGTACCGGTATCTAATGTGTCGGATAGAGATACCCGGTTTACTTCGAACTTTTGTCGAGATTTTCAAGAACAAATGGGGACAAAACTTTTCATTAGCACTGCCTACCATCCCCAAACGGATGGGCAGAGCGAAAGAACAATACAGACGCTAGAAGATATGTTGCGGGCATGTATCATCGACTTCGGTGGAAGTTGGGATGTCTATCTAGTTTTGGCCGAATTTTCATATAACAACAGTTACCATTCGAGTATCGGCATGGCACCTTATGAGATGCTATATGGTAGAAAATGTAGAACCCCGGTGTGTTGGGGAGAAGTAGGACCACGTGAATTGGCACATAAGACATAATTCAAGCCACTAATGAGAAAATTGAAGTGGTGCGAGCCCATTTAAAGGCAGCCCAAGATAGACAGAAGTCTTATGCTGACAAAAGACGAAGACCGATTGAATTTCAGATAGGCGATATGGTTATATTAAAAGTTTCCCCATGGAAGGGCGTTATCAGATTCAGAAAAAGGGGAAAACTAAGCCCGATGTTTATTAGGCCATTTAAAATCATCGAACGGGTTGGCAAGGTAGCTTACCGCCTTGAACTACCAGAAGAGTTGAATGGAATACATGGCCCGTTTCATGTGTCACAATTACAAAAATGTCTAGCGGAGGAAACAGCTTATGTCCATTACGACGATATCGAGGTGGATAATAGCCTGAATTATGCGGTGAGGCCGTTAGAGATTTTGGATCGAAAAGTTAAGCATTTGCGAAATAAACAAATCGATCAAGTCAAGATCAAGAGGGAACATAGGAAAGGTTCGGACACTACGTGGGAGTCCGAAGAGGAGATGCGACGTCTCTACCCTACATTATTTGGTACGTACTTTGGTTTCGGGGACGAAACCCTTTTTAAGGGGGGTGGACTTATAACATCCCAAAAATAGGAATTATTAAATTTGCAAATTAGATCGCAAATAAATTTGTTAAAACAAACTAACTAGGCATGACACTAACCTAGTTAGTTGATTTCTTGTGAGTAGTAAGAGTTAAAACAAGTAAAAACTAAAGTTGAGGGGCCAAATGTGTTTAAATGTAAACTAATAATAGTAAAACAAGAAAATTTAACTCACAACACAATTGTTTTGTGTTGCTGAGATCGACCAGGAGACAGGGGCGAACCCAAGCTCCCCTTCAAACTCTAGACTCTCTTAAATCTTACAAATTGAAGGTCAAGATCTGTTCCAAATCGAAATTAGAGCTAAGATTAGTGATCCTCACTGCAAGAGGGTTATAAGGTATGTAAAATTTGATGAAATTTCTCTACTCGAAATTCTCATGAACTTGGGATATTTGAAATTTGATATTGCATGTTTGTTATTTGGATAGATTGGGAACAATATAGTGTCTAGGGACAAACCCTAGACAAACACAAGTCGAAACCATGTGAAATTTAGTGAAATTCATGAACACCATTGTAGGTGATAAGTGGGTTTTTGTGAAACTTGATAAACACTAGGAATATAGTGATTTTCTTGTGTAATCTATGATTTGTTAGTAGTTTTAGAAATTTAGAGGCTAAACTTTATGTTAAAAAATTGATTAATGGAAAATTGGGCTATATGACTGTTAGGGCTGGATTTTTATAACACATGATCCTTACATGTGATCCTAACCAGTGATCCTTGTTTCTTTGGTAGATAGTGATCCTCAGCAGAGTTCCAGGATCAGGATCACGGACCATCATAGGGATCCTCATGCTAACAGTTGTTTTCATTGAATTTAATGTTATCTTGCAGGAATGTCTAGCAGGATCCGCTCTTAGCATCACAAACAAGGGACGCGTCTTTACAACTTTGGCATATCCTTAACCAGAGATGAACGTTGTAGAGGATATGGAAACTCGGCATGATTTAAGGGCGATAATTTAGGCTAGATTTACTTTTATTTCTAAAGGGGTAACGAGCTGATTGTTAGTCTATTTACCTAAAATAGGTCACTCACACTTGTATATATAACACTCTTCCCCATTCGGAAGACACACAACACATTTCTCACACGCTTAGACACTCGATACTATAGTGATCCTTGTACTCAGCTCATTATCATCCGAAGTTGTAACCATTTTTTTTATATTGAAGTTTGGTGATCGGTAGTTGCCATCACCCGAGGTTTTTTATGCCGGAGATCATTCATTGATCAAGGGCTTTTTCCTCGTATAAATCCTTGTGTCACTTGCATATTACTCACTAAAGTGATCCTTTACTTTTTCAACAAACCAAGCATCATTCCCCGTTTACTTAGAGTTTGGTTGCATTATCCTTGTGTGATTTTTGACCAAAACAGTTTGGCGCCCACCGTGGGGCAATTGGTGCTTCATTCATAAGAAAACTTTCTGTTCGAAATCATTTCAAAGAGTTACATGGCTTCATCATTGAAGAATACATCCACGGCGATGTCTGCAGTCACCTCGTCTCAGAACACTCTGCCTTTGCCTCCACCTCCGGCAGGATCTCAGAAAAATGCTGAGAAGAGACCAACTCCTACTTTCTCTAAACCTCCATCTTCTTCTGTTATGAATTCTTCTGCTCCCAGTACTAGTGATGTATTTACTTTGATTTTGCAGATGAAGGATCGTATGCAGCAGCAGGATGAAACTAATGACAGGATCCTCAGGGAAATCGGAGATCTCAAAAGACAAAAGAAAGCGGCAGAGGATCATTCCCCACTGATGCCCAAATCTTTAAGTTTTGATGCTCCGATGATCACTTCTCAGCCATCAGGAGTCCCAGACGTTCAAATTGTGGGAGGATCAAAAGGATTGCACCTCGGATCGGCAATAATGACTCAGGCATCGGGCTCACATTTTCAGCCGGCAGGATCCTATCCTCAGCATATGGGATCCTTCGTGAATTCAGGAGCCTATCCAGGAGCACAGCAGTTTCAAGGATCCTACTTTATTCCAGGATCATCCCCAGTTCAAGGATCCTACTTTGTTCCAGGATCATCCCAGGTTCAAGGATCCTCCTTTGTTCCAGGATCATCCCAGGTTCAAGGATCCTTCTTTGTTCCAGGATCATCCCAGGTTCAAGGATCCTCCTTTGTTCCGGTATCGTCTCAGATACCAGGATCCTCCCAGATGCCAGGATCCCTAAAGAGTTTGCAAACAGGAAATCTAGATGTCCATCAAGGGGATTTCATTCCAATGCAGACCATTGCCTCCACTGGTCCCTCCATCATCCCAGAATCCCAGCCATATGGATTCACACCCAGTATTCCTAACTTGAACCCAATGGGAGGTAACACCTTAAATAATTATCTTACCACTAACCATGGATTCGTGCAGGATACAGGTATCAATCATGCTATGGCCAGGGAGTTGCAGAAGCTGAAGGATATGATCTCAAGTGTTCCAAGGATAGTCAAGCCTATCCCGGAGATTGCAGATGGAAGCCATAAGGTATCTCGTTTCGCACCACCAATTTGTGATGCAGAGGTACCCAAAAGGTTCCATATCCCTACTATGAAGCTGTATGATGGTACAACGGATCCTGAGGAGCACATAGCACAATACAGGGAGAGGATGGAGATCAATCCAATCCCAGAAAAATTAAAGGAAGCATGCCTATGTAAAGGATTTGGATCCACTCTTACTGGATCAGCTCTTAAATGGCTGCTAAGTCTTCCCCCTTACTCTATCACTTCATTTGCTAATTTAGTTAATTTATTCAATATTCAATTCTCTTGTAGTAGAAAATTTGAAAGATTAACTAGTGATTTATACAGGGTAACTCAAAGTCATAATGAATCATTAAGGGATTATATAACTAAATTCAGTAAAGAATCCTTGGACATTCCCAACTTGGATATGGCCAC